>NC_134023.1:42950643-43550643 GCF_040712315.1 Castanea sativa | reverse complement strand
CTAACGTTGTTTCCCGCCTACGCTTAAAATTAATACCACACCCTAACCCATATAAAGTTTCTTGGGTGGATACTTCCTCCATAGCCATAAAAGAAAGATGTGTTGTCTCACTTCAATTCCTCACCTACAAGGCTGAAATACGGTGTGACGTAATTCCTAGGGATGTAGGGCATATTATCTTAGGTAGACCTTGGCTTTATGATTTGGATGTCACCCTTCATGGGTGATCCAATTCTTGCTCATTTATGTTTGAAGGTAAGAAGATTGTGCTCAATCCTTTGAAACCCAAGCCAATCGACATGAGCAAGAAGCCAAAAGCACCAAAGGCGAAAGGCTTGAACATCATAAGCCCAAAGGCATTTGAGAGGGTAGCAGTTCAAGAATCCATTGTGTTTGTCTTAGTTGCCAGCGAACTTCATGAAGAGCCCGTGAGGAGCAACCTGAAGAAGTGAGGTCCATGCTCCAGGAATTTAAGAATGTTTTCCCAGAGGAACTCCCCGATCATTTACCGCCCATGCGTGACATACAACACGCCATAGATTTTATGCTCGGAGCAACCCTACCTAACTTGCCTCACTATAGGATGAGCCCTACAGAACATGCCAAGTTGCAAAGGCAAGTAGAAGAACTACTTAGGAAGGGTTTTGTTCATGAAAGCATGAGTTGTTATGCAGACCCTGCACTCTTAATTCCAAAGAAATATGGAACTTGGAGGATGTGTGTTGATAGTTGTGCCATCAACAAGATCAATGTGAAATATCGTTTTCCTATCCCTCAGTTGGATGATATATTGGATATGATGGCTAGAGCAACGATCTTTTCCAAGATAGACTTGAAAAGTGGCTATCACCAAATTAGGGTTTGTCCTAGTGATGAGTGGAAAACTGCCTTCAAGATGAATAATGGTTTATATGAGTGGATGGTTATGCCTTTTGGCTTGTCCAATGCTCCTAGTACCTTTATGAGAGTGATGACTCAAGTGCTCAAGCCTTTTATGGGGAAATTCTTGATTGTGTACTTTGATGACATCTTCATCTTTTTATGTGCATTAGTATTTCTAATTAGAGAGCAGAAAATTAGAGAGCACATTGTTGGTAATAATACGTCCCAAAATTTGAGGCCTGGCTACCTCGGATTAGTCACAAAGTTGAGGTTTTTACTCTGTTGATATGGGAGGTTCCATTTTCTTTTTCGTTGAGTCCAACACCTTTGAGTTCTCTGTTGAGGAGGGAGGAACTTATTATATGTTACGCATTTTTTAGAGAAATCGAGATTCTCTCCGATCAGTTTTCATGGGCAAAGAGGGTGCAAATCGTTTGCTAGCTATTGTGGAGGATCTCATGTCTAATGTAACTACTGGAAACTTTGCACGAACCTTTAGAGAGGGTGACAAAGTATTTATCTTGCAACTAGGTTCCAATTCCCATGGCAGATTTTGTATGATCTTGGAACTTGTCCATGGCCGGCAGAAAGGCATTATCGTGGTGCCAAAAGGTAAATTGGGTAGTGGGTGGAGAGGGTTTGGATTTCACTTGCAGAAAGTCATTGTTCCTGAGTCGCTAGTCAGCACACAGCCACAATCTGTCCTGAAACAGACAGTGGAGAAGTCCAATTCTTTTTTGATGGCAACGACGGAGACTGATCGAAGAGGGTGTGGTGGTAGCAAGAAAGGAAAGCCATTAATGCCAAATTTTCAAAATTCAAACATATCAAACTTGCGCAATCATACCCATGATACTCGTGAATTGAATGCCGAAAAAGAACATGCGAGGTCTGAGGCTAAATTTCCATTTGAAATTCAAGATATCGCTGGCAAAGCTTTATTGCTGGATATTTCCATGAGATTGGAGTGTGGACCGGATGGTAGATGGAAGGTTCAGTGATCCAATGTTCAAGAGGTTGTAAAGCCCAAGCCTACAGCTCCCTTCAAACCAAAGCCCAAGCCCAAGCCCAAGCCCATACTAGTCTGGCGACCCAAACCGATACAAACCCACTTTCATTCTTTACCATCTGGCAAGACCCAAAACTCTGGGATTTCTTTGCCATCGGTCTCAGCGATTCCTGAGCGAGATTCCAAAAGCAGTAACGCAGTGGTTACGAAGCCGATTCATTCTCAAGTCGATCCTTGTAGCTTTCTGACACAAGCCCAGTCGTTGAAGCTCGCCGATGACGTCAATATTGATGCCGATATTGAGATTCTTGGCTCCGACAGGGCCGATACTGAGTCTCTTGGTTTCGATGAGGCCGATGAGCAAGCAACCACCTCTGATGGTGAAGATAACTTGCAGCGTGACATCTGATTGTTACTTCAGGAACATTCCGGCAATGTTATCAAGAAATGGGGGAATTCAGAGTAGTGGGTGCTTGAATTGAGAGACGGAAGGAGAGTGGCGGTTCCAATACAAATTTCTCTGCCACCGAGTGAAATCACAGAGGTTCTAGAAGTGCAAAAACAGTTGGCTTTGGTTCCATTAAGTCTTCAGACTCTTTGGAGGTGTCATCAGCTCAGTTTAAAGGGGATGAAGTTCTTGTGGAGGATTGGGTTTCGGACACATATTCGAAGTTTGCTGAGCTACCTAACAATGGGGGTTTGTCACCTCTAGCGGTGGAACCACTGGCCTTTTCTCTACCATTGGGCATGGAAGGACAGGAAATTGTGGGTCTGGAGAGTCCAGTGGAGAAAGAATCTTACTCTGACTGGTTTCAAAGTAAATTCAATGGGTTTGATAACTTCCCGAGCATATCCTTAAAAGGTTTGGAAAATCAAGCAACAAATTTCTTGATAGCTGTTGAGGCTGAATTGCACCGTAGGGCTGCTTTGGAGAATATAGCACGTGACTTGAAGAGTTCAGGAATGAAAGGTATCAGAGAGCTGAAAGGTCTATTCAGTTCAATTAATTATGGTTTTACTTCTTCTAGGCGGAATGGTACTAGTAGGGTGCAGGCACTATCTGTTTCTAAATGAAGTTGAAGATAATTTCTTGGAATGTCAGAGGATTGAATGGGGTTGAGAAGATGCTTTAGATTCGTAATTTGCTACGCTCATGGAGGGCTGATATAGTATGTTTGCAGGAGACTAAACTTGAATGGATCACTAGAGGAATTGTTCGAAGTATATGGGGTTGCCCATATGTAGATTGGCTTTACCTGGGTTCTGAAGGTGCTTCTGGGGGTATTGCTCTGATGTGGGATTGAAGGGTGGTGGAAAAAGTAGAGGAAGCAGTGAGGTATTATTCTGTTTCGTGTAAATTTAAAAATGTTGGGGACCAATTTAAGTGGGCGTTTACAGGTGTCTATGGGCCTAATTTAAACAAGAGGCGTAGGAATATGTGGGAGGAGTTGACAGGGCTGATTAGTTGGTGGGATGTGCCATGGTGTCTAGGAGGTGACTTCAATATAATCCGCTTCCATTCGGAAAGATTAGGGGCTGCAAGTTGTACTCGAGCTATGTATGAGTTTTCTTATTTTATCTCTCTCCATGGGTTGATGGATATAGCTATGGATGGGGGCTTTATACTTGGTCAAATACTTCCTCCGCTTCTAGAATAGACCGATTTCTTCTCTCCGCTTTTGGCAGATCACTTCACTTTGTTCTCCCAAAAAAGGCTTTCCAGAGTACTTTCAGACCATTTTCCAATTTTGTTGGAGGGGGGAAGTCATCGGAGAGGTAAAACTCCTTTTCGTTTTGAGAATATGTGGTTGAAGGTGGAGAATTTTGTTGACAAAGTGAAGGCTTGGTGGGCATCTTACTTGTTCCAAGGCAATCTAAGTTTTATACTAGCTAAGAAGTTGGCAGCTTTGAAATTGGATCTAAAAAAGTGGAACGAAGTGGAGTTTGGTAATGTCACTGTTAAGAAACAACATCTATGGAACAAATTGAATGATTTGGATGTTAGAGAAAAGATTTAGCCTTTAACAGCTGAGGAAAAGTTAGAACAAATTAATCTCCGAACCGATATTGAAAAGCTCACTCTCTTAGAAGAGATTAGTTGGAGGCAGAAGTCTAGGATGTTGCACTTGAGGGAGGGGGACACAAATATCAAATTTTTCCATAGAATGGCTAATTCCCATAGAAGAATTAACGGTATTGAGAGCCTTATGGTTGATGGAATCTTGTCTTCCGATCAAGGTATGATTGCTGATTGTATTACTCAATTCTATAAGAAATTATACTCTAAGGAGCAAGTTGATAGACCATTTCTAGAAGTATTGGTATTTCCAAGAATATCCGGTGATAATGCAGATTGGTTAGATAGACCCTTTGATGAGGTAGAAATTTTTGAGGTCATAAAGAATTTTTATAGTGATAAATCGCCTAGTCCAGATGGGTTTCCTATGGCTTTCTTCCAAGCTTGCTAGGGAATTCTCAAATTTGATCTTATGGCTATTTTTTATCATTTTTATGTTAAAGGCCAGTTTGAGAAGAGTTTGAATGCAACATTCATCACTCTCATCCCTAAAAAAAATGCAGTAATTGAAGTTAAGGATTTTCGCCCCATTAGTCTTGTTGGGGGGGTTTATAAAATCATTGCTAAGGTCTTAGCCAACAGACTTCGCACAGTCATGGAAGATATAATTTCAGCTTCACAGAATGCTTTTGTGAGATACAGGCAGATTCTTGACCCTGTTCTTATTGCTAATGAGAGCCTTGACAGTAGATTGAAATCTGATTTGCCAGGACTTCTTTGCAAATTAGACGTTGAGAAGGCCTTTGATCATGTAAACTGAGGATTTCTTATGCAGTTATTAGAAAAGGGTGGTTTCTCTGCTAAATGGCGGCGGTGGATTTTCTTTTGTATATCTACAGTTCGTTTCTCCATTCTGATAAATGGCTCTCCTTGTGGGTTTTTTGAGAGTTCCAGGGGGTTGAGACAAGGCGACCCATTATCCCCTTTGTTATTTGTACTGGTTATGGAAGCCCTTGGGAGGATGTTGGAAAAGGCTATCCATGATGGTCACATGTCAGGCTTTAGTATGGGTTGTGTAGAAGGAAGATCATTGGTGGTGTCTCATCTTCTCTTTGCGGACGATACTTTGATTTTTTATGGTGCTGATTTGGACCAGGTTCTGTTTCTCCGTATGATCCTCATTTGGTTTGAGGTGGTTTCTAGCCTGAAAATAAATTTGGGCAAGTCAGAGTTGGTTCCTGTAGGTATGGTGCATAATTTGGACTTATTGTTGACTATTCTTGGCTGTAAACAAGGTACTCTTCCAATGAAGTATTTGGGTCGTCCTTTAGGAGCTAAATACAAGGATAAGGCAATATGGAACCCAATTCTGGAAAAGTTAGAACGAAGATTAACAAGATGGAAACGTCTGTACTTATCCAAGGGAGGTAGAGTCACTTTAATTAAAAGCACTCTATCTAATTTACCTACTTATTTCTTATCTCTATTCCCTATTCTTGCTGTTGTGGCTAACCGAATTGAGAAACTACAGAGAAATTTCTTATGGGTGGCATTGGAGATGAACCAAAATTCCATTTAGTTACATGGGCTACTGTTTGCAATCCCATTGCTACGGGTGGCCTTGGGATAAGGAAGATAAGATTTTTTAATGAAGCTTTGCTTGGAAAGTGGCTATGGAGATTTGGGAAGGAGAGGACTGCCATTTGGAGGCAAGTGATAGAGGTGAAATATGGCTATGAATGGGGTGGCTAGTGTACTAGGCTTGTTAATGGTCCATATGGTGTGGGATTGTGGAAAAATATTAGTGGGGGATGGCCTTCTTTTTCCCGCCACATTCTATATGATGTTGGGAATGGGTTAAGAGTGAAATTCTGGCAAGACCATTGGTGTGGTGAGACTTCCCTTGCAGTCAACTATCCGAAACTGTATAGATTTTGCCGAGACAAGGAGGCTAGTGTGGCTGAGCTTATGAAGCTTGATAATGGAGTCCTTTTTTGGGATGTAAGTTCATTTAGGGGTGTGCATGCTCGGGAATCAGAGGCATTGTCTGGTTTCAAGGATACCATTTATGGTACTTCGGTGAAAGGGTTTGGCGAGGATAAGATGTGCTGGAAACTTGATAGAGAGAAGGGTTTTCTGGTTAAGGATTATTATATTCTCTTAGTGGGCTCTAATGACTGTTGCTTTCCTTGGAAAAGTATTTGGAAATAGAAAATTCCTTCTTGAGTTGCTTTCTTTGTTTGGATTGCTGCTTTGGGAAAGTGCTTAACAATTGACAATTTACGAAAAATGAAGATTTGGATATTGGATTGGTGCTACATGTCAAGTGCAAGTGCAATGGTGAATCGGTTGATCATCTTTTTCTCCATTGTCCGGTTGCAATGGACATGTGGGCAATGGTGTTTAGATAGTTTGGAGTTAGCTGGGTGATGCCGCAATCTGTAGTGGGGGCTATTAGCATGTTGGCAAGGCAGATTTGGTTGTCATCGAAATGGATATATATATGGATGATTGTTCCACATTGCTTATTGTGATGTCTTTGGAGAGAGAAATAGCAGGTGCTTTGAAGATAAGGAGAGATCAATCCCAGACTTGAAGCTATTTTTCTTTAGAACCCTTATAGATTGGTTGACTGCTTTGCGGAACCAATCATTTTTATCTTTCTTGATTTCTTAGATTCTTGTAATCTTTGTTCTTGATTGTTTAACCCTTGTACACTCCCTGTGTACTAGGGTGTTTCCTTTTTTGATATCAATAAACATCTTACTTATCAAAAAAAAAAAGTCTAGGATAAAGTTGTCTTCCTAGGTTTCATAGTCTCCTCTAAGGGAGTTTCTGCCGACCCCCAAAAGGTTCAAGCAATTGTGGATTGGCCCGAGCCCAAAAATATCCATGAAATTCAAAGCTTTCATGGGCTCGCTTCCTTTTATCGCTACTTCATCAAAGGGTTTTTGTACCATTATGTCCCACATCACTGCTTGCATGAAACAAGGGGAGTTTATTTGAACAAAGGCTGCTACTAAGGCTTTCAATGAGGTAAAACAAAAGATGACTGAGGCACCTGTCATGCGTCTCCTTGATTTTTCCAAGTCTTTTGAAGTGGAATGCAATGCCTTAGGTATTGGTATAAGGGGAGTACTTAGTCAAGAGCGCCTCCCAATTGCTTATTTTAGTAAGAAGTTGAGTGATGCTAAGCAAAAGTATTCCACATATGACAAAGTATGTCATTATTCGAGCTCTTTGGCATTGGCGCCATTACTTGTTGTCTCGAGAGTTTGTTATCTACTCTGATCATGACGCTTTGCGCTATCTCCATTCCCAAAAGAAGCTGAATTTTAGGCATGGTAGTTGGGTTGAACTCCTGCAATGCTACTACTATGTGGTAAAACATAGGGCGGGAGTTGAGAATAAGGCTGCTAATGCACTACGTCGAAGGGTGTCCTTGCTATCAGTCATGAGTGTTAAGGTTACTGGGTTTGAACAACTCAAGGATGACTATGAGTCATGCCCAGATTTTGGGGAGCTCTACACTACCCTAAGTAATGTCTCACGACCAATCCTGGATTATTACACCCTTCAAGATGGTTACTTGTTCAAAGCCAACAAGTTATGTATCCCTTGGTCTTCAGTGAGAGATTTCCTAGTTTGGGAGATACATGAGGGAGGCCTTGCAGGTTATTTTGGCCGAGACAAAACAATTGACGAAGTGGAACATCAATTCTATTGGCCTGGTCTTAAGAGGGGTGTTGCCAAGATAGTTGGTCAGTGCCATACATGTCAACTAGCCAAACATCGCAAGCAAAACACTGGCCCGTACACGCCTCTACCTGTGCCAGATCGCCCGTGGCAGGATGTGAGTATGGACTTTGTGCTAGGTTTGCCCCGCACTTTTAGGAAGCATGATTCTATCCTAGTAGTTGTTGATCGCTTCTCTAAGATGGCTCATTTCCTACCTTGTTTTAAGACCTCTGATGCTTCTAAGATTGCAAAGCTCTACTTTGATGAGATTGTCAAACTTTATGGTCTTCCCAAAACCATAGTGTTTGATAAGGATGTTCGCTTCATGAGTTATTTTTGGAAGATCTTGTGGCATTTAATAGGCACCAAATTGAAATTTTCAAGGGCATTTCATCCTCAAACTGATGGTCAAACTAAGGTAGTTAATCGTAGTCTAGGCAACCTCCTTCAGTGTCTAGTGGGTGAAGCCAACCGGAATTGGGATTCAATTCTTCCTATAGCCCAACTTGCATATAATAGCTCTGTCAATAGGTCTATAGGCGCTAGTCCTTTTGAGGTTGTGCATGGATATACACCTAGGAAGCCCTTAGATCTTTTGCCCATGTCCCCACATGTTACGATTTCTGAATCTACTGAGGCATTTGCACAACATATTTATGATTTGCATAATGAGATTCGCAAAAAAATTCAAGTAATTCTCAATATAAAATTCATGCTGACACTCATCGGCGTCATGTAGAGTTTCAGGTAGGGGATTATGTCATGATTCGGATTCGACCTAAACAGTTTCTCTCTAGGACCGTTAAGAAATTGCAGGCTCATAGTGCAGGTCCATTCAAGGTATTGAAACGAATGGGCCCAAATGCATGTCATTGACCTTCCTCATGATTATGGTATTAGCTCCTCCTTTAATATTGAGGATCTAGTTGCTTATAAAAGCCCTACAACTATTCTTGATACCCCTTTTGATGAGCCTTTGCTTGATCCTATTGATGCCCCTATTCCTACCCCTTTACCCTTAAATCTGCCCTATGCACATAAAGAATCTATTGATGCTATTTTAGATGAGCAAATTGTTTCTACCAAGGATGGAGGAGTTCACCGTTTCCTAGTTCGGTGGCGAGGGCGACCAGATTCTGATTGCACATGGATTACTAGAGATGAGCTACAGCGACTGGATCCTGACTTGCTGGGTACTATCAGAGCTCTTCAAATTTCCACTCGATGGGGTCGAGTTCTTTTCACCCGGGGGGGAGTTGGGGCGGACACAAGATACAAGCCCCAAATTATACGCATATATGGGAGGAAGAGCAAAAAGAAGACAGCTCAACCTGTGGCCTTATGGATGGAGTCTGTTAGTTATTGGGTTTGAGATTAAGCAAGCCCTAGCATTTAATAATTAGGGTTTCTTCATGCATTTTATTGTTAGCTATTTAAGCACTTTTATTGCAAGACAGTTTTGAGAATTTTTTTTTTTTTTTTTAAAAACGTGCTTCTTTTTACACTGGTGCCGACTCCAGTTTTGCTTGGTGTTGACTCCAAGCAGCCCTTAGGAGCTGATTCCTAGGGTTTATCTTCGATTCTTTTGTTGTTTATTTGTTCCATTGAAATTGTGTGGTTGTCCTACATCACACTCCCTTAAAATTTAATCAGAGTCCTATCTCAAAAATGTAACCTCGTAATCTATAGATTTTTTTTTTTATAGATAATCAGGAAATTTTTA
Organism: Castanea sativa; assembly: GCF_040712315.1. NCBI lineage: Eukaryota > Viridiplantae > Streptophyta > Magnoliopsida > Fagales > Fagaceae > Castanea > Castanea sativa. The sequence continues at coordinate 43,541,274 of NC_134023.1, read as the reverse complement.
TAAATGATAGAAAAAAGAGGAATACAAGAAGTTCATGATGATGAACAAGAAGCAGAAAAAGGAACAAACAGCACAACAAACAGAGGGAAATCAGAAAACTAAGCTAAGGGAGGACAAAAACTCAGCGAGAGAAGAGCAATCAGTAAAACCCCAACACCGAGACCGCTCAAAAAGACTACGATGGCATAAAAGCTTTAACTCATCCAACATCTTCCCTTTGTTCTCAAAAGGATCGACGATTTCGTTCCAACCACATAATCCACATTAAGTACCCCAGAACCAAGTTCCAAATGTCCGAGTTGTGCTTCCCAAGCCACTGATGCCAGCAAGATAACAAACCTGCCACCGATCCTGGCATAACCCAAAGAATACCAAAGGCCTGAAGCATGGAAGTCCAGAAGGAGTGGGTAACAGGACAATGAAGAAGAAGGTGGTTAACCGACTCCCCATCACAGCAACACATACAACTCCTATTAGCCAAAGGGCGGCCCTTTAGCATTAGATTATCCAAAGTAAGGATCCAACCATGAGCAGCAGTCCACAGAATGAACGCCACGCGCTTAGGAATCTTTGGTTTCCAAACACCCTTTCAAGGAAACAAAGAATTGGAGGCATCCCAGATCTCATGGTAGTAAGATCGAGTGTCAAACTTACCATCCCCTTTTAGCCACCAGTGAAGAGTATCTCTCCTATTACCCTGAGGAATACGAGTTTAGATAAGTTGGAGGAGAGAATACGAAGCAGCCAACTCCCAATCTACAAAAGCTCTAAAAAACCTTAAATTCCACACTCTAACAGTTCCCCCTTCTGGAATCCACAAAACCTCAGAGATACAAGCATTCTTGGCCGCTGAACACACATAGAGCTCAAAATGAAGATCTTTTAGAGTGTTGTCACCTATCCACCTATCATGCCAGAAGCAAATACGAGTGCCTTCACCCGCTACAAAAGACAGATGCTTAGAGAAGCTCTCCCACCCTTCATTAATGCTTCTCCATAGGCCACACCCATGAGACCTGCAAACATTAGTCCTCCACCCCCCTTGACCCTCACCATATTTGGTGGAGATAACTCGCCGCCAAAGATGGGTTACTTCATGACCATATCTCCACAGTCATTTCCCTAAAAGAGCTTGATTAAACGGCACCACCCTTCTTATCCCCAACTCACCCATCTCAACGAGTAGACACACCTTTTCCCAAGCCACCAAAGGATATTTGAAACACCCCTCAAAAGACCCCCAAAAGAAATTCCTCTAAATACTTTCCAATCTAGCCGCCACAGCTTTAGGAATAGTAAAAAGAGATAGGAAATATGCTGGGAGACTTGAGAGAGTGCTCTTTAGCAACATGAGTCTACCACCCTTAGATAAATAGAGACGCTTCCACCCAGAAAGCTTCTTCTCCATTTTCTCCAAAATAGGAAGATCGAGGCTATCTTAAAAGAAGTTCCCAAAAGCATCCCCAAAATTTCATAGGCAAACTGCCCACTCTACAATGAAAAATATTAGCCAGAGCATCTAGATTATTCACCTCCCCAATAAGGACAATCTCACTTTTCCCTACATTGACCTTCAAACCCATAAAAGCCTGAAAACAAGACAACACCAACCTTATGGACAGTAGTTGATCCCTAAAGGCATCACAAAATAAGATAGTATCATCAGCAAATAACAAATGGGAAATACTCACACCAACCGAGTTCCCAGCTACCACATGAAAACCCCGAATAAGAAGATTACACTCCTCTGTCTTCTTCAAGAGTCTACTTAAAACCTCCATTATCAAAAGAAACAAAAGCAGGGAAAGTGGGTCCCCTTGTCTCAACCCATGAGAGCTTCCAAAAAAGCCTTCAAGCGATCCATTAACCAAGACTGAAAAACGGATAGAAGAAATGCAAGCCTTAATCCACCCCCTCCATTTCAACCCAAAAGCCATCCGGTCCAACAAGTAAAACAAGACCTCCCAGTTCACATGGTCATAAGCTTTTTCAATATCCAGCTTGCAAACCACACCCGGAATTTTGCTCTTCAACCTGCTATCCAGACATTATTTGCAATAAGCACTAAATCCAGAATCTGCCTTCCGCTAACAAACGAATTTTGAGTCTCAGAGATTAGCTTATCCAAAACCACCCTTAACCTATTAGCCAACACCTTGGACAGCAACTTGTACACACTACCTACCATACTGATGGGGCGATAGTCCTTAATGTTAACGGCATTACACTTCTTAGGAATTAAGGTGAGGAACGAAGCATTCATAGACCACTCAAACACAAAGTGCCGATGGAACTTATCAAAAAAATCCATTACATTCTTTTCCACAACACTCCAACATTTCTGAAAGAAAGCCATTGTGAAACCATCAGGACCAGGGGCTTTATCACCCTCCATCTCCCTTAGAACCTTGATGATTTCCTCCTTCGTGAACTCCTTCTCTAAGGATAACCGCTCATCCTCATCAATACGATCAAAATCTAGCCCATCCATAGTAGGACGCTCCACCTCAGTTTCCTTATACAACCCTTGATAAAAGAGAACTAACTGAGAGTGCACATCCGACTCATCCTCATAAAGAACACCATCCACCTCAATCCTTTTAATTTGATTAGCTTTTCTATGAGAGTTAAAAAACCAAGTATTATTATCGCCCTCCTTCACAAACAAGGCCCGAGACCTTTGCCTCCAGGAAGTCTCCTCAAGAGAAGCCAACTGTTCTATGTCTACTTTGAGTTGAAGACGCCGACTCTGATCCTCAACTGAAAGACCCACTAACTCCTCTCTCGCATCTAAACCCAATAGCTCAGTCAGCATATTCTTCTTTCTAAAAGCCAAATCACCAAACTCCTCCTTGTTCCACTTTTTTAAGACTGCTTTCAGAGCCTTCAGTTTTTTAGCCAAGATGTAACTTGGAGAGCCCTTAAAACTGTAACCATCCCACCATAGCTTAACTCTATCAACAAAACCCTCAGCTTTCAACCATATGTTTTCAAATTTGAAGGCACTTCAACCACGTCTAACAACACTAGCTTCCAACAGAAGGGGGCAGTGGTCTAAGAGAACACGAGGAAGCACACGTTGGGATACATTCTCAAAGTGCTCCTCCCAATTAAGAGAAACCAAAGCCCTGTCAATTCTTGACATAGAGGGAAGACCAGAATCTCTAAACCAAGTGAAGGAGGCCCCCTCTAAAGGTAAATCAACTAAAGAATTATTCTCTATAAAATTCGAGAATGCAAATATAATAGGTCTAAAAGTCTTGCAGCCAAGCCTCTCACTAGGGAACTTGATTATATTAGAATCCCCTACTAGACACCAGGCTGTGGGCCACCTGGCGCGCACCTGAGATAACTCCTCCCACAAAGTAGGCCGTTGTCCATTGTCATTAGGGCCATACACACTTGTACAAGCCCAAACAAAATCATCCACCACTCCTCTCAGTAAAACACTGACAAAAAACTGACCAACAATAACATCCAATTTCTCAAAAACCCTCTTATCCCAAATCAGCAAGACCCCACCCGAAGACTGCACAGCATCTAAAACAACCAAATCTACGAAAGGACTTCCCCATAAACTCCGAACAAAGGCAACGTTAGTAGAAGATACTTTCGTTTCTTGAAAACATACAATATCGCACTTCCACTCTTTTAAAAGGTTCTTACAGACCTCTCTCTTCCGGGGATTGTTAAGCCCCCGTACATTCCAAGAAAGAAGTCGTAAAGTCATTTAAAACTACGGACAACCCCAAATCAGTCGAAGAAGCTCTACTCCTACTCCTTGGATCGACACCATCATAATTAACATAGGAAATAAGCCCCTTAAGCTCCCTGAGGCCTCATGACCCTGAGTTTGCAGGTCGCTTAGACACCCCATCGTCATTCACTTTGAGGCATTCCTGTTCCAGGACATGAAAGAGGGCCAAACAGTGAGCTTCATGTTTCACAATAGGTAAACCCACCATTTTACAAAAAAATTTCATCAGCTTGGACACCCAAATCAAAGGTGGACCAGACCCAGTCACCTGTATTCCCTTGACAGAATCCTAAACCAACAAACCCACGTTAAGATCATTGGGAACCCACAGAGACAGAGGTTCACAATTCAACACACAATTATCTTTCTCTCCACTGCTACAACCACTGTCAACCACCCCACTTGGCTCCCATGGAAGAATGTGAAGCCTAGAATCTAACTGATATTCCCCAACTAAATCCACCTCTTCTACAAGAACTACCCCTTCCCCAAACTCAACTTCCAACCCATTACCCAAATCTGAAAAAGGAAACAAACTATTTTGCACCACCAGCTCACTCCCTGCCATTTCCGAGTTTATCACCAAGTCTTCGGTGAACCTAGAGTCCCAAAAGCCAACACCGTGAGTCACCTCAGCACCGGGGCTCATGAACCCAGAAAAATCCATGCTGGCATCAAGCTTAGCGGTATCGGAACTACAACCAAACTCCGATACTTTTCCGGTCATTCGGTCACCACACGCTGTCGTCGTCATCATCTCATCCCCCCTTGCTTTCGCGCCCTCTTGTCTCTCTAACGGAAGCTAGGTCTCCAACGGCTTCAGACCTTGAGACACCAACACTTAGACATCGCGATCTGACTTAAAATTGTGAGAGTGGGCTAGGTTTGGGTTTGACAGCTTTGGGCTTTGGCGAGGCCTCCAAACTAAATTGGGCTTGGCTGAAATAAAAGGGCTCAGGGGAATAGAGTTATGTCTGATGGGCTTAAAAGGTTTTAAAGGTTTTGGGCCCACTTCATTAACCTCAGACCACACTAACGCCCATCTCCCATTTAACCCACGCTCCAAATGCATAAAAATATCCAAGGACAGTTCAAATTCCAACCCGTCACTTCCAACTTCCTTAATCGTTGACAAACTCAGCCCAAGGAGCACCCTCTGACCTAAAGTACTACCCTCGCTGGAATCCCAGTTGTCACGGCTGTAATCTGACAAAAGCTTCGCTCCAAGCTACTCCCTCTGTCCTAGGATGCTTTTCTTGCAGGTAATACGACTGCGATCTGACACAATCTTCACCCCACCCAATGCAAATTTCTTCTTTCCGTCTCCTCCGCCACTAGTATTTTTCCATTTCCTCGCCACCACCACCGCATATGACGTTGAGGCATCTCTTTTGGGAATACTTGAGGTTGCTTTGCCTATAATTTTTGCATCGCCGTGATTATGAGGTCTATCAATCCCCACCGCCACCTTAGCCTTTGGTACACTCTGTATACTATGAGGCGCACCCTGACTGCTAAGAGAAGCTAGTTTCAAAATTCTCCTCAGGTTTAGGCCAAAGTCACGCCAGCCACTACCCAATCTTCCCTCAGGTATCACAATATTCCCCTTCCGTCGACCATGAATAAGTTCAGAAACCATTAAAAACTTGCCATGGACGTTGGACCCCAATTGAAGGATGAAATCAACCTCCCCCTCTCTAATCGTTCTTGCATAATGACCAGGTGTTAGCTTTGAATTTAATTCCTCCAAGTGGAACAAAAATCTGTTTGCAATCTCCTTCCCCAGAAAAACAGAGCGCATAGAAGTATGGCCTCTCTCAAAGATCCGTAAAGAGAAATAAGAACCCCCTTCCTCTACGGAAAACTCAAACGTTTTGGATTCAATAAAGAAAAAAGTGGAACCGCCCATTGCAATTTATCTCAGAGGGAACATGAAACATAATGCAGTAGGTTAAAATTCTTAGTCTCTGCTCAGATAAAATTCTTATTGGGATACATCATAACCACTCTTATGAACAATGATAGATATATGTATACTCCAGCCTGGAGAACCAAATTGAATTTTCCACATAACATTACCATGACATGAACACAACAAGAGAAATGCTGTGGGGGGGGGACCCTACAGAAATGAGAACTTACCATTTTGCTAAACTTTTCTATGGTGGTTAGTGGAATTGTGCCAAGTGCAATGATATTCCTTGTTCCCTCACTCTTAGAAAAGAAAAGAAAGAATATTAGAAAAAAGTGGAGGCAATGACGCACAATATACAAAATATATAAACATACACACGTCTATTTGTACATAAATACATACACCCATCCACATGGGCACACTCACAATTGCATAAATACATCCATGCACATACACAACACACATGCATACATATGGAGATGCTTATATAGATACATTTGTGGAGCATATTCGATTCTAATAGATGTAATATCTATTTTAAGCTTCTGCAGACCACATGGGCTGATAATAGTATTGAGCTAAAACAAATGGAGCATAGGGGATCAAGTCATACAAACATGCAATAACAGCAGTTAATTATCAGCAACTTCTTTTTTTTTTATTGGTCAGTTTACACACGCACTCCGTGGGTCTTGAACCCATAATCTCACCCTACACCTAGCTCTTACAAAGAGGAGGAGGTGCCAATTGAGCTACAGCTCATTAGGCTAATTATCAACAACTTGTAAGGGCATTAATGTCATTATCATTTATATTAAATATAATAGGAGGGGAACCACAAATCTCTCCTCAGTTACCATACCAATTTTCTTTTCCTCTTCTTATTCTTCATCTTTTTTCTTCTAATTATAAACATTCATTATACACTACAACATGCTACCAAAGATGATTATTTGATTACATCAGAGACCAATATTATATGAAATTGACTGCTAACGGAATCCGATGTCGCTTTACGTTCCATGCAATTCTTTTCTTTGTTTCAATGTTTACAATTGCAACTTATGACTCAAAGTATTTAATTCAAGCAGATAGAAAATCATTGAAGTCCTATGCATAAAACATCTTATCAACTGCACCTCCCCCCCCCCCCCCCAAAAAAAAAACCCCAAAAGAAACAATTCTAAATTTTGGTACAGCTCTAGGAAGCACGGACACTTCAATTAGGGCGTCATACCCATGTCATACCGGCCGCTTCATGTTATAGTTTTTCAGAAATTGTTCGTGTTGTTGTGTCGTACCCATATCCATGTCAATGTTCATGCTTACTAGGTGCTGCTACAACAGTACCTAAGGTATCTGGTCTTAAATTATTATCTCATGTCTTAAGTTCAACCCCCAACCCCACCCAAATTATTTTGTTATAATGGGCCACCCAATGGGAACCCATGGGCAGAAAATCAGCCGATGGCCCGCCTCACTGGGCTACCCATGGGCCTCAACAGTACCAGGCCAGGCCAGCCATTAGCCTGGTGGGTTGGCGGGTTACTGGACCAGCCCACGGGCCTTGGGCTATTTGATGACCCTTAGGCCTTAGATACCTTCATCATTCTATCGTGTTATTTATGAGGCACACCATAGCATAAAGATAAAAAGTACCAGAACTTAGATTTGGAATGCAATGCACATTGAGGCCAGCAATATAGTCATATCAAGAAAAAAAATTAACATGCAAAAAATATTTAACTCATACTTACTAGAAAAATTAGACGAAAATTGGTTACTATCAAGGTACCCGCCTCATCTGTATTAACAAGAACAACACCATATCCCTGAAAGCAAAGTCCATACACCAAATATATATTAGCCACGCATTTAGATAGCAAAAAACCAGAAAAATGAGTAGAACAAAAACTGAGCCACTATTACTAATATATTAAGAACTGCAAAAACACTCATCGACAATCTAACCACATCTCGAAAGCTAAAAAAAGACGTAGTTAATTCCTCGTCCACTATTTTATTGATTAAATTCAAAGCACAACCATCACAAATTCCATAATTTTTTTTAAAAATAAGTACTAAGAATTTATTGATATAGAAACGAGAACTCTATGTTCACAACGTGACCACAAAGTACCTAGAACAATTATTACAATCAAATCAAAAAGTGAAACTAACAGAATTCCAGAAAATCAAATTCTTGAAAAACTCTCTATGTTCACTGAATATCCAATTTTTTGATTACAATGAGTAGCTACAATCTAATTTTTTATTACAATTTGACACATCTTTAATCTAAAGCAATCCAGAACTGCAATGAAAATGTAACTAGGTTTTTCGAAAAAACATACTAAATTGAGGTTCTAATATTATAGATATAATAACAAGCAATTGAAGCATATAAATTGGACGCACCTCGACTATGACTTGTTCGGCTTCGAGCAGGAAATCGAATTTCACATGCGAAACGTACCGCGAATCGGGCTGTGAAAAAAGGAAGAGAATTTCGATTAAGAACAAAAAGCCCCAAAATACAGAGAATTAGAGAGAGATGAGAGAGAAGAAGAAGAAGAAGAAACCCTAGAATTGGATGGGAATTTGGAGGGGACCTCGATTTTGGTCCATTCGAGGGCGTCCCAGCTAGTGGTGGATTCCAATTTATCGGACTCGGAGGTGTCGCCGCGAAGCGACGTCGTTCGACCACCGCCGCTGCGCTTTCTTGGCGGTGCGGCCATGCGGCGAGTCGAGATTGAATTGTGTTTTTCAGTCTTATCAGAGAGAGAAAAAGTCAGAGAAAGGGACTTGGGGCGTTGTTGAAAGCTTTGAACTTTGGAGGATTCTCTCACGCTCTCTTTTCTCTCCTCACCTGCCGTTCAAGCAAGGAAGACTTCGGGGACAGGTGGAGGATTACCCCAAAAAAAAAAACACAATACTCGTATTATACTCCAGATATGGCTTATTATGATGGTATTCGTATATGTATTGCCTTAGCAACAAGTATGTGTTCTTTTTCTTACCAAAAAAGTATGTGTTTCTTTCATAGCATGTGGACCACATTTTTAGAAAAACTTTACATAATAAAGTTACGCCTATGACTAAAAATAATTTTTTTTTTTTTTTTTTTTTTGGTAAACGACTAAAAATAATTGTTGTGGGCCTAGAAAGCTCAACTTGTTTATTAGAAAGACAAGGAAATTTAATTGCTCACAATCTTGGTAAACACGTTAGATATGTAAGTGTTTTTTTTTTGGCGTGGATGGAGGATATTCTTTCGTATCTTTGTGCTGTATATAAAATTGATATAGCTAGTTTTTCTTAATAAAATTTGCAGCATTTTTCTCATCAGAAAAAAAAAATTTATTTTTTAGGTTAAGCTCTTATTCATGATGTATTCCCATCAATAATAAAAATATAAAAAATATAAATATAAAAAAAAACTTGGTTTAAATCTTAAGGGAGTGTTTGGGAGAAGAGTTTGAATTATGTTGTTTGAGTGTTTCTGATATACGTGTGTATAATATTGCTTAAAACGTGAAAATATATGTTAGAACTTACCTCCCAAACAGGCCAAATGACTTAGAAAAAAGAGATCATAATCAAGTCACATTAGAATGACACCAACTTCCTTGAATAGTTGTCATGAATATTGATCACTTGTTTTACAAGCTGACTTGAATAGTTTTATTACGGACAACTATTCAAGTGGACAACTATTCAAGTCAGCTTGTAAAACAAGTGACAACTATCAAGGAAGTTTTTTTCGTCCACTATTCAAGTCAGCTTGTAAAACAAGTGACAACTATCAAGGAAGCTTTTTTCATCGAAAAAAGCTTCCTTGATAGTTGTCACTTGTTTTACAAGCTGACTTGAATAGTTGTCCATAGTAAAATTTAATCGTATTTCTTCTATATAATAAAAATAAAAAACTAGTTAAGTCTTATGTGTTGTGAAATAGGATATTTGAGGTTCGAGCCATTCAAAATCAAATTGGTGTTTTGACTTGACGTTATGGAACATATGTTATAAGTTCAAATAAGTGATGTTAGCAGTGGACTTAGATAAGTATCAATAAAAGTTTGTCAATTCAATTATAGTTAAATTATGTTATTTATAACACTGCTCTGTGATAGACTCATTAACCTGAAATATCAATTGAATTACAAGACTCTTACCTAAATAAAGTCACTCTTAATTTATTTTAGCCATTGAATTAAAATTTTGATAATTTTTCTCTATTGGGCCACTAATCACTTATTCTCTTTATAATTCATACTTAATTTATATGTTAAATTTTATGTTAATCCAATTTTCATACTAAAATTTAAATATTTATAAATGATATTGCTTTTAATCTAAAAAACATAAAATATTTTTTTAAGTTGATCACACTGTTTAACTTGAAACGTAATTCATTTGACGAAAAAAATCCTTAAACCTAATGCAAAAAATATGTAAATGTAAAATAGAAATTGTATTCATCTGCGAATGATTCCTATTATTTTTTTGTAAACAAGAATTATTTGATTTCTAATAATAGAAAATTAGAAATAACTTATTACTAATTCACCATTAGAAATTCTAATTATTATTATTGAAAGTGAATCATATTATTCATTACAAATGGAATTTTAAAAAAGTAAAGAAAAAAAAGAAAGAAATCACTCCAAAATTTAAGAAGGTTCTTCTAACTTAACAAATTTTTATGTTATATATTAAACATCAGCTATTCGAAATTATAAGTTGTTTAAAGTTAATGGTCAATTAATCAAAATTATTTAACTAATGTTTCTCAAAAAAATTATTTAATTAATAATTGATTCGATAAGTAGTTTGTTCTTACCTAGCAACAACAAATTTAAAAAGAGAGAGGAGTGTGTTAGTCAATTTAAATTAGTGTTCATTTGATTGGAAGCAATCCAAATCATGGATTGGAATGAATGGTTTAAATAAAGCACGACACGTATGAATTTCTTCTTTTTGATGAACGTATGAATTTCTTCTAAAGATGAAGTGTGTGAATGAATTTAGTCTTACAAAAATGTTGGAATATTAGATTGTAAATATTGTTTCAAACCATATGTACATCTTCCTTTTCACGATGAGTCACGATTCTTTGAGAGTCGTGTCCTTTCTAAGGGTTGCAACGTCACTAAACAAAACCTTCATACTATCATATATGAAACAAACAAACATTGTATAGATGGAATAAAGTGTGAGAGGGTTTACATATCCATCCACTTGTTCACATAATAACATAGGCAATTTGCTATAGTCACCATGATATATTGGTACCAATATTTTTGTCCCAATGCTAACTTTCATTTGCGATAACTTATAGATTAGCATCAACTAGTGACTTAATATTCATGAGCACATTTTGACATTTAGGTCGCGTTTTTTACGCAGTAATGTTTTACGATTTTTGAAAATGTTAATAGATTTTCACATTTGGTTACAAATCACACAATAAAATCAAATGTCAAGATATCTAGATTTTCACTTGTAAGGACACAATTTGATCCATAGCCTAAGAGATTTGGACAATTACCCAATGAGCCCAAAACAATAAATTTGATAGAGAGTAGGCCTATTATTGAACATTCAATGAGTTAGAATGTAGATCACAATAGGCTAGTTGGTGTTAGAATGAGTAAGACAAACAGTTTGAAAAGAAAATGTACTCCTCGGTCAGATCTAAGGATGGTATGTTCTTATATATTTCTCCTAAACTAATACAAATATTCAAGTTCTTTGTGACACAGTGATTTTTCTTCTAGATTTCTGATGCCCTCTTGTAATGGAATCCTTCCCTTTTAATTTCCCTTCCCCTCTTTCATTTTAGTCTTCCACATGTAGATCAGATTGCTAATCTCCTTGATACTTGTCCCATCATCACATTCCTAAAGTCTTTATGGGTAGTTGTAAGGCTGAAAGTCACTATTCAGGTATCACTTCCACATTAATACGGCTAGGGGGTTAAATGCAGAGCATTCAATGCGGTGGTAGCAGCTTTCTTCCCAGATATTTCTCAATTCTCTGTGGACCCAACTCTTTTTAAAGCTTATCCTCCAAAGCATGGCTGCCTATTGCCCAATACTTGATGAGTGGTCGAACTTTAGGCTTCCACTCCGTTGGCTAAGGAGGGATTACTCCTTAGACAACGTCATCTATTCATTATGATTAGACCTCTTCCTTGGCCCAGTAATCTACTTGTCTTCACTAATGCATGTTTGTCTTCAGGCTCTTTAACTTCCTCGGGTGCGGCCCGCGGCCCAATATCCTTATCTGGGCCCTTCATCCCTATACCACTTATGCCCCTTAAAATTCTACTCTTTCTTTCCTTGAGGAAAAGTGGGATTTCGATTTTAGGTAACTGTACCTCCCACGCTTATGTTATTTCCTCACGTGTAGGTGTCTTTTCACTTGCAAAGGAGCACGCTCCTGATGCTTCGACAACTGGGACGCTTTAATATTTATTCCATACAGTGCCCTGTCTCCAACGTTTTACGGTGTGATGAAGATCTTATAGTGGAGATTTTCTATAGGGATTTGAGCAGGAAATCTCCTGCTTACCTCCCCCTATATAAATTGCTCGAAGAAACCAGATGCCCCACTTTTTGAATCTTCAACAAAAAAAGTCCAAGGTGTTTTTTTTTTCCATACTTTTGTAAGTAACCTTTATCCCGCCTTCTTATTTCTAGGACCTTTTCTTCCTCGGCCCTCTAATTTACACCCTATTCTTCTAACATCCTCCATTCATGTCTCAAATGGGTAGATTTGCTAGCTTGGTAGACACCCTAGAAGGCATAGAGAACTTTAAGGCCTGTTATAACATTCTAGCTGAGGTTTCGATCCGACATTGCCTTCAAGAAAAATGGCATGACCTGAGATCAGAAGGAGAGGTGGTAATCCCTATGATTGCCTTTATAGAGGGAGGGATGAGGATCCCTATGGATAGAGTAACTAAGGACTTTTTGATTGCCCACCAACTTTGCCTGACCTAGTGTTCCCCAAACATATTTAGGATATTAGATAGCATAGACGCCCTCAACAAAAAGATGGGTGTAAATCTCACCCATCACGACGCTAACTGGGTGTATAATTGTCATCACCTTAAGAGTCAGGGATACTACCTTAAAATTAGGGTCCCTGAAGTCAGACTCATATCGTGTCTCCCCGAAACTAACAAGGGTATGGACCAAGATTTCTTAATTGTCTCAGATGAATAGCATGATGGACTTCATTGCCCAACACGAGAGGGGAAACCAGGTGGGGTACTTAGGTTTAGGCTCCTTGTTTTAACACTGTAGATTTTACGCTAACAATTTCTTGTTCCTCTTCTTGTAGTTTGTAAACTTACTTCTCTTTATTTAAAGATTTCCCATTCTAACGACACTTTTGTTTTTGGGATTTTTGTAGAAAAGCATTTTACAGCCCCCAACCTCAATTTCGTCAATGAGCCCAACCTGACAAGGATATTCTAGTCCAAGATCTTTGTTCATTCCAACAGGTAACTACGAGCAACACACATCATACTTGGATACAAGCCTATCTTAACAAGCTTTCAAGCCCCCAAGTACGTTATAAAAGCGAAGGATTCTCAGCTGCACCAAATCAACGTCACAGTTCCAGGATTCCTTACTGGACCCCCACCTGAAGGTACCTATCAAGTTAAGCTACCTTCTCAGCGTAGTGCCAAGGAAGAGGCGACCTCCTCACACTTGGCTCTCGAAGAAGAAACAACCAAGGTAATTGAAGTTTCGGATTCCAAAGAGGACCTCGAAGCCTTTGACCAGCCACACTACCCAAAATCCCCATGTGCTGCTTTCAGACACCTTCCTCCTGCCCAAGTTAGTAGCACTTAAGAGTCTTTCGACGTTCTTGACACCATGGTGCTCCAGAGGAAACCAAAGACCAGCCTGCTTGAGCTCCTTGAATCCCATGCAAGAGGGTCGATCCCCGAGGTGGCTATCCAAACCTGACCTCTAACTCCCCTCCCCGTCCATACTTCTCCATCTAAACCGGAAGATAAGAAAAAGAATCGGGATAGGAAGGGGAATGACGTAGTTGAGGAGGGTGAAGTCATTCCCTCCAAAGAGCTTGAGCCCTAGAAAGGGGAACAAATAGCAAAAGGGATGCAAAGGAAGCCCTCGGGTAAAGAGGTGATCACAGAGAGGGCAGTTGGTCATCGTCCTAGGGTTCAGGTTTGGAACCCTCCCCTAGAATTGGACGGTGCTCCTCTCCCTTTGGACTCCTCCATCCGAGACTTTCAAAAGGGGAAAACTGGCTATGTGGCAGACGCTAGGGCTATCCAAGGACCCGCCGGAACCAACCCACCCGCTGCCACCAACCGAACCCGGCCTGCCGCCGACCAAACCGATTACTCCGGCAGTCGGCGACAGATTTTATTCTCCAAAATCCAAGTTGAACCGGTCAGATATCAGATCTTCTCCTGTCAAATTCAAGGAACCTAATCCAACCGACTCATATATTTTTCTAGCGATAAAGTGTAGATTCGACGATATTTTTGAATTTTTCAAGAAGATTTAGGCTAGATCCGGTGAGATTTCGCTAAATCTAGTCAAGATCTTGCCGAAAATGGCCGAGATCTCACTGGATCTAGCAAGATTTGGCCGGAGTTCTGCCGTTTTCATCTTTTCTTGGCCAGATTCTCACTGTTTTCCAAATAATCAACTCCAACCGATCCACCCGACAACCATGGAAGCTCCGACCTGCCCAATCTAATCAACCACTTCGGTCGGTGGTGGGTTGAAATATTGACCACCCAATCTAGTTGGGTCAATTCTGGGTTGGGCACAAACTCGACCCAAACCAACCCATGGACAGGCCTAGCAGACGCCTTGAAGTAGCCACTACTTCTTCCTCAAGACATGGCCGACTTGAGGACATTAAAGAAGCACGAGGTGTTTCTAACCCTAAAAAGGGACTTGGCCATGGTAAGTTTTCCAATTCCTTATCTTCGCTAAATGTATATGCTGTTTTTACTCTTAGAGAATTCACTTTAACGTCTTCTTTCTTCTCCTTTTTTTTTTAAGGTGATCCAAACAACAAATATCGCCGAAGAGTAGGTAGATGATGCCCACAAACAGTGGAAGGATGAGGAGGGGCGACACATAGCTACGGTGGAGACCCTCACTGTGGCAGAACAAAGGATCAAGGACCTCAATACTAAGTTAACTGAGGTTGATAGGGATAGAAAAAGTGCTGAAGCTGCACTGGTCGAGGCTGAAAAGTAGGCCGAGGACCAACGTTAGTAGCTGCGAAGGGCTGAGAACCAGCTTGCAATTGCCAAGGAGCAAATAGAGGCTCAGAAGAAGAAACTAAAAAAGCCAGAGAAGGCTGCAGCCCATGCAAAGCA
This sequence comes from Castanea sativa, assembly GCF_040712315.1. Lineage (NCBI taxonomy): Eukaryota > Viridiplantae > Streptophyta > Magnoliopsida > Fagales > Fagaceae > Castanea > Castanea sativa. The sequence goes on along the minus strand of NC_134023.1, from coordinate 43,526,220 downwards.
AGATGGCTATAACACTGGGGGTGAAAGAGACTAAAGAAAACCTTAGGGCTCAAGTTACTAGTGTCTGCCAAGGCTACTGCCTCTAAGTGTGGAACGAGGCGCTAAACTGGGTTGGGGTGGACGCTTCTTTAACACTAAGAAAGGCAAAGAATATCTTTTATCCCCCAGCCTTCCGCACGACAGGCATTTCCAACTCTCAAGTTGATGTTGCTCCTAAAGCGCTCGAGCCTAGTCAGGTTGCTCCCACCAGCACTCCTCCAGCCCCTACTAACCTAGCTAGGGAGAAGGCCTCTGAGCAAGCTAAGGAAAAGGCCTCTGAGCCAGCCAAACTCCCACCTGTGGCCAAGGATTCCTCCAAGGAAAAGGGGGTAGCCTAGGGCCAGGTACTCATACTTGCTACACTCCCTTTCACCACCGAGGAGAATCCTAAGGACAAGAATGCAGCTCAAGCCATAATGCCTGAACCTTCTACCTAGACCGTAGTGAAGACCAACCTTCTTTTGCCCAAGACCACTTAGGATTTTACTTATTATTTGTTGTTGTTGTTGTTTTTTTTTTTTTTTTAGTATGTACTCCCTCTGCCTTTTAAGGCTTTATTAATGAAAAGTGCTAAGTTCCTTTACACTATCAGTGTTTTTATGTTAATCACAATGCTAATTTATTGTTGAACATAGTTAGATTGTCCAACTGTAAGCTCAAATTACAACCTCTTCCAATTAAAGCATAATGTTGCCTTTAACCTTGACAAACACCTGTGCAATTGGTAGTCTAACAACTCAATTCCCATGCAATTAGCAATCTAACAAGTTAACTTCCAAGCAACTGATAATCTAACAACTTAACTTAGAAATAGAGTTTGTGTACCTGAGATGTTCAGCTCAAGAGGCTATGTGTGATTAAGGTCCCATTCGTAACTCCAAACAAATGTGAAGCATTAATTCATCCAAGGTATGTGGTCCGAGAAACCAAACATGACCAAGGTTTCACTTCACGCTTAAATGAATAGGAAGTGTTAATTTACCCAAGGTATGAGGTTTTAGAAACTAGATATGACCAAGATTTTGTTTAATACGTAAATAAATAACTGAAAATATTAATTTACCTAAGGTATATGGTTCGAGGAACTAGGCATGATCGAGATTCTGTTTAGCACTTAAACGAATAGGAAGTATTAATTTACCCAAAGTATGTGGTCTGAGGGACTAGGCATGACCGAGGTTCTGTTTAACACTTAGGGGAATATGGAAGCATTAATTTACCCAAGGTATATGGTCCGAGGAAACAGACATGACCAAAGTCTGTTTAACACTTAGATAAATAACTAAAAGTATTAATTTACCTAAAGTATGTGATTCCTCGGACCACATACCTTGAATAGGAAATATTAATTTTTCCAAGGTATGTGGTCCAAGGAACTAAGCATGACCGAGATTCTGTTAAACACTTAAATGAATAGGATGTATTAATTTACCCAAGGTATGTGGTCCGAGGAACCTAGCATGACTAAGCTTCTATTTAACACTTGAATGAATAGGAGCAACACACATAATAATGAAAACAAAAAAAAGGGCAAGATCGCTTTTCATTAATAATAGTATCTTCGTAGGTTATTTACATTCCACGGATGTGGTACAATATTTTCATCCAAGTGTTCTAAAAAGTAAGCCCATATACCAGCTACTAAGGTGATACGGTATAGCCCCTCCCAATTAGGCTCCAGTTTTCCCCAAGATGGGTTCTTCGCGGTACCTACTACCTTCCTTAACACCAAGTCACCTGGTGCCAATGGTCTTGCCTTCACGCCTGTATCATACTCCTGTTTAAGCTTCTACTGGTAATGCGCCAGTTGTACCATAGTAGCCTCCCTTCGCTCATCAACCAAATCTAAGATCCTCTCCAATAATCGATCATTACTGTCTAAAGTGAACGTGCTTGTCCTTAGAGTTAGAAACCCAATCTCTAGTGGAATCATAGCCTCGGATCCATATGTCATTGAAAAGGGCGTCTCTCCGGTGGACCAACGAGGAGTGGTCCGATATGTCTAGAGAACGTGTGGTAGCTCTTCCACCCATCTACCATTTGTTTCATCTAACCTCTTTTTAAGCCCATTCACTATGACTTTGTTGACTGCTTCAACTTACCCATTTCCTTATGGATAAACTGAAGTTGAATATTTGTTCCTAATGCCCAATTTACAACAGTATCTCCTGAAGGCTTTACTGTTAAACTGGAGTCCATTATCCGAGATAAGGGTGTGAGGAATCCCAAATCGAGTAACAATGTTCTTCCAAACAAACTTTTTTGCATCTATGTCCCTAATATTGGATAATGGCTTAGCTTCCACCCACTTTGTGAAGTAATCAATTCCAACTAGAAGCCATCTTCAGTTTCCCACTGCCTTAGGAAATGGTCCTACAATATCCAGGCCCCACTGAGCAAATGGCCATGGAGTAGACAGAGGATTGAGTACACCTCCAAGCTGATGAATGTTCGGAGCAAATCTCTAGCATTGATCACACTTTTTACATACTTTTGTGCCTTTTTTTGCATACTGGACCACCAATACCCTTAGGTAAGAGCTCTATGTGATAACGATCTGCCCCCGTATGACTTCCACATATTCCCTCATGCAGATTTTCCAAAAGTGGTTCCACTACCTCGGGATGAACACAAAGCAAGTATGGTTCAGAGAAAAATGTTTGTACAACTTTTGCTCCTCGAACAACAAAAAATGAGGAGCTTTCCTCCGTACCTTCTCTACTTCCCTACTCTCATGAGGCAAAACCCCTTCCTTGAGAAATAGGACTATGAGATCCATCCAACTAGGTCCAACCCTAATCTGGTGTGCCTGAACTTTCCCCTTCTCTTCCTCGGTATGCCTGTCCAGATCCTCAACAAGTATGACCTAAGGAAGATCTTGTCCAGAAAATGTTGCTAAAGTTGCCAAGGAATCTGCATGCGTGTTTCTACTTCTCGGGATTTATTGTATAGTGCAAGAATCAAGACCTGACTGCAAACGCCGAGCTTGACTCAGATACTCTTGCATTCTCACATTCCTTGCTTTCAACTCTCCCTTCACTTGCCCTACAACCAGCCTTGAGTCTGAAAATGCTTCAACAGTTTTTCTTCCCATCTTCCTAACCATGGCTATCCCAACCAATAAAGTCTCATACTCTGTCTCATTATTCGTAGCCGAGAAGCCCAACCTCAAGGACTTCTCAATGATAATTCCATCTAGAGACACTATTACCAACCCTACTCCAGATCCCGTTTAATTTGCCATACCATCTATGTATAACTTTCAAGGTGAGGGCCTATGTAGAGTAATTGCTGAAACTTGCTTCCCTTCAACTCCGAGTTCCTTGGCCTCTCCCTGTACTAGAGACTTGGTAAACTCTGCAACAAAATCCGCAAGCACTTGCCCTTTTAATTGAGGTACAAGGCAAGTATTTTATGTCAAATGCACCTAAAATCGTTCCCCATTTAGCAATTCTCCCCTTATAATTAGTCTTTCGCAAAAGCGACTGCAGAGGGAGTTGGGTCAAAACTACCACTGTGTGTGCTTAGAAGTAATGGAGAAGCTTCCGCGTAGTGTGTACCACGGCCAAGATGGCCTTTTCTAAAGGAAAGTAACGAACTTCAGCTTCTTGTAGCGATTTACTCACATAATAGACTGGCCTCTGTACCCCATCCTAGTTAACTTTTGGACCTCTTTAGGATTCCGAGGTGGTTGTAAATTATTAATCACTTTAATTTGATCAGGGTTAACTTCAATTCCACAATGTGTGACCATATAAACCAAAAACTTGCTCGAGCTAATGCCAAAAGAACACTTAGATGCATTAAGACGCAATTTATGCCTCCTCAACACTTTAAAGACACTTCCGAGGTCCCCCAAATGCTTGGCAGCCACCTTACTTTTTACCAACATATCATCAATGTAGACCTCAATATTCTTGCCCAACTAGAACTCAAACATTCTAGTCATCATCCTTTGGTAAGTCGACCCTACATTCTTCAATCCAAAAGGCATCACCTTATAATAATAATTCCTAATAGGAGTCACAAAAGTAGTCTTCTCCTGGTTAGCTAGAGCTAATGGTATTTGATGGTACTCCTGAAAGGCGTCCAAAAAGCTCATTCGAGGATATCCAACCATCGCGTCCACTAACTAGTCTATTCGGGGTACTGAGAAGGGATCCTTTAGACAGGCTTTATTTAAATCCGTGAAATCCACACACACTCACCATTTCTCACTCTTCTTCTTCACTACCACCGTATTGGCCAACCATTCTAGGTAAAAGACTTTTTTTTATTGCCCTTGCACACTTAAGCTTCACGACTTCTTCTTTAACAGCCTCAACATGCTCTGATGGTTGCTTCTTTGGAACAACGTTTGGATTGACATTCCAATGAGGACATATGAAGTCCGGGTCCACTCTAGGGGCTTCATAGGCGCTCCAAGCAAAAAATCCAAATTCCTTCATAGGAAAACTAGCAGTTTCTCCTTCTCTTAAGGAGGCAACTGGACCTCAATCTGAAAAAACTTTTCTTCATCAACATCTATTGTAATATTCTCTAACCCCTCGCATTTCGCCTCTTCATCCATGGCACTCAAGAATACTCCCATTTCCATTAGTTGCTATAAAGCCTTGTCCGAGGACATCAAGGATTCGTCTTCAGACTGGCGTTTGACAGTAGCAACCAAGTATTGCCTTGTCATAGCCTGACTTCCAACTAGTTCCTCAACACAATCCCCAAAAGGATATTTCACCTTCAAGTACAGAGTTAAAGATACAGCTTCCATAGCATGAAGCCACAGTCTCGCCAAAATGGCAGTATAAGGTTAATAAGCGTCCACCACAATGAAACTAACCTCCACTACTTTAGAGCCCACCTAAACAGACAGCTTAATCATACCCTTTGGGACAACATTCTTCCCGTCAAATCTCACTAGGGGAGAATCATAACTAACCAAATCCTCAGGCTTTAACTTAAGCCCCGTATACAAATCAGGATACATGATCTCTGCACCGCTACCCTGGTCTACCAGAACCCTCTTTACATCATAACCTCCAATCTGAGTGGTAACCACTAAAGTATCATCATGTGGCTGATGAGTTTCGGCCTTATCCTAATCAGAAAAACATAGGACTGGTCAGGCTTGCACCTTCACTCACTTACCCATAGAGGCTGAGTCCTTGGCGTGTGAATTTGACACAGAAATCACTTTGGATTGGCACATATCTGCTCGATTTAGGGCCACCAGAATCACATTAATTGTTCCCAGGGATGGTCTCAAATAGTTCTCCCGCTGAGGGACTGACCCGACCTGGCTTCCTTGTGTAGATGGTTGGAACAAAAATTGCTTCAATTTCCCGACCTTGATCAACTGCTCCAAATGGTCCCTCAAAATTCTTCAATCTTCCGTGTGCCCATGGTCCCGATGATACTGGCAGTGCAAACTTTGATTGCGCTAGGAGGGATCCCCTTCCATCTTATTTGGCCACTTAAAGTACGGCTCATTTTTTATCTTGTCAAGGATTTGGTGCACAGGTTCCTTGAAAAATGTGTTAATTATTTGTGTAATAGACTGCCCTCTAGCCCTTGGAAAGTCCTTTCTGGTCCTATTGTTATTGTACCTATCCGACCTGAAATCTCTTCGATTAGGGGGGATCACTTTAGCCTTCCTCTTCCCTAACTGTTGATCTTCCTCGACCCGTTTGTATTCGTCAATACGATCCATCAATTGGCGCATGCTACGTGCAGACTTTCTAGTCAAGGATTTTCTCAACTCACTCTCAATGGGGAGCCTGACCTTAAATGTCCTTATAGCCACATCTTCAAAATCTTCATCTATCTCATTAAACATCTCCCAATACCTGTCGGAGTAAGTCTTCAAAGTTTCCCCCTCTCTTATCGCCATTAACAATAAGGAATCTAAGGGATGAGAACCTTGTTGCACGTAACAAATCGAGCCCCAAAGGCCCTGGTAAGTTCTTGAAAGGAGCTAATAGAGCCCTCTTCCAACCCATCAAACCGTCTCATTGCCACAAGCCCTAAACTAGATGGAAACACTTTACACATCAGTGCTTCATTCCTCAAGTGAACTGCCATCCTCTGATTAAAATGGCTTATATGCCCTACCGGGTCCGTCCTACCATTATACATGGTAAAAGTTGGGTGTGTGAACCGCCGAGAAAGCTTTGCCTTCTCAATCCTCTGTGTAAATGGTGACCTTGAGATTTGGCGCAAACCCTTACTCATAGCATCATTTCTAAAGCCCCTATAAGCTGGGCTCTTACTCTTTTGCTTATAATGGCGTTCCTCATTGTCAGAGAGAGATTCACTAGGAGGAGTCATTTATCTGGGCCTATAACTGTCATCATCTTCAGATGGGGACCATGAGCTCGACGGAGACCCCCTCATTTACTTACGATGTAACTTCCTCTACAAATTATCTATCTCCCGTTGCAAGTTTCTAGTATCCTCCCCATGTGAAACCCGACTCCCAGTTTTAGATTGGCTTCTACTGGTGTGAGTCATATGCACACTCACTTCATGATGTTGAGATCCCACAGATTCTTCTCAGTTTGGCCTTGAACCCACCATAATTGCACAAGCTCAAGAGTGTTCAAGTTTTCCATAGACAACGCCAATTGTAAGGATACGATTTGATCCACAACCCAAGAGATTTGTACAATGGCCCAATGAGCCCAAAACAATAAATTTGATAGAGAATGAGCTTGTTACTAAACGTTCAATGAGTTAGAATATAGATCACAATAGGCTGGTTGACGTTAGAATGAGTAAGACAAACAATTTGAAAAGAATAAGTACTCATCGGTCAGGTTTGAGGATGGTATGTTCTTATATATTTCTCCTAAACTAATACAAATATTCAAGTTCTTTGTTACACAGTGATTTTTCTTCTAGATTTCTGATGCCCCTCTTGTAATGGAATCCTTCCCTTTTATATTCTCTTCCCCTATTTCATCTCAGCCTTCAACGTGTAGATCAGATTGCTAATCTTCTTGATACTTATCCCATTAGCACCTTATTGAAATCTTTGTGGGTAGCTGTAAGGTTGAAAGTCACTGTTCAGGTATCACTTTCACATTAATGCAGCTAGGAGGTTAGATGCAGAGCATTTAATTCAGTCGTAACAGCTTTCTTCCCAGATATTTCTCAATTCTCTGTTGACCCAACTCTTTCTAAAGATTATCCTTCCAAGCATGGCTGCCTACTGCCCAATACTTGATGGGTAGTTGGACTTTAGGATTCCACTTCGTTGGCCGAGGAGGGATTGCTCCTCGGACAACGTCACCTATTCATTATGATCAGACCTCTTCATCGGCCCAGTAATCTACTTGTCCTCACTGATACGTTCTTGTCTTCGGGCTCTTTAACGTCCTCGGGTGCGGCCTACGACCCAATATCCTTTTCTGGGTCCTTCATCCTTACACCACTTATGCCCCTTTCTATGGGAATGTGAATTCCCTTTGAAAAAGTTTGGTATCCACATTCCCATGCTAGATAAAGTTACATTTTATATAAATTGAAAATATTACTCATTCTCCCTATCTTTTTAACCAATAATTTTTTTTTTAAAAATTATTATTATAAATTGACAATATAATTAATTATTTTGGTATTATATATGCCATTTAAAAAATTTTATACTATAGTTTTATTGTATTTTCCATGATTTATAGTTCATAAAAAAAAAAGACTTGATGTTGTATTTATGAATCAAATGGTATTTTGGGAAGGATAAATAATTCTTATAAATTTCTTAGAAAAAACGAAATATAAGCATCTCATATTCTCATAATTTTTATTAGATTCTAAATTAAACCAAACATTGAAATAGTTACATTCCCAATAATTCAGATTGCTAGGCATTACACCCTAAGAATCTAGATGCTGGATAATGTGAATTATCCTGCACTAAATGCCACCTTATATAAATTGACAGTGCTGTTTATGTTTTTCAATTAAGATTGAGATTGGAAAATTACATGTTGTAATATAATTGAATCTGTAATGTGTTATCAAAATTCAAGTTGAAAAGTCCAAGATGGACCATAAATCACCTCATACACATGAATAATTTTGAAGAATATTATCATAGAAGAAAGCAAACATCAGTCCTCACAGTATTATGGTTGGAATATTGTTTAGATGGTCCATACAATACAAAGACTTTCTATTGTGATTGAGAAATATTCTAGCTGGTTCTTTCGAGTTGCAATCCGTCACCATACATGATTGAATGTATTAACAGTAGAGGGCCAATTGGTAGCACTAGTTGATTGTTCAAAGCATAATTAAGTTAAGGGTGGCAATCATGATCGAATTGTTTAAGTGTCAAAGTCAATTGTTCAAATTCAAGCAATAAAATGAAACTTGTTCAAATAAACAAGTAAAGGTAAAGGTAATACTAGATTGCACAACTCTCATCGGCCAGATTCCTCAAGCAAAGATGAGCCACTACTTCTATGAAGCAAAGTGTGTTGATGCTTTAGCCAAAAAAGGTCTAGCTCTAGATCAGGATATTATGTATTTTGATAGTCTGCCTATAGACTTATATTTGCTTTTGTTTTAAGATACTGTGGCTTTGTTATTGTTGATTTTGTTTGTCCGGCTTTACCAAAAAAAAGAAGGTAAAGGTAATACTTGTAATCCTTTTTTAATGTAATTGGGAGAAGAAGAAAGTGTGAATAAGGCTCATAGGGTAAGAACTTGTAATCATAAATATCACCAAAAAAAGAAGGTAAAGGTAATACTTGTAATCCTTTTTTAATGTAATTGGGAGAAGAAGAAAGTGTGGATAATGCTCATAGGGTAAGAACTTGTAATCACAAATATCAAAGAACTATGATCGAGCTAGTTGACCTCCCATCTTTCCAAGAAGAAAGGAACCTCAATACTTCAAAACATGAAAGTGATATAGTGTCAATAAGCATTGTTTTGCCATTGTTTTGTCACACCATGAAAGTGATATAGTGTCAAGAAGCATTGTTTTGTCACATCATGAATTTTGACCATATATTGGCTATAATTATGTATAACGTTAAACTATATATAGTATATATCTAAGTATCTTATGATATTGGAAACTGATAGCTTGTATGAACAAAAGCCTGCCTAAATAACACGCTTAGTCAATGTAGTTCTATGCTTTGTAAGTCAATCTGCTTCTTGTTGACCAGGTAACATAGCGTAAAATACTCTTCATTTGCACTGTGGGATAAAAAGCTCACCATCATTAATTACATCAATACAGATAGCCACTCAAAAAGGAAACATGCCTGACCTTGAGAGGTCTTACCTAAGGGAGACACCATTTATATGTACTTTTACAATATTACTATAAAAGAGTATTTCTAGTAAATACACCTTTCAGACTTAACCAATAACAAACTATGCTTTATGGTAAATAGAGGAGCCCATTTTTTGGCTGCTAGGAATTCTCACCAAAGGAAAAGAATGTTTGGAGGCTCAAACAATACCTTAACTAGCTAAGAATACCTTTTGGTATTAAACTATGTATAGAAGGGTAGGCTTTCTCTCCTGCACCAAGCAAATGATCAAGTGTTTTTTCAGTACACCTGAGAAGCCTCATATGGACTAGCCAGTCAGTTCCATCTTTGCCAATGTAACTCTGGAAGCCAGCCAGTTGCAAAGGACTCTGGATTCAGTTGTTAATTGCCATGAGCTGGAAATTATGCTACTTATCCATATCCAAATATTCATCAAATTTTCTACTGCTAGCACACTCCATTAGAGCTTTTGCATTGATTTCTCTACCACATCTCCATACGTAATTCAGACCAACAAGAAGCTCAGTGATTAATGCTTCTGTCTTCTCTTGATTTGCAAAGTAAAGGGTTTGTACCAGAAGAACGTTTGTCCTTGAAACCAAGTTCTGCTGCTCAAAACTCCTCTCAGATTGCCATCTTATCATGTTATGAGCAAGTGGCGCCAACCATTCTAATATCCCCGACATCGCATCGCTCCACTCTCCTGCAAGAACTGTATCACAAACTGATGCAGTGAAATTCTTGGAGATTGGCTTCAGCTTTGCTCTAATGGCTGCTCTCACACTTATGGGTAACATATTGTACAGGTCATCTCTTGCATCAAGACCAATCAAGTGTGGAGATGCCGCCAGTTTCTCAATTATGATAATAACATTTGCATAGTGCAATGCTAAAGCAACACCGCCAAGGGTTTCAGGTGGAGCATCCAACAACTTGCGCTTGGAATTGAAGACTGATAGATTAGAACAATCACTTATTCCGGGAGCAAGAATGTCCGCATCACTATCTTTGGCTCCATTCAGATTTCCTGACTGAACATCGTTCGGACTTAAATAACAATTGGCAACAGGAGAGCTATTTCCACCAATCAAGCATCCTTTAAAAGGTCCAACTTGAGTAAGTCGGTTTGGTTTTGAAGTTGGTTTCCTTCCATGAGTCGCAGGTGACTGCACTTGACTCTGCCATTTCTTCTGGTTGATTTTATCTGATCCAGAAATTGGACCTGATTTTGTCATTCCTCCACTTGCAAGAGGGCCTGAATAGAAGCTGACATTTTTATTCTTTCCAGAAATAGGACCTGACTTTGTGGTTGGACCACCAAGAGGGCCTGAGTAGAAGTAGTTGGTTTTTTTTTTTCTTGAAATTGGTCCTGATTTAGCAATAAACCCCCCCAGGGGACCCGATGCAAATTTAGAATGACCATTCTTGGAAATATGAACTGAAGATTGAAACAGTCCAGAAACTGATTGGCTGCGTGGGATATAATCAGAATTCAGATCTCTTGAATGTTGGACATCAAGATCTGCCATCTGTTGAATTCCAAAGACACGTTTGATCCTTCTGAATATTGTGAAAATAGATCCTGCCAAAAGACGAACCGTGTAATCGTAAGTCTTGTTCCACAGAGAGATATGTTGCATATTTTTCACCTCCTGCCGTTTCCATGCAACCTTCTTCTGATATTCAAGCAAATGTACACCATCTGAGTCACCATTAGCCTTCATTCTCTTTAGAGTCTGTTCTAGATCTGAAAAAATCTCCATTTCCTGATACAAGTTTGCATTTGCTGCAACAAACCTTTCCATCTTCTTGACTTTCTTTTCCATCTTCCTCGATGAAAATTCCCACCCATATGTGTCATTGCCTCTGTTGATTAGAACCTCAAAAGCATGCTCAAAATTCTTCAAACCAGGATCACTGCACTTCTTCCCAATCCTGGCCACAGATTTTGCCACATGTACCATATTCTCAAACATCTCTTCACATACCAACCTTCCAATGAAATCCTCATCTTCCGAGATAAGCTTCTTTATACCCACTGAATTTGTGATCTCTTCTCTCAATTTAGAAATTTGCTTATCACTTAAAGATTGCCATTGATGAACCAGCTTAGACATCAAGCTTGCAACTTCAAATGCTAACACTCCAATCACTGCCTTCCCAGGACCAGCCTCATGCTTCCGTGGAGTCTTCCACAGACTACGAAACCACCCTTCCGCAACCATATCTTACCCCAGAAAATCTGAGACACAGTCTCTAAGCCAAACCTGCCATCATATATTTCAATTATGGACTAAATATCAAAAACTAAACTATGACCAAATAGCCAAGACAAACAACTGAGAGAACAAGAGAATCAGCTTCTTGTAACAAAAAAATTCAGAAAATCAGAGAAACTTTGAAACAATCCCAATTCTTTTAACCAGCTCTCCTTGTTGGCTTTGAAGGGATTTAACAAGGCCATAAGTCAAGACTTCCACAGTAAGTAGAGAGAGAAGAGTTTTTCGTTTTCTTGGATAAACAAGTCCAAAACAATATTCTGATTAACAATGAATAACCAAAAACTGTCACTGTCTTAGGTTTGCTTTGTTGATGTTGGAATCTATGTGTGTGTATTTATATATATGGCATCTAAAACTTTCATGCATCCAAAATCAATCCAATTTTACTGTTTTTTATTTTCTTATTTTTTAAATCATGCACTGAACTGGGTTTATTCCAGAAAAAAAATTAAAAAAATAAAACTGGGTCTATTTCAACTATTTAAGTCAATGAAATTAAAGTTATCTTTTTTTTTTTTTAGAATCCTAACAAAAGTCATAAAAATTCAATCTTCTCTTTTCTTATCCTATCTTTTCTACATTTTTCTCAGCCACCAGCATTAACCAAAAAGCAAAAATTCACAAAAATATACTAACTCACAAGAATATGTTCTAAAACCAGAAACAGAAATGACATGAACCTAAAATTCACATCCAAATCCCATCATATCAGCCAAATCCCACAACCATAATATTCACACAAAAAAAACCCAGTACTCTGCACCAAAAGCTTGTGCCTATACTTCAACCATTGAACTTCATAATCAAAAAAATTCACAAACCAACAATCCTAAACCAGATTTACATGACACCATGAAGCAAAATAAGCAAAAGGGTATATTCAAAGAAAAGTAGATACTTAGTGCAAAAACAAAAAATACAAACTCACCGATCACATGAAGAAGAAACTGACCCAAGAATATTTTGAGGTCCAAAGTCCAAAGCAAAGGTGGGGGAGACTCAAAGAGAGAGAGAGAATGAGAAGTGGGAAGTAACGAGGAAGGTGCAGTGGAGAGACTAGTTTTCCAGCCACATGGAGGAAAGCTAGAACTAGAAAGAAAATGTGAGAAAGGAAGAGCGGAAAGAAACCGAGTGAAATTAAAGATAGACACACTTGCTCACACTAGTGATTTTTATTTCTAAGTGCTCATTTTGCACTTTGGACCCCCTTGCTTTTCTCGTATTTAACTCTTTTTGTCCCACAGATTCTTGTGTTTTCTTGTTTTGTATTTTTATATTTAACTCTTAAAGGTTGTTGTTATACATCAATTTTAATAGAAAATTTACTTTTAAAAAATCGCTTGTCTCTTATGGAAAAAAAAAAAAAAAATCACTTGTCATTTTGTATGGAGAATTTAGCAGTACACAATTTTTTTTTTTAATGTATCAAACCTACCTAATAAGTGTTATTCTATTATTATAATATAATAAATGAACGGTTAAGATTAGGTAAGTATGATATACGAAAAAAAAAGTGCATTTTACACACACACACATATATATATATATATATATATTCAAGGATGTGAATTTATAATATCTTTGAAATTTGTTAAGTGGGTTTCTATCTATATTTTTGTTCTTACATATTATAAATCTAGCTAATCATTATACCCTTCTGATCCTCTCTTCTATTTTGGAATGTCTCAATAAATAAAAAATTTATCTTACTATTTACTTTATTTAAAAAGTCAATATTATTCTTTCTATAAAGTTTAAATTAAGGGTCATGTTAACGGGTGTCCTTACGACAATTGTTAATAGACCATTGTCGGAAAGTTTTAACACCACTTTTATGAGAAAAATAAAAAATTGTAAAAAATGTTTATAAAAATAGTTTATAAACCAATATTTTCAAGACATTTGTTAAATTTTCCCTTGAATTAATAAGGATAGTTTTTAAATGAGAAATGTTACGTCCACAATATTTTTACAATAAATCATAGGTGTTTAGTTGTTATTAGTTTTAATTAGAAGTTATCACTAAAATTACCTTTTTACCTCACTAATAAAAACCCGTAACAATATGTCATTTAGAATTTGTTGTGAAAGTGTTGTAAGAGTGTTATGGACATAACATTTCTCTTTTAAAATTTGTACTCTATATTTTTAATTGATAAACAACGTATTAAATGATATTTTCTTAAAAAGTGAAAATTTTTAAATATGAAAAATAATTTGGAATAAAGGTAATACAAAAGAAGAAGGTTTTATAATTTTTATCTTTGAAAGTGATATACTCCATCTTGAGAAATTATAAGATCCTTATGGTAGACAAGTAACGTAATTCACCATTCCACTAAAAGACTCCCACCTGTTTAAAATTGATGAGATATATATATTTTTTTAAACAGAAATTGATTACTGACTCAACAATTTTAAACAAGTAAGAATCTTTTAGTGGAATGGTGGACTAGTGACATGGTCCATCAGAGGACTGTATAATTTCTCCTCGATCTCGTTGATCTTATTAGATGCTCATCCTCCCCACTCACTAGTCAATCTTGTATACTGTATTATTGAGAGCATACTGTCTATTTTAAGCTCCTTTTTCTTCTTGAAGAACTAATCATGTTTTGAGAGCTTCTAATTCTTTTGCCCATTCATTTGCAGCTTGGGCTTTTGCTCCATAAAAGAAAGATTCCCATCTCAACGCCTTACTCTGCAGTAGCGGAGTCAAGAATTTATTTTTGAGGGGTTATGTATAATTTATTTTTGTATGAAATGTAAAGTAGTAATGTATTATTAAGTGGACAAAATTATGGACCAAAAGCTCTAATATATTGTTAAGTGAACCAAATTATGGACCAAAATTTAATTTTATTGGGCATAAAAAAAAACTTAGGGTGGTCACAAATCTTTTTTTAAGGGTAGACAATGTTTATTATCAGGTATGGGGAACCAAAATGAAAAGGATTATTTAAAAATTTTCAAATTATTTAAGATATTTCCAAAAAAAAAATTATATTTTTTCAAAATTTTTTGGGGGAGCCCAGGCCTCCCTCGGCTCTTTGCTGGCTACGCCACTGTTACTCTGTGTTAAGGGCTGCACAAGAAGGTGATTTTTCTTCATTTTATAAGGGTATAAAAATACAAAGGTAGGTAATGCTTATAAAAACAAAAAGACCAAGTATAGGTTATAGCTTGTAAGTGCATCCACAACAGTGGAGCTAAAAAATTATCTTTTTAGCTCCACTAAAAGTTACTTTATCTATTTTACCTATACATATCTACACACATGCTGCAGCAGAATGATGGATCTATTTTAGCTTTCAACACAATAAAATAATATAAACATCACAATAAAATAATATATCTTCTACAATAAAATAATATATCCCACAACTCAAAAAACATTCACAACACCAACTACAATAAAATAATATTTTTTTTGTTTAGCTCTCATGAACAGTGCACATCTATCTATAGATGTGCACTGTTCATTAGAGCTAAAAAAAAATAGATTTAGCTCCACTGCTGGAGCATGCTTTTTGATGTTTGAAGAGCTAAAAAATACCAATATATCAATATACCACCACTGCTGTGAGTGCTCTAAATTAGTGACTGAAATTGCGATTGAGTGTGAATACAAATCTCTGTTTTTTTAAACACCTTCAAAGGTTTTTATTTTTTGGGTCAATTCAAAGTTAATATATTGAAATAAGTGCAGAAGTTGAGTTTGATGTTCAATTAATCATTTCCATGAGAATGAAGTGTGAAGCAAAATTTATATAATTTTACCAATTATGTGAATTGAAAATTTACACGTAGGTTAGTAAAACAAAAAGGTCATTTTTAATTATGCTAAATCAATCTTTGTCAACTTTGCCAGCCTATTTGAAATATGAAGCCATACAATTAATATAGTAAGTAGACATTCCTATCACTATTCGTTTTGTAAATTACGTTATGTACAATTAGATATTATTCGTTTTGTAAATTACGTTATGTACAATTAGATATTAATAGGTCATTTCAAACTTCAAAGTTCATCACCGCTTCTCTTTGGTGCGGTGGTTGCTCTACAAGTATAAATATTTGTGGGGCATGTGTGGTATGGGCCGGGGTTCAAGACTCCAAGAGGGAGCTTTACACACATATACACTTAGATTAAGTTAAAGCAAAAATTTTATCTTGTAAAAAAAAAAAAAAAAAAAAAAAAAAAAAAAAAGAAGCAATTTCAAAGTTCAAATTTGATTCAATATCTGAAATTTATTATAAAGGATCCAATCCATTTTTTTAAATATCTGAATCATTTAGAAAGTGAATTTCATTATAATATCGTATAGAAAGCTAGCATCTTCATACGTGTTATGTGCATATTCAAATGTTCTTTTTAATTTTCTTTTTTAAGCCTAACATTTTTTATTTGTAATTGCAAGTAGTTATAGTTTTAGTTTTGAACGTATGACTTCATTTTATGGAATTTGAATTTTAAATCATATAATTACTAGCATGTCATTAATTGAAATAATAGGATTAGTTTTGAAAATGTAGAAAGGACAAAATGCATGTCCTAATTTTATAGAATTTGAATTTTAAATTTCTCAGATACTGTTATTTCCTCAGTTTGTCTTATTGTTAAACTTAAATCATTTTCACTTAAATAATAGAATTAGTTTTGGAAGTATTGAAAAAAAGTGCTACGTTCATAATATTTTCACAACAAATCACATGGGGTAAGTTGCTATTGGTTCAAATTTGAATTCACAATTTAAATTACTTTTTTGCACATCCATAATAACCAATAACAACATACCACTTAAGATTTATTGTGAAAATGTTGTGGGCATAGCATTTCTCATTGAAAAGTGAGCACTAAAAAATTCTAATCCAATTATACATAGATAGATAAATGTTCTTAATATATTCGAAAATACCTACATTTTTTTTAAGGAGAAGCTATTATTGAAACTACAATCTTTTCTATATTCAACCATAGTATCAAAAGCTCTTTTTTTTTTTTTTCCCTTCTAAAGGTAATGAAAATATAAAAACTAAAAAAACCATAATATATTGGCCAATAAAAATTATTTGAAACTTAAAAATAAATTTAAAGAAGAATCCTTTGAGAATATATATATATTTTTTGGTTTTAATATAGTAGATAATTTTGTTTTATCTATACTATTATTTAAGAGGCTTTCCTTGTTTGGGATCCTCATTTTTTTTTTTGGTTCAAAAATGCCTCTACACCCCTATGTTTAAGTAGAGACAAAACTAAAGGACAATTTGGTAAAAATATAATTCTAACTCCTACTAAAATATTGCCTAAAAAATAGAGTCACTCTCTTGTTGATTTTTAAATTGCTTTATCCACTTATAGTTATATTATTAAAATAAAAATTATATAAATAAAATAAAAACATAGGGTTTTTTTTTTTGCTACAAAAAAGCCTCATCGCACGCATGAAGCGCTTGTGATGAGGCTAGTGTTTTAAATAATAGTATAAATATATAGGAGATAAGTGTTGTTTAGGATGACCTTTGTACTATATCCAAGTTTTCTTTTATAGTTTCATGAAATTATCATACTAGTAAACTTCTAAAATATAATATGGAAAACCTTAAATATTTATGTATTTTTCAAATTTAATTTTGAATTATTTTTACCCTTCTATTTGTGTTGAAAGCAAGATGAAAAGAACATGTTCAAATTTCTTATTTATTTTTTATTGTATATGAAAAATACGAGTCATATAATTATCATATAATTAATAACCTGTTTACTCTGACTCATATCTATTTCAACACGTACTTGATTGAGTTAATGAGTCAAATCTTAATAGGTATTTTTTTTTTCATAGAAAAAACTCTTAGTAGGTACTTGATTGTTAAGACTGAATCCAACCTGACTTGTTTACCAAGTCTAATTAACGACGACTTCACCCATCATATATTATCTCATTATGAGAATCTTATGGAAGAAATTTATTGAAAATATAGTTATGTAAATGATATAACATTTTCATAAGACATATGGTTTCAACTTTCAATATTTTATTGGTTATGGCTTTTTTTATTTATTTAAATGTGGCATGCTTTTAGTATTTGTTTTTTTTTAAAATTTTTTTATATTACTTTAATGTTTTTTACCAAGAAAACTTCTCTATAGTTTGCACGTTTGTAAACTTGCTTTGTGATTATTAAAGTGATTTAAAAAAAAAAAAATACTAACCAATAAGAAATCTCTAAATCTAGGAGTGACATTTTTACAAATAGAAGTTAATTTAAGGGCTTAAGTGCAGAAACACTTATATAAAAGGGGAGATCCGTCGCAATCATTAATGGCAATCACGCGGAAATGTATCGTTTTACAGATTTGACCCCTCTGATCCACATTCCACAGAACACCGATTCGGGCGGGCAAAAAGTGCGGATGGTCCAACTCAAAGAGAAAAAAGCCGCCGAATTGGCCAACCTACGACCCGGGAATAATTATACTACTTGCAACTTATTTCTTGGGGGTCTTTGACAGTGACATGTATTATATGTCATGACTTATGACTTTATGAGCTGTTTCTTAAAAAATATATATATATATATATTATGAGTTCTCAAAGATTTGTGCAATTTGTTTTTTGTTAGAAATTTACTTTTTCTATTTTATATATTTTATCTTTAAAATATTTTACATCAGATTATTTATTTTACAATACATTTCATCAAAATATCAATTTGTCTTAATTTGTCTGAATCATAGGCCTACTATTGAAATTACTTTTTTTTTTTTACTAATAACAGCTAGGAATAATCTAACATTTATGATTTGTTATGAAATTGTTGTAGACATAACATTTATATAAAAACAAAAATTAAAAAAGTATTGACTTAATTTTTTTATTGGTATAAATTTTAATCTATGACATCCATCCTACTATTGAACAAATAGATAGATTTTATGAGTAGGAGACTCAAATAACTAAGTAATTATTAATTAGTTAGTTAACAAATTTTCTTAGGGGGATGTCCACAAAGTAAGAACAGCTCAATTTGAGAATGTGTTATGACTGGTCTGAATTGACTAATCTATTGGGATAAGTCGTATGACATGGAAATTACACAACATATGCTTCTTGTCTAAGACAATTTATATGTTTAGTTAATAATTTTTGAATGACTGTAATTTTCATTGACTAAAAGGTAGGCTAATCTTGCGTGATTTGCATATCTATTATTATATAGTTTTATTATAAAATTTGGCAATTTTATATAAATATAATCAAAGAACCTTAAAACTTTGTAAGTCAGAGATCATTAAGTATCTCACAACTGGAGGGCAATCCATTAAAAAAAAAGGATATTCTCTTTAATTTAATTTATAGTTATAATTTATATGGTTCAATGTACCTGTATTGATCTAATAAAGCAAAGGCTGGAAAGGCAGCAATTAGAGCACTTACGTGCCAAGTCTGAATACTGTCTTTTTTTTTTTTTTTTTTTTTTTTTTCATTTTGGATAATATTTGAGCAAACATCTATCCAAATTTGACATTCCTACTCATCTTTTTGCTAATCTCAGTAAAAGCATATTCATTATGAATTCACTCTATAATATAATATACTCTATTTACACTAAAGTGTAATTTTTTTTCTTTGAAATATCTTTAGTGGGTTTCAGTTTGGTTTCTAAATTTTGAAAAATTTTAATTGCATCCCGAAAATTCAAGCTTCTAACTTCTTTCTAAGCAAGACCTACTGTAGATGCCTTTTGTAATATAAATTTTTCTCACACACGCAGACAAGGCAATGCTATAGCACATAACCTAATTAGACATACTATACATGTTAGTGGTTATTTAGTGTAGATGGAGAATGTTCCTCCACACCTACATAATGTACTTCGAGCTGATATCAGCTAATTTGCTTTAATAAAAGTTTATGGTCTTTCTTCTCAAAAAAAAAAAAAAAACCCTTCCTTTTAAGCTATGTGATCCTTTTTTCCTTTTATTCAAAATTGGTATCACTACACAATTTGCTGATGTAGTGTATTCATAACTCGTCTCTTAGGGTCCATTTAATTAGGGAGATGGAAATGTTGGGAGAATAGAAAATGGGGAGGAGAAAAAAAAGTGGGAGAATATAAGATTTTAGTTCCCCTCATCTGTGTTTGGTTGAGAGTGGAAAAATGAAGGGATGTAAAAAATGTGTTTATATAAATTTATTTATATACCCTTATTAAAAAATGATGTCCAATTGAGAAAAAAGTGGCAAACTACCCAAAAAAAAATTACCAAAACTTATTAAAAAAGAAAAATTATGTCTAAAAAAAAAAAGTGATAAAAAAAATCCACGCCCAAAAGTAGTGTACCCACAGATCACACGCCCAAGAAAAAAAAATCACGTTTGAAAAAAAAAAGAAGCAACTAGGTCTAGCACGTAAAAGGAGAGGATATTTCATTTATTTGACTGCAAGTCCGCAACTATTACTTTCCCTCTATTTTCTCCCCAATTTGGGGAGATCGAGTTTTGGTGGCAATTAGGATAAAACACATGAGCGGGCCAAGCTCCACCAGTTTTCTCTCCCCCCTCCCTTTCCAAGCAAATACCTCTCTCAACCATTTTCTCTCCTATTTTCCCCTCTCTTTTTTTTTTTTCCATCCTCTTCAAAATCATCCCAATCAAAATACTCTTAGCTTCGTTTGGTTAGGAAATGAAACAAAATAAGGAATATAAAAGATTTTAGTTTTCTTCCATGTGTGTTTGACAAAGGTAAAAAAGTAAAAAAATGAAAAACTCTTTTATTTGGTTGAGAAAATAATAAATTATAAAAAAATAGTATTTATATAAATTTACTTTCATGCACCTATTACTTATAAAACATTTGATAATTTATTAGTAAGGAGGGAAAAAAAAAAAACCAAGAGGAGGATAGGTACAAATGGGTAATTTCCAATCTATACCCACTTTTTCCCCAATTTAAGGAGAAAACAACCCCCAAATAGTGGGTCTAAAGGAAAAAAAAAACTTTAGTCCCACCAAAATCACTCTCCAACCAAACACCTCAACTATTCAGAATCTCCATTATTTTCCTTCTTCATTTTGCATCTCCAAATCACCACAACCAAACGGCCTTGATAACCTCATCATTATCTTGAGGGACCAAAAGTTTATATTGTTCCAAATTGAGTGAAGTTTTTTAAAAGTTAGGGATGAAATGAAAACATGGCCAATATATATAGGACAAAATACATGCTAGCATTTAAAAAAAAAAAAAAAAACTGGAATGTTGTCCTTGATGGACAATAGAACAAAATTAACTAAAAATTAAAAAAAAAAAAAAACTTGCAGCCTTTTAAAGGAACAAAAATCTAACGTAGACAAAGTTTATTGAAGGAAAAAGATATTTCAACCAAACAAGAAACAACATGCGTTCTCACGATGTACCAACAAAAGTGCTTTTATCTCCAAAATTTCTCTATCACGTGCAAGATAAGATAAGGAATTCTTGAACTCATTTCTTCCTCTCTCATTCATTCACCTTCCAAAAATGATTACTAATTCTTAGGTTCCATAATAGAAACAATTTATAAACTATAAATTTAAGGAAAAATTAACCTAGTGGGGTTGGCCGAGTGGTTGGACACTTGGTTTCAAAGTAGTTGTCTTAGGTTTGACTGGGTGTTCCTTAGTTCAAGTTCAGGTATCAACACTTTGAAAAAACTTCTTGAGCCAGTGATTTACCCCCTATGGGTTCACTTGTCGTGAACAGTGAAGTTTTGAGGAAATATTGTGGGAAACTAAAAAAAAATTAAAGGAAAAATTTTAATTTAATGTAAACCTATAAAAGTCCTCAATTAAAAACGTAATTTATAAATTTTTTAATTATAGTCATTATACATTTGATTGACTTTCACTGTAAATAATGATATCTTTGATCCCACTGAGGGTAAAGAAGACTCCATTCTCCAACCAGCATGGGAGAGGAGAGGCATGGTTTGTGGTGGTGCCCGCATTTTAATGTGCTTAGTGATGATTAGTAGAGCACATGTAGCAGTAATATTGTGTTTATTTTATGAAGGAATTTGGGTACTCTCTTTTTCATAGATGAATGGATGATTAGCACAGCCTAATTTTATAATTTATAGGACTAGAAAATTCAATTGCGGCTCTGATCAGATCCCAAAGATTGTTCACTCTTCGTCTTTTACATTATCATCCCACGTCCTTGAGTCATTAGAAAATAGATAGAGGAGGAAGGACTAGGAGGAAGTGGCCTTTGGCTCAAGAGGTAAAAAGAGAATGCTCCCTAACCATACACAAAAACATGCCATTGAGGCTTGAGTGAGACAATTAGGTGAGGAAATAAAATTTAATTTAGTTTGGTTAAGAATTAGTCCTTATCATCAGGCATTGATTGAAATAATTAGGGTTTTGTCTGAATCCTTAAGAATTTAAAGCTTTAAAGCCATAAACCTATAGTTAAGCTTGCTAAGAGTTCTGTAGTTCAATTAGTTTGCATGAACTTTTTAAAATTTTATTTATCTATTATATTCAAAATGTGTGGATTGAGCATTGTTGTGGGTGCCCGAGGACCGAGGATGAAGTTTAAGAGCTGTAGTGTAGGGTAACAATGCCACGGGCCACGGGCCCGAAGAGGAGGGTTGCTTGGGGAGGTGAAGAAATAAGTCAAAAGTACTCTGAGGCGTACCAAGTGGGAATAAAAGATCATGAGGAAAGTTCCTAGTTTGGGGTAGCCTGTAGTCTCCGCATTGAATGTTTTGCACCTAACCTCCTGGCCGCATTAAATGGTGGACAATAGCTTTATCAGTTACATTAATAAGAAAGTGACCTGAACAGTGCCAGTCACAACTAAGCAGACTCTTTTCACCACCTTCTTCAAATGGAAAAAGAGACAAGTGTCATGAGGGGAGGTTGGTTAGGAAGGGATGGATGGCCAAGATGTGAAGTAGGGGAGAGTATATAAGAAAAAGAAGGTTTTCAAAGAAAAGGATCGGCCAAAAAGAGAGATGATTGTAAAAAGATCATAGAGAGAAGAACTTGAATAGTACATTTCTCTGTGTAATTTTGGCCTCCTTAGGAAAGCTTATATTAATGTACTGATCTACATAATTTATAAAAGAAAGCCTTACTCCCTTATTCTCATCCTCGGGCTAAGCCATCTCTTGTTGTTTGATTCCCTCTCTAAAAAAATTATTGATTTGGGCCTAAGTTGAACCCTACAAGCTCACTATTTTAAGTGGGCTTAGGTTGACGTAATTTTTGGTCCTTATAATTAGTGCCGTCTGTGTAAACAACAAGGTGTTGTGGATTTGACTTGAGTATCTATGGCTAACATGGGCCAGGATAGGGAGGAATCAGTTGGCTCACAAAGGGAAAACCAATTCGTTAACTTGGATCGAATGAGGGATAGACAACATACTCCAAGTGTTATGGTGGAGTCTTATTATACTGAGCGTACTGAGCAGAGTCACTTCGAAACTAGGAGCCATATCTTACACGATCAGGAGACACGGAGGTTGCAGCAGAAGGCTGATCGCTTGTGTGCCAGGCTGAGACGTAGGGAGCAAGATAGGAGAAGTCCATTCTCCCCACCAAGCGATGGGTCTAGGGGTAGTAGGGACCGTTCTTATCGTCGTGGGTCTAGAATTCCATCTAATGAGTCCTTTTCAGCCTTTTCACACCAAAGTAAGTGGGAAAGAGGTGGTCATAAGCATCAGAGAAGGCCTTCTCACCATGGCATGGGGAACGATGCAATGAGTAAGGCCTTACAACAGATTTCTAAATCACCCTTTGTTAGGAGGATCAACAAGGCCAAACTTCCTCATCGGTTTTCTCAGCTGAGGTTTGTTGTTTATAATGGAAGAACTGATCTCGTGGAGCACGTCAGTCACTTTAATCAGAAGATAAAGGTCCATGCCAATAATGAGGCCCTTATTGTAAGGTGTTCCCTCTAGTCTCGGGCCCGTGGCCATGTGTTGGTTTGATGCCTTAGAGGAGGGGTCTGTGAGGTCTTTCGAGGAGCTAACGAGGGCATTTGGTGCCAGATTCATAATGTGTAGCAGAGTCCCTAAGCTCTTGGACTCTTTGCTGTTTATGGTGATGAGGGAAGGAGAGACCCTCAAAACTTACTCAGATAGGTATTGGGAGACATATAATGAGATCGATGGAGACTTTGAGGATGTGGCATGAGGACTTTTAAGGTTGGGCTCTCTGCTGAGCACGCGTTGAGGAAGTTGTTGACAATGAAGTCTGCCTTGAACATGAGCCAACTTATGGGGCAGATAAATGAGCACAAGTGGGTGGAGGAGGACCAAATATAGGGAAAGGGTAAGGCTAAAATGTCCTCGGATAGGAGGAATTCTCAGGGAGGGAGGGGATATCAAGGTAATCGCCCCCGGAGGGAGTTTCCTAATCATCCATCATCCACGGAAGCTCAGTTGGTCAACTCCTTGTTTAAGGAGCCTGTGTACCAAATACTGGAGAAAATTAAGGATGAACCTTATTTTAAGTGGCCTAATAAGATGGGCGAGGACTCGTTCAGAAGAAATCAAAGCCTCTATTGCCATTACCATAAGGACATGGGACATACCACCGAGGATTGCAGAACCCTGTGAGACTACCTGAGCCAGTTGGTGAAGGCAGGGAAGCTCAACCAATTTTTGCCTTAGCCTGCAGAGCAGTTTAATCACCCGGAGGCTGAGTTTAATCGGGGTAAACCTCCTCGGCTAGCGTTGGGTACTATTAATGTGATCTTTGCCAAGCCCGAGGGCAATGTGGGCTCGGGTATTCGAGTTATGTCTGTGGGTGAATGTTGTGATCTGAAGTACAGTGCTCAATCTTCTAAAAGGGCCAAGGGGGTGGTCACCCTTACCCTGGGTTTCTCTGAGAAGGATAAGGAGGGAAATATCTAACCACATGATGACGTACTGGTGGTCACTATTAGGATTGGGGGTTATGATGTAAGGAGGGTGTTGGTTGTTCAGGGATGTGGTGCAGAAATAATGTACCCCGATTTGTACCAGGGATTAAATTTGAAGCCCGAGGACTTGGAAAGGTATGATTCACCATTGGTAGGCTTTGATGGTAGGATGGTGGTCCTCCGAGGAATGATAAGGTTACCAGTACAGGCTGAGGATGAGGAGGTGCAGGTTAACTTCATTGTGGTGGAGGCTTTTTCCCCCTACACAGCTATCCTAGCCAGACCCTGGCTTCACGCTATGGGTGTTGTGTCCTTAACCTTGCATCTTAAGGTTAAGTATCCTACTAATGGGAGAGTGGGAGAATTAGTGGGTAGCCAGGCCACGGCTAGGCAGTGCTTGGTATCAGCAATGACGAGCAGTCTTCGGATCTTGCTATGGTGGTTAAAGATCCAATCCCATAGCAATTAAGGGGCCTCGTACAGGGCAATAGATGGGGACATCTGTAGAGTTGTTTAAGGATCTAGAGAGAGAGTGATTGTAGGATGGGATCAAGAAAAATATTTCCAGGTGGGATCCCAGTTGCCATCCTTGGAAAAAGCAAAGTTGGTGAAGTTTCTAGAGGCCAACATTGATGTATTCGCTTGGAGTACTTATGATGTCCTAGAGGTCGACCCTGGATTTGTATGTCATCAGCTAAACGTTAATCCTCTATGTCATGCAAACAGCCTCCTCGGCGCTCATCCAAGGATCATGCCGAGGCAGTAAGGGTGGAGGTGAACAAGTTGAAGCAGGCTGGAGCTATTAAGGAGATCTTCTATCTCGAGTGGTTGGCCAAAACTATAGTGGTTAAGAAGAAGAATGGGAAGTGGCGAGTTTGTGTGGACATCACTGATTTGAATAAAGTTTGTTCAAAAGACTCTTTCCCCATTCCTAGGATTGACCAGTTGGTAGATGCCACGGTAGGACATCCCCGAATGAGTTTCTTAGACGCCTTCCAAGGTTACCATCAGATACCCCTATCATTACTTGATCAGGAGAAGACATCCTTTCGTGCTCCTAATGGGAACTATCATTATCGTGTGATGCCCTTTGGCCTTAAGAATGCGAGATCCATATATCAAACGTGAATGTTTGAATCACAGCTAGGAAGGAACGTGGAGGCATACATTGATGACATGGTCATGAAGAGCAGGCAGATAGGAGAGCATTTGGCCGACTTGGGGGAGACGTTCTCGGTCTTAAGGAAGCATAGGCTACCGCTAAACACCTCTAAGTGTTCTTTTGGGGTCAGCGGGCAAGTTTTTAGGCTACATGATTACCCACCGTGGGATTGAGGTCAACCCCGAGCAGATTAAGGCTATTAACAACTTACATCCCCCTTGGAACCCCAAGGAGGTGCAGAGGTTGACTGGGATGGCAGCTGCCTTGAATAGATTTATCTCTAGGTCGGCGGACAGATGTCGTCCATTTTTCCAACTTTTTCACAAGTGGAAGGATTTTCAGTGGTCGAAGGAGTGTATAACGGCTTTTGAGGATCTTAAGCAGTACTTGTCAAGTCCTCCAATACTCTCCAGGCCCGAAAGGGAGGAAGTGTTGTACACTTACCTAGCTGTCACGGACTATGCTGTTAGTCTTGTCTTCGTCAGAAGTGAGAATGCGGTCCAGAGGCTTGTCTATTATATCAACAAGTCCTTACAGGAAGCTGAGACACACTATTTATCTTTGGAGAAGTCAGTTTTGGCCATAGTGCACACCACGAGAAAGTTGCCCCATTATTTTTAGGCTCACACTGTGGTGGTGCTCACCTAGCTTCCTTTGCAAGCTCTTTTAAGGAAATCAAACTATACATACATAATTGCTAAGTGGGGAACCATGTTTGGAGCCTATAATGTCAAATACATGCCTCGGATTGCCATAAAGGGGCAAGTTCTGGCAGACTTTGTGGCGTTGTTTACTGAAGGTACAATGGTGAAGGAAGAAAAATGATTGGGGATGATGGTCGCTTCGGTCATTGTCGTCCTCCCTTGGGAGGTTTATATGGATGGGGCATCTAACTGAAAGGGAGCAGGGGTTGGGATTATGTTAATCACTCCCAAGAAGCTAGTAATGAAGAAATCGTTGAGGTTGTATTTCTTGGCTACTAACAACGAGGCTGAGTATGAGGCTCTGTTGGCAGGAGTAGCAATGGTTAAGCAGTTAGAGGGAGATGTGGTGGAGTTGTATTCTGATTCTATGTTGGTGGTAGGTCAGGTTAATGGAGAGTTTGAGGCTTGAGATGAGAGAATGTAGAGGTATCTTGCTAGGGTACAACGTGTTCGGGCTCAATTTAAGAGTTTTGCATTGAAGCAAATCCCTAGGGGGCAGAACTCTCACGTAGATTCTTTGGCCATGTTGGCCACTTCTCTGGGGTCAGGTCTTCCTCAGGTTATGATTGTCGAGGAGATGAATAACTCAAGTCTCACAAGGGTATCCTTAGACGGGGTTTATAGCCTCTATGTGGGGACGAGCTGGATGGACCTCATAGTATCCTTTTTGAAGCAGTGAGTGTTGCCTGAGGACAAGTGTGAAGCAGAGAAGGTGTGTAGAAGTGCCCCTTGCTACTGGCTATTTAGAGACTAGAAGCTGTACAAGTGCTCTCACTCAGGGCCATATTTATTATGTGTGCACCTTGAAGCGGTGGAGCCTTTATTTGGAAGAATTACATGAAGGTATCTGTGGAAGCCACACAGCGCATAGGGCCCTCACCCAAGGATACTGGTGGCCTAGTATGCAAAGAGCCTCCTAGGACTATGCGAAGAAGTGTGACCAATGTTAGAGGTATGCCTTAAACATTCATCAGCTAAGGGGAGTACTAAATCCCATATCCAGCCCTTGGCCATTCACTCAGTGGGGCTTAGACATAGTGAGACCATTTCCTCGGGCTATAGGAAACCAAAGATGGCTCCTCGTCGGTACGGACTATTTCAACAAGTGGGTGGAAGCTGAGCCACTAGCTAACATTAGGGATGTGGATGCTAAGAGGTTCATCTAGAAGAATATTGTCACAAGGTTTGGAGTCCCTCACACACTAATCTCAGATAATGGTCTTCAATTTGACAGTAAAGCCTTTTGAAGATATTGTGGAGAGTTAGGTATAAGGAACATATATTCTACACCTGCCTATCCTCAAGGGAATGGGTAGGCCGAGGCCACCGATAAGATTATAGTATTTGGACTGAAGAAATGATTGGACAATGCTAAAGGAAAGTGGGTGGATGAATTGTCACATGTGCTGTGGACCTATTGCACCACACCCGAAGATTAACGGGAGAGACTCCTTTTTTAATGACTTATGGAGCAAAG
Source organism: Castanea sativa (assembly GCF_040712315.1). Lineage (NCBI taxonomy): Eukaryota > Viridiplantae > Streptophyta > Magnoliopsida > Fagales > Fagaceae > Castanea > Castanea sativa. The sequence goes on along the minus strand of NC_134023.1, from coordinate 43,498,348 downwards.
GCAGTAATCCTTCTTGAGTTTGGATTCCTAACTTTGAGAACAGATCAGTTCAATATTAAGAAGAACAATTGCTTACTCTAGGATAGCTTGGATGTGGCCGAAGAATGAAGAGAGGTGGCAATGGTAAAAATGACACATTATCAACAGAAATTTAAGCAAGGTTATGATAAAGGGATTAAGTCAAGGCCTCTAGCTCCAGGGGATCTGGTCTTGAGGAAAGTGGTAGGAACAACAAAGAACCCTGCTTGGGGAAAACTGGGTCCTAACTAGGAAGGGCCATATAGGATCACTTCCTTTACTGACATTGGGGCTTATTACTTAGAAGATCTAGATGATAATGTAGTTCCTCGCCCTTGGAATGTAAACAATCTATGACGTTATTATTATTGATGTTATGAACTCTTTTGCTACTCATATCTTTCTCACTTGCGTTTCATTGTGGATGTTTGGCTGCAGCAATCAGTTCATGAAACCTTCTAACTGTTAAACAGAACCTAGGCCTTGTTTGGCTCCTCGGGTCACAAGCCTAGGGTAAATTAACACTGTTTGAAATATTCTAAGTGTTAAACAGAATCTAGGCCTTGTTTGACTCCTCGGATCACAAGCCTAGGGTAAATTAACATTGCACGAAATGTTCTAAGTGTTAAACAAGACCTAGGCCTTGTCTGATTCCTCGAGTCACAAGTCTAGGGTAAATTAACATTGCATGAAATATTCTAAGTGTTAAACAGAACCTAAGCCTTCACAAGCCTAAGGTAAATTAACATTGCACGAAACACTCTAAGTGTTAAACATAACCTAGGCTTTGTTTGGCTCCTCGGGTCATAAGCCTAGGGAAAATTAACACTGTTTGAAAAGCTCTAAGTGTTAAGCAAAACCTAGACCTTGCTTGGTTCCTTGGGCCAGAAATCTAAAATGAGTATTGACTAGAATGTGGGCCTTGAGTGTTTCCTAAGGTTTCAGGATCCACGCTAATGGATCTGCTGTGAATTACCAAGTCCAATTTGCAGCCAGTGTTGGTTGGAATTTCTCCGAAGTCCCATGAGTCATTCTATTAATTTTATTACAAATCACTCCAGATTAGAGATATTTGGTGAATGAATTATAGGTTAATGTGATGAAGTTGCTATAAAAGAGGTACAAGAGTGCAAAAATGAGCTAAAAAAATATAGATCACACAATTAAAGGAGTATGAGATAAGGAATATATTCTACTTCATTAATGTTTGAAAATTTGAGTACAAAAAGAGAAAAAGAAAAAGAAAAAGAAAAATGCCTATTACATTGGAGCCTAATTACAAAATGGCAATCTGTCTCTTGGTCCGAGGTGGAGTTATGCTGACGCTTCCTTCCCTTTTCCCTTCTTCTCCTGGTCTTTATCTTTCTTCTTCTTTTTTTATTGGGCCGCCTTTATTGTTTCCTCCTTCTCTACGTCCACCACTTGGGTCTCTTGGGGTTGCTCTTACTTCTGGTTTTGGGAAGGGGTAGCAGAAGGAGCAGAGGTAGGCTGGTCTAAAAAGGAGGGGGGACGGAGCTAGGATCAACTTGAGGTTGAGAAGGAGTAGGCGCCAAGTGTAAGGCTGGGGGATAGTACACCTTCTTAGGAGCCCTAAGCTTTGATTCAGTACCAACCCCAACAGCACTCACGGCTTGACCCCACACTTCTAGACAGAACGCCCGAGCGACGTCCCTGAGTTGGGCAGTAAGGCTTTCAGCGGCCTTAGTCATGCCCGCGTCATAGGCCGCCTGCTCGGCCTGAGATATCTCCGCCTCTTTAGCCTCCAGTGGTTTCCTTATTTCCTTTAGCTTCACCATGGTCAAAGCCATTTTATTTTTAGCCTTTCTCTGGGCCTCCAATGCTTCAGTAGCTTGCTTTTCAAAACTTTTAAGGGCCGACTCAGTGTTCTTTTGGGCCCTTTCCACCTCGGACAGCTAGGCAAGAGTTTCTTTCAGCTTCTTGTTCGCCTCTGCTTGGGTTTTTTCAACAGCCTCTAGCTTATTTTCGGCCTTTCTTGCCAAGTCCAAAGAGTGGTCTACCCATTCTTCGGCCATAAAGGCGACTTGGATAGACTACAAAGAAATAAAAATAAATAAGTGTCAGTTAAAGTTCTAATAATTTAATATGACAAGCTAAGGAAAGTAATTACGTACCTTATCTAAGTCTTGCTTCAAGGATAGTAAGACCTCGCGCTTCCTAAAGGACCTTAGCTCTGCCATGTCTTCTGGCAAGCATAAGGTCTTCTCTAGACACTCGGCCACCAGGCTTGAGCTTCCCTTTTGGGGGTCCCTTAGATTGGCGTCATCAAGTACTGGGTTGCCAGAGCTGAGGATAAAAAGATGCCTCTAGATAGAAGGCTTCTTAGGTTGGTCTCCCCCATGGTCCTTGGTAGTTCCTGTGGAGGAGGACTTCTTTTGTTGCCCCCTCCCTGTTCGGGCTTCTTTGGAGGGGGGTTGGTGGGAGGATTCGGTAACGTCCCCCTCCTCAGCACCCTTTGTGCCTTTACTTCCTTGGGTTCTTTTTCTTTTCTTGTTCACAGCTTCAACAGACGAGGTGTGCGTTACGGCAGTAGTAGGTGGTTGGGGCACCACCGCCACGGCTGGGATGTTACCCCTAGCATAGGCATTGAGTAGGGTTATAAGGTCGGGCGTTTTCTCTTCATATCTCATGCCTTCTGAGATGTTTGTGGCCTCTTGATTGGCGTTGACTTGTGTGGGTTGTATGCGTCTGCGTGAAATGCTGGTAGTGTCTACGGGGTCTTCCTGTTAATAGAAGACCTCGAAGTCCTTGTTAGTGACTTCCTAGGGGGCAGGCTCGGGTGTGGACTCGTTGGCCTCGTAGTCCGATGGGATGGAGGGCTTTTATGATTAGAGGAGCCTGGCAGCATGTGGTGCTGGTAGTTGGGCATCTTAAGTTCTGGTGGGAGGAGGTTTGAATAGCAGAATGCCTGGGACGGCAATGTCTATTAGAGCTAACCGAGGGTCTTTGGCTTTAATGATGTTCTTCGGGCTTTGTAAACACTTGGTGGAAGGTTTGTATCCTAGGGTGATGTGGGTAGCTCGGAGTTGATCGTCCTTGTGCAGAAAAATCTCAAACCTAAGGATCCGATTTAGGTTTGTGAAGTTAACCAAGTGCTTAGCAGGAGCAGTGTGGTATTTGTCTGCTGAGGAAAACAGTAAGAGTCATGAGTAAAAAAAAAAAAAAAAAAGCAACGAGAAAAAGAAAATTTGCATGTTGATAAACTTAAGTAACGTCCTAAGTGCATCTATGGTCCTCGGGAACTTTACCTAGTTCCCTTTCTTGGGTAGGACAATGTAGTCCATCGTGCTAGTCTCCTAAGATAATGAGGAAGTCCTCGTCCATACTCTTACTTGAGGCAGGTAGGCAGGAGATTAACCTAACAGAGGGGACTTTACATTTGATGTAGTACTTGGTTTTCTTTTTCCCTTTTTGGCAGTTGTATACCCAATTTACGTCATGACAGGTGAGGTTGGTCCCCATTTTCCTATTTAGCATATCTATGCACCCAAGGACCCTAAAGACATTTGGGGAGCATTATGTGGGGGTCAACCTATAGTTTATTAGGTAGTCCCTAGTAACCCTTCCTATAGGAAGTTCCATCATGCCTTCAATGAAGGCAATCATAGGAATGACCATGGATTAGGAGGTCTGTTCAAGACCAGCCATTTACCGTATTCACAATGTCAAATTTCAACATTATGGGAATCCTATATTGTGCCCTAAAAACAGCCATAGCCTCGGGAGTGTCCATTAACTTAGCGTATCTACCCATGGATTTTGATAGTATGAAAGAGTAAACCTGTATGAAAAAGAAATGTGAAGATGAACACGCCTACAAGCAAAGGGAAGAATTCTTCTCGAGAGCTTGCTTCAATTTAGATTGCCAGAATGCATAAATGAGCTCCAGCTAGCCCTAAGTCCTCCTTTTATAGGAGTAAAATTGGGCAGTAAATTTTTCTCTCATAACTAAGGGAAAATAAGGACCATACGATCCTAATCAAGTCATAAAACGTGGGGAGACAAGCAGCCACTTGATGCCATAAATGTGAGATCGTAGATTTCGAAGCGTCAGGAGCGTGCTAGAAGTAGGTGAAAGGACGTTACCATGTGGGAATGCGCATGGCACGTATATCGTTGGCTCGTGTAACTAAAACTTCGTTTTTACCTCATGGTTAATAGCAAAAGTTTTAGGGGGCTATTGTGGGTGCCTGAGGATCGAGGATGAAGTTTAAGAGTCGTAGTATGGGGTGACAATGCCACGGGCCACGGGCCCAAAGAGGAGGGTTGCTTGGGGAGGTGAAGAGATAAGTCAAAAGTACTCTGAGGCGTACCAAGTGGGAATAAAAGATAATGGGGGGAAGTTTCTAGTTTGGGTAGCCTATAGCCTTTGCATTGAATGCTCTGCATCTAACCTCCTGGCCGCATTAAATGGTGGACAACAGCTTTATCAGTTGCATTAATAAGGAAGTGACCTGAACAGTGCTAGTCACAGCTAAGCAAATGCTTTCCACCACCTTCTTCAAATGGAAAAAGAGACAAGTGTCATGAGGGGAGGCTAGTTAGGAAGGGATGGATGGCCAAGATGTGAAGTAGGGGAGAGTATATAAGGAAAATAAGGTTTTCAAAGAAAAGGATTGGCCAAAAAGAGAGATGATTGTAACAAGATCAGAGAGAGACGAACTTGAATAGTACATTTCTCTATGTAGTTTTGGCCTCCTCAAGCAAGCTTATATTAATGTACTGATCTACATATTTTATAAAAGAAAGCCTTCCTCCCTTATTCTCATCCTTGGGCTAAGCCTCTCTTGTTGTTTGATTCCCTCTCTAAAAAATTTATTGATTTGGGCCTAAGTTGCACCCTGCAAGCTCACTATTTTAAGTGGGCTTGGGCTGACGGAATTTTTGATCCTTACAATTGTCATAATTAATGAACATTTTTTACACTATTTTGATATCAATTTAAGTTATGGTAGTCACGGTAAAATTCAATCCAACTTTTCTCGATTGATATGGTAGCTCGAGACCCTGTTTAGCATGGTTATGCCGAATAGATAAACAGTTAATTGCATGATTGACTGTCAACTCCAAAGTCCAACCTAGGATTGTTATCCCCACGAGTAAAACTAGAATTACAACAAAAATTCACTAACATTTCATTACAATATCCAATTTGCCTATCAACTCAAACGAGTTATTAAAAAATATCTTAAGCGTTAAAAAGGTGGTTCATTGCATGTGTTTATCATTTAGTATAGAAGTACAATCAATTGTATCACGTGGGAACAAGTTCTTGTTTTTCATGTGACAAAGATTGTACATTTGGGAAAAGGTCAATGGGCACATGGTGGTGTTGCAAAAATATTACACAAATAATATACTTTTGTGATCATGTGAAGTAGAAAACAATAAGAAGTTATTAGGTACAATACCTTTCAAATGCATAAATAATCAAGAACAATTAAATATACGCACAAATTGGATGAATGCAAAATGATAAATGTAAATATAATCAAGGTTAGTGTTTGACACTATCTTCTTAATTAAGATCGATTTCATCCCACACACTATTTCATTAGTAGCATTTTGAGACTCATGGACATAGACATTTGCCTCTCAAGATATAATAATTAACAACTCGCAGAAGAAGTACTGCAATCTTCGTGCACAATGAACATTATTGTGTCTCCCTCTTTCTGAATGACTCTATTCATGAATGAAAAAATCTAACCAAAATAATGAACAAGGGACTCCTATTTATAGACACATTTGCACCTGTTTATAAAAGATTGCGATAGTGAACAAACACATCGTTCCACTTTGTTTTGGAAACTCACTATAAACAATTATAAATTAAATATTAATTAAATACTAAACGGATTGGGTCCAATTCAATAGCCAACTTGCTTATATATATAGGCCCATCGAAAGTCCCCTTCATTTTCTATGTGAAGCTCAAGGATTTTCACTACTTTTAGAAGTCAATTTTTTAATTACTCCCTAATGGATTTTGGGCAAGTAATCACAGAAGAGAGCACATCCGAACTCGGATCTGACATGTGGTTCTCACATTTATTTTGGCTCAAAAAGTTAGCCACCCAAACACTTAGCTTATAACCATTTTTCCAACAGGTGGAACATCAACAATGTTGCTGACCAAGGTAGTCAAAGCGTCCAAAATGATCTCGCTCAAGATCAGTTGAGGATTGACTGCCACTTTGGAGCAATAAGTGAAAGACATGGTGCAAGCTTGCAACAACTTCTACAGTAAAATAATGACCTGATACTATACATTCTTCAAAACAAGTGAACAACGGGCATGATGAGGCTGAAAGGAAAATGGGAGATTTATAGATGAAAATAACCAAAACAAAGTGTATAAAATTGATCATTATGTCCATTAATTCCATCACTGTTCACTGACATTATGACTGAAAATCAGGAAATGTTCACCTAATAATGTCATTAGAGCCTAGCTAGTACACAAATTGGACTTCAGAAATCTGTTGAGGTAAGAGAGTCAATACTTTTAACATGTTTACCTTATGAATAAAAGTTTCTTTTTTCCTCCCTTATTTAAGCGTTGGAGAGGCCTTGACTGGCAACACATTGGTGTCACTTCGATAACGTGATTCATTAAAAGTGTTAATCATGTCTGACCTTATAATCAATTGTATCATCTGTAATAACAATTTTAGAGGATCTTAATTCACCATGCTTTCTTTCTTCTATTAAGCCCTGTACTGTGTAATGCATGAAATTCTATTCTTAAAAGGATGCTCATTCCCTTGATCCCTAGTTCATATAAATGTATGTTGGAAACCAATATATATAGATTTCTAGTTCCAGACATTCTTAAGAATCATACATGATACATTGTTCTGGTTCTTCTACTACATCTGCTACACTACATATTTTTACACATTAGCAAACAAACGATATGCTTTGGCATCGATAACTATTTGTCGAACTGATGCTATTGCACCTATGGCGGACAAAGCTGTAGATGCTACTGCAATGAACGTGTTACCCCAAAAAACTAGGCCACGCTTTGAGGGCTTGAAAGTCACATTGTAGACAACCATGGGGAAAATAAAATCTAGAGGAATACATCCAAATGCCCCAAAAACAGCCATGATATCTCCAAAGAAAGGTAGCATAGCCGCAATTAATGTACCTATAATCACTGATAGTGACCGGGAAAGCAACCTTGGCACAACGTTACGATAGGAAAATTGATCCATTTTGGGGTCTGCAAACCACTTTTCAAACACTTCATTTGTTGGTTGCAAGTAAACCTGCATTTTAACCAATTTGTAATAGTCATGAAAGTTAATGCTGCCATATTTGAGGGAAGGATTGTGAAGATTACAGAATGACATGACAATGAATATGATTGGTGCTACGTCAATAACATAATATACAAATGTCTGAAAATCTGTAAACATCAGTTTAATTTTTTGGCATTATCAAGCTAAATATTTATGAGTTGGGCTTACCACTGTGACAGCTGATATTTGCAGAAGAATGAAAATATTGGTCATCAAGAGAAACCAAGTTGGTAGCAAAGGCTGTCCATTACCCATAAAATTTGAAAGAACAGTCCCCATGGCCTGATTGCCAAATGCCCAATACCCAGAGATTGCAACGCTGAAAAAAGTTACGAGTATAACAGAGTAACAGAGGCATAAACCTTTGAACATTTTACCCTTGACTGGAGGAGCTATAGTTGCCTGTGAATGGAAGAAATATAAGGAAACTTCGTTCTATTTCTCACTTATAATCAATGGCATTGAAGTATTTAGAATCTAACTTTGATCAAGACATTAGGAGAAAGTATTTTTGTTAACAGTAATACAAGTTATCAATGTAACAATTAACCCAATGAATAAATACCACATGGAAAGTTGGTGAGACCAATTTTGACTAAAGATTTGAAAATTGAATCATATGGTATTCATTGTTCTATTAGACTTGATAGAACTGTTACAAGGGATACTTTCTTGCATACTAAAATTGTAGTTAGGTGCAAGTTATATCACAATTTAACTGGAATTTCAGTTTGTTTAACTTATGTATAAGCTCAAAATAAAGAAAAGGGAATAAAATAGGATTTGTTTTTTCTTTCTTTCCTCAAAATATTTTTCTTGGCAACAAATTAATGTAGGGGCAGAACTAAACCTGTATTTCAGGAATAATTCCACAGGCATATGTAGTAGCAATGATTGAAACAGCATTAACACCACCAAAAACACGATTTACCCCGGAGCTATTTAAGGAATAGTCCCTAGTAGGAGCATTCTTGGAATATCCTGTAAAAGCAGTGTATGTCTCAATGTCTGTGATATTCATATTCGGAGACATGTTTTCATGTAAATTGTGGTGTTGAAGTCTTACCGACGTGTATGGAACCGGCTGTGACACAAGCACTGAAAGCAAGGCAAAGGGTTAGAGAGACAAGATTGATATGCCTCAGCGAGTGGAAGGATGGAATTTGTGCTAAAAACAGCATTAGTACTCCAAAAATACTAATAAACTGGTAAAGCTTCATAGTCCCATTTGGGTTATGGAGCAGGTAAATGAACTGCCAAAAAGAAAAATTAAGAGTTAGTAACAAGAAAAATAGAGAATTTTGTATATGGAATCTGTTCTCGGAAAGTTTCATTATGATCTTTTTCATTGTCTAGATTATAGTCCAAAAGGAGAATCTAATTTTCTTCAGACATTTCATTATTTGTTTTGAGATGAATAATTTATCTTCTTTTACCTTATGGTGATAAAAGGATTAGTATTTGTGCATATCAAGTATCAACTAGCTTATTAGAAAAGTTTCTAACCTATATCAACCAAACAAAGAAGATTACTTGGTCACGTGGGATTTGGTAGGTCTTAGATTCAAAATTTACCAACAAATGAAAAAAAAAGGTTAGAAAATTGGAACATATCTTAAAAGTATGGACTTCCTTATAAGTCATCATATTCAACTAAAAGAATGTAAGAGTACATGATAATAAAAATGGTAAACTGACACAACTGACCTTAAGGCTTTGCCCTCCCAGAAGGCTGCCAGCCACAACTGCGCCGTAGCATATCCCAAATTGAAGTGGCCCAACAACATATTTGCCCCATCTAGGTCCTGCCAATGCCAACAGATATATCTTGGACAATTTAGCATCAGTTACCAAAGCCTCAAATACCCACAAGAAAATATATAAAAAAGAGCGGAAATGCATAAAAGTAACAATTTTTTTTCATTATAAACCCAGCAGGAAAAGAAAAATCATCAAGTATTGGTTCTTTTTCCAAATCAAACTTCCCTTAAAATCTTAAAAAGCTTTTTAACTCTTTCTATAATATCTTGAACATGGAAGAAAAACTTGGTATAGAGAAGGAAATGACACACACACACACACACATATATATATATATATATATATATATATGAGCAGTGTACAAAATATAATCGTATATATTATATACCCACCTAAAACATCACTAGCCACGTCCCTAAACCGAAGCTGGCGCTGACCAAGTTGTGCATGGTGTTCCAAAACCGCAGATAGAAGATTGTAGGAATAGAAAGTTACTAAACCTGCAAGGATTAAGCATACAACTCCTCCAACCCAGCCTAGCAAGCTTAGAGCAAAGGGAAGACTCAGAAGCACCGGTGCTACGATTGATGTGGTCAAATGGTATCCACAGTGCAACCATGATCCTAATGATACCACAAAATTTACAACAAACCTTAGAATATTATATAGTTTAGGACCCATCATCATTAATCATATTTAGAATATATTACTACATGAAGCTAGAAAGTACAGAATAAAAAAAGGGAAAAATTGTCATGTACTGTTACAACATGTGAAGCTCTATTTCTACAGGTCAAAGTTCTCCTAGAATGGTCATGAAGTGCTAATGAAAGCATGTGAAAGATCTGTTGTGAACTGGGGGAAAAGAAAAGAAAAGAACTTACAAACCTTTGGATTTGAGGACAAACAAAGCTCCAGCGTCGAGCTGTTTGGGAGGGTGAATACCATTTTCCTTGCCAAATATGGAATCAATGGAGGAGTCTGGAACCACAGCTGCCATCTCTTAAGAGCTAGGTGAATGAGTGGTATACCATTTGTGCAATAAAGTTCTAGTATAGGAGGATAATGACAAATGAGGATATTAATGTATAGAAATGAAATAAAAAAGTTGTCACTGTTAGTCAACTGGTCACTATAGGCTGCTAATAAATATTGATAATCATGTCATGTTTGACTCAATGCAGGGACAACATATATAAAACATAGACTTTTATGTATTTATCTAGTGTAGTTGATAGCTGTTTTGGAAGACTCATGCCAAGTGCACACGTGCAAATAGCCAACCAATATACTAGCTACTACTTATTCAGTACTTATATGGTTTATTTTATTTTATTTTTAAATCCATTAAAGATTCTATGGGATTATTAATGACATAAACATGGACTTAACTATAATATTCATGATTAAATTTGTGAGTAGGAATAATTGTTCAAGTATATAATAAGAGCAAACCTCTTTTCTGCAATTGACTCATATGCATAGTTGCTAAATGACTCTCGTACTAGAGGAATTAGTGATTGAACCAGGATTTTAGTTTAGGGAAGGTCAAAAGCAAAATTAATCTAAAAAATATTAATAGATGTACGTTAATGACAAAAAATAAATAATAGTAAGCTAATGTAGTTTTTATATTTATTATTTTGTGTAAAATATGAGACCCACTAACTAAAATATTGTGAGAGAATTGTGAAATGGTGGGACAAGATAAACATCATCGCTATGAAAGCCTTTTATTAAGGATGAAAGAACAAAAATTCACAAGTTTCCCCAAATCTATCAGCTCATTCATGGATATTAAAAAAAATTGTAAATTATGGTAGGTCTGTGTGGGAGATGATAAACTAATTTTAAAATGTTGTAAAATTGTGACTTTTTTTTTTTGGAGAAGTCATGTTACATGCTGGCTTTTTTCAATGACAAAAGGTTATTTGTAATGCATTTATTGGTGATATGTTGTTTTCTAGGTTTTCATGTAAGTTGGGATAGTGTACTTGTGCCTCTCCTTGAAGACTGAAAGCTGCATCAATTAGAGATCTCACGGCTTGGAGGCAACCATCTCACGACCTAAAGCTACTTGTGAAGTCCATGTGACAGGTGTTTGTCTGAGAGTGCAATCGTGCACCTCATGACCATCTCGTGACCTTAAGGGGCGAACAGGTCACGAGTTGCACGATCTCTGTACTCTACAATTGCACCTACCACTGCCATTCTGCCAGCACACACTCATATAGCTGTGGGGCGTGTGTGGGCGCAAGCACCCGCGACAGATTTGTGGGAAGTACGCATTGGCCTAGGGTGGACCATGGCATAGAAAAATAATGGAGTCGCCACCTAGATTAGGTTTAGGAACCATAAATGTAGCGCCTTTCGTGAAAGGACTAATATTTTACCAGAGCACGTGTCTAGAGTTTATGTATGGGGATGGGAAGGTATAAGGCACCCAACCCCGACCTATGGGTTGACTTTCACTCATTGTGTTCCAAATCTTAATCTCATTAAAGGTAAATTCAATATTATCACTCTAACTCACACATAGTCTAGCATGCATCTAAACATATAAACATGGCATAATCATCCTAAAACCTAGCATTCACCTCTCATGGCATCATAACATACATAACCCAAGGGAAAAAACATGTAAAGGCATAGCATTCAAACTAAGCATGTTCATGTTCCTCAATCAAACCAAGGTTATAACCAAACAATGCATGTTCATGTAAATGCATGACTTACCTCATTGCATCATGGCACCTATGCATCGATGCATGTTCATGGTATTCAAACAATCTATAAACCTAATAAGCATAAAAGAGATAAAACAAACAAAAATAAAACAGAGAAGCAAAGACTCAAAGACAGCCAAAAAAGGCTAAACAAAGGCTAAACACATGAACATGACCAAAGAAAAATAAAAAGAAAATAAAATTAGGGTTTCTGGGTTTGAGTATGCGCGCGCATACATAGGGCATGCGTGCCCAGCCCTACTATATGCATATGCATACTACGAGTATGCGTACACATGCAAGCAACATGCGCATGCATATACGCCCAAGAACCCTAATCCAGAAATTGCAGAACAGAAACTTAGAAAGCAAGAAATCTAACAACCTAACAGCTTCAAATATAAGCATGAAATAAATCTAAACTAAACAAACAAATTAGACAATATAAAAACATATATAAACAAAGAAAAATAAAAGAAAAGAGAAGAGCCAAAGTTAAAAAATTTACCTCAATGCTAGAACTCTTTTAGAGCTTGATTTTGACCATTCCCTTCAGTCAATGTATTCACAACCAATTCAAAAATGAGTTAGTGAACTTAGAACTTAAAGATCAAGACTAAAATACGTCCCAATCAAACAAAATTTGACTTGAGGATGTTTTGTGAAAAACTTCATCTTTGATCCACTATTTTTTAGTGAATCTTATATGTTTTACCACAAGAATTTGTCCTCCTCTGAAAATCTACCATTTCAGGCTTTATATAGTTGAAAATAGGGGTTTGGAGAGCCTCCCAGAAGATGTGAAATTCGTTCCAAACCAAGTTTTAATGCAGAAAACTTTTCCTTTCTGGTTTTTGGAACCCTAGCATGTGCATGCATGCCCGTGTACGCGTACACATGCATAAAGCATACGCATGCAGAGCTTGAGCATGTGTGCGCATATGCGTGGATGCATACTCATAACCTAGGGTTTCCATGGCCTTTCTTTTCCAAAAATAGATTTATTCTTCCAAAAATAAATTATATTTTTTACAAATACTTTCCTCAAGTCAATTTTCATTTGATCGAGCCCTAAACCAACCTTAGGCTTCTAACATCATTGTGGAACAGAGACTTGAGTCGTAAGGGGTACAAAATGTGGTGTCTACAGCAAGGCAAGAGGCTTTCGATAAGTATTGAACAAACTATAAAAACCCTAAGGGTGCCAAGAGAGTGAAGCCATTCCTTTGTATGAAAAGAGAGGGCTTTTTCTTTAGAGAAAAACCAAGTTTCCATCTCCCTTTTCCATCTCTTTCATTCCATTGATAGAGATTCTGTAAACGCATTCCTCATCCACAAACACTTAATTGTGAGTGAGTGAATAGCTAAGGAAATGTAAGAGGCCACATTCTAAATCCAATCTTCATTGGTGGTGATTCCAATGGAGCTTCAATGGGGGGTCTCCGGTAAGCTAGGAAGAGAAAGGACTTGAAGAAGTTGGTTGGTAGCTAGAGCTTGGAAGGCTCAAGTACATGTAGGAGTTTGGGTTTAGAGGGTTCATTGTGTCCTTATGTACTGCAACTATCTTGTCTAGTGGAGATTTTCGATGGGTGGTTAGGGGAGAAGCTTTTATGCTCGGGGCTCAGGTTTTCCTCTTCCATAACACTTGTGGTGTTATGTGTGGTTTACTTGTTTCTCTCTCTCTCTATTTCCTTTAGCTTACTATATTGCCATACTTGTGTAGTGTAGTTTGTGTGTTTGGAAATTTTATAAGTCACTTACTTTTCGACTATGGATTAGTTTAATGATAAAATAAACTTAGCCGTAAAACTTTGTGTTAAGGATTCTAAATACTTGCTAGGTCGTATATAGCATGCTTTCTTGTTTATACTACACCAACTTTTGTTCACAAGTTTTTTCACCATTGTATTAAATAAAAGCAAAAAATGAGATGTGTCCCTTAGAGCATTCTCATCAAAGGTTTTAAATTTTTTAGCATTTAACATCTAAAAAACCAACTTTATAACATTTAACACGTCACTTTACAATACACCTAACATCAAAACTTCTATTTTTTTTACCACTTCATTAAAATATTATTTATTTATCATTTTTTATTCTCACCACCCAAGCCACCACAAACCATACAACTAATAGCCTCCACCACCGGCACAACCCATAGCACCAACCACGGCATAACCAATCACCGGCCTCCACCCATAGCACCACCCATGGCACAACCTTACTTTTCCCTCTCATCCTCTCTCTGCCTCAACCTACGGCACACCAACCACTAAACCCACCACCGTTACCTAACAACCCAACCACCACAAACCCACAACCAATGGCCTCAATCCACCGACACAACAAACCTCAACCCACGACACAAACCCATGGCCTCAACTAACGCCAACCACCACAAACCCACCACCAACCTCAACCCACGGCCTCAACCAACCTTAATCCATGACACCATCGACACCTATCAAGCAACCCAGCAACCCATCGCCGCTGAGAAACACCACCGCTGAAAAAAACCACCGAGATCCATCAAGCAAACCACAGTAGAAAAATGACCCACGACCCCATCGATCGTTGGACCCACGACCCAATAGTAGTCATCAGCAAACCTCCATTTGCAATCATCATCGACCCCATTGGGGCCATGAGAGAGAGTCTGAGAAAGAGAGATGAGAGAGAACGAGAGTGAGAGAGTGAGAGTGATAGTCTGAGGAGAGAGAATTAAAAATATTAAAAAATGATAACATCTTGCTACAGTGAGCTCTCATTTTTGAGAGCTCACTGTAGCAAGATGTCAAATTTTTTAGCATATAACATCTTTGATGGAGTAAAGTTTTGTGGTTTCAATTGCTAAAAATAGCATTTTAGATAAGAATGCTTTTAGAAGAGCATTTTGCAGAGGCTAATGTTTTTCACACTTAACAGTACACACGTGCCACTTTTAATCAGAAATAGTCACTAAACAACCATCAACATCCTTTTGTATATTACACCAAAATCCACAGCTGGTCTAGATTTACGGCAGGAATGAGTGTGTCCCTACTCAGCATTACTTTTTAGTAAAAAGTAATAATAATTAGAACTAATAAGGTTGTGCCGTGATTGGTTAAAACTAATAATAATTAGACACTTATGATTTGGTGTGAAAATATTGTGAACGTAGCACTTCTTTTATTATTATAGTTTTAAAATTCATATACTAATTAAAATGCTAAGAACTTTTGTACTTTAACTTTCACATTTATTGTATTTTTTAGGATTATCCAAAATGTGAATTTTATTTGTAGACAATTATAAATAAATATTTTTTTTAATTTTACTTTATTTAATTTAAAAAAATTAATTAAATTCATTTTTTTATACAATAGTAACACTTCTTTAAATTGAAACTTTTATGCTGCATACGTGTGTATTCATATATATATATATATATATTTAGAAACTCCGAAACATCTTGAAACGGTACGCTGAAATAGGCCGGTACCGAAATATTCCGTTCCTCTAGACAAACTAAAACAGGGTCCAAAACGGTATTAATAACATTGTTAGGTAGTACCTTGTTTCTTTGTTTTACCATAAGTCACTTAATTTTTTTTAATGAGTTATACGCTGTAGTCGAATGAGAAATAACTATGGGGCATTTGATAATATTATTCTAGTAATATTATTTGTATTTTTTAAAAATACAATTAGGTAAAAAAGTGTATAAAAATAAATGTAATATTATTTAAAAACTGAAAACATATGCTCAAACACACCAAACAAGATCTATATTAGCTGTTCTCTCTGTCCTTTTCTAGAAAGATCAACAGCACCTGCAGAAAAGAGTCAATTACAATACAAATTGTCCAGAAAAGACAAAATCGCGCTGAAGCTTGGTCCCTCTCCTTTAGCTATCAGCAAATTTGTTTGCTTCTTTCATTGCTAAAGCATAGGCACATATTCTGCCTTTCCTTTTTTTTGGTAAAGCATATTCTGCCTTTCAATACCTTGGAATGGTCAGAAACTCAGAATTCCTCGTTGGAACCTAAGCTTAATTAGTACAAAATGTCACTGATGTAACTCTCTCAAAACATTTTGGCACTCCAATGAAATGTCATTTTGTATCTCATTCCCAGAACTTCACGTGTACTATGTATCCTAATTCCTACGTTCCAACAAAATATGAATATTGAACAATTTGCGGTATTTAAAAAGAAGGGGAAAGTTAATGGGTATCTTAAAGGTATTAAATTTTTTTGAAACTTTTTATAAAAAAAGAAAAAAGAAACTAATTTTTTTTATTATAATTTTTTTATAATTTTCATAAAAATAGTATCAAAATTTTAACTAAAATGATTATTAACAAGTGCTTAAAAACACACGTAAACTAGACCCTTAAAAGAAAATTCAGTCCTAAACCATCATAGTGCTAGCTTCCTTTTTTTTTTTTTGCTTAAGAATATGCTTTTTGTCACATAGTTTACCAATAAATAAGAAAACTAACTTTTTAAGAAAATATTCGAACTTTGAAAATTATAGGATACCAAACTGATCACCTGCATGTAATTACACAAAATAATAAGTCCAAATTCAAAGCCTTTTAATTTATGCTAAAGTGCCTTTTTCTTTGGTTTCCCATTGTAAGAAGAAAACTAAAGTGGCCATCATAAAGATTAGGCTGCTTTAGAAAGGGATATTTCGTTTTAGTTGGGCCAAAAATGAAACTTTCAATAGGACTTTCCCTCGCCATGCCATGTGCTTAGAAGTAGACAATTTCATATTCTGCGATTTCTTTCCCACGTAATGATGCCTATTGCCTTGTACTATGATTTCTTATTAGGTTTATTTGGTGCATATTAGGTTCGGATTATTCGGTTTCATTTAAGAATAATTTATTTAGTTTATTTATTAAAAGTATACTAAAAATATATTTGTAGTTCCCTTGAAACTTTTTTTAATAAGTGAGAAAAGATAGAAAAAAAAAGATATTAATAAATTAGAAATAAAAGCTAAAAGTTAAAAAATCAGGTTCAAGTCCACCTCATAATTTATAGTTCAACTACTACCAGCGAAAAGCCTGGTCAAAATAGACACAAAAGGCAAAACTGCTAGTCTTTCCAACTTTGATTAGATGTTAACCTATTACCAACGAATGATGACAAATCAAATTAAAACCAATCATCTTATCAAAAAAAAAAAAAAAAAAAAAGTAGAAGAACAAGAAAAAGAAAAAGAAAAGTTAACGTCAACCATTGGCCCATTTGTTTTTCTTCTTTTTAAATTTTTATGAGTTTTTCTGTTTGGGATATTTTATTTTTATTGATTTATTTCATTTAAAAAAGTTAGATAAAAATAAATACAACTAAGTTGAAATGTTAGTTTATTAAATTTTTTAGCATAAAAGTTTATTTACTAAAAATTGATAAAAGTCCCTCTCAAAAAAAAAAAAAAAAATTGATAAAAGTATGATTTTATTTATTGAAAGTGAAATTTTAAAGAGTTGTACAAAAACAAATAAACAAAAAGCTGAATGGAGGAAAAAAAAGCTAATTTAAACACACTATATATTTAATTAAAATTGTTAGGTTCTAAGACCTTTAGGTTTAAATGTATTAGAATACTAATTTGTAATGTTGGCAAACCATGATCAAAACGTTTTAGTCTTGTTTAGACTGCTTAAAGTATGTGTCTTTTATGTAAAGTTAGAATCGAGTTGCTGCAGAATTTACTGTGCAATTCTGCTTGGCTTGATCGATCGAGAATTAGACTCGACCGATCGAAAGTCGTGCAGATTGTTTTTCTGCAGAATTTTTCAATTCAGCCCAAGCCCGTTTTACTTGTAGGGTTTTATGTTTTGCCCTAGGTATAAAAGGGAAAACCCTAACCACGTTTTTAGAGGTTGTTGATGCTGTGTGTGTGAATCTTGTGTGAGATCTAGAGGTGTTTGCCTTCACACATACTTAGGGTTATCAAGGATCAAGACTATGTCAAGAACTTGATGATTGTTTCAGTTGTAGATTTTAGAGCTTAAAGATCTTTTGTGAGATCTAGAAGTGTTTGCCTTCATACATACTTAGAGTTATCAAGGATCAAGACTATGTCAAGAATTTGATGATCGTTTCAGTTGCAGATTTCAGAGCTTAAAGATATACAAGCGGGAGTGTTTGTGCTTGCTGGGAATCCAAGAAAGAAGTAGTCCGTGGACTCGGAGCTGTCACGTGGTCATGGTAGTAAGTTTCCTACTCGAGGTAGCAATAGGATGTTAGTGGTCTAAGTCGCTATTGTGTAAACTTCAATTCTTTCATAGTGGATTCAGTTTTACCTTGAGGATAGCTAGGTTAAATCCTTCCCAAGTTTTTTACCGATTTGGTTTTCCTGGATCATCATTTCATATTTATTTTTCTGCTGCTTTGCATGATATGATTTATATGTGTTAACCTAGATCTGCATAATTTACCTAAGTTAATAACTTGGCTAAATAACTAGGTTAATCTGGTTGTTTTAAGGGGTCTAAAAACGTACAAGTGGTATCAAAACGGGTAGCTCTTTTGTTGAAGATCTTTTGATCTTTGAGCTGATCCTTGACCCTTGTTGTCATGGATTCTTGGAAAATCTTTTTGCAGATATGTCATCTTGTCTACTTGTTGCTTTTGTCTCTTGTTGTCTTTGTTAAATCTTTCCTTGGACATCTTGGTATAATTACATGTGATAAGAATTATTTGTGTTACAAAGTTTTAACCGCCTGAAAGGCACGTGATTCTTGTCTTTGGTATTTGGATAGTGGTTGTTCCAGGCACATGATAGGAAATAAAGTTTAATTCAAGACACTCTTTGAAGGAAAGATTGGGACAGTCACGTTTGAAGATGGAAGTAAATCTGTGATTAGAGGCATTGGTACTGTGGACATTCTAGGGTTGCTAGTGTTTAAAGGTGTTTGGTATGTTGATGGGTTGAAAGCTAACTTACTCAGCATTAGTCAGATTTGTGACAATGGACTGAATGTTCTATTCACCAAGTATGAATGTGAGATACTTGATGGAGGAGGTGACTACATGTGTATTGGTGTGAGGACAGCTAACAACTGCTATGGTATAACACCAAGTATAAGCAACAAGTATTTTAGTGCAAAGATCAATCAAGTTGACTTATGGCATCAACGGTTGGGACATGCTAGTCATAAGCAATTAGAGAAGATTTCCAAGTGTGATGTAGTTATTGGTTTGCCTAAGTTCGAGAAAATAGAAAAGTGTATCTGTGGACCATGTCAGATGGGTAAACAAGTGAAGTCCAAGCATCTGTCTGTAACTGAAGTTCAAACTTCCAGACCTCTTGAGTTGTTGCTCATTGATCTCATGGGTCTTGCCAGAGTTCAGAGCTTAGGTGGGAAGAAGTATATTCTAGTTGTTGTGGATGATTTTACTAGAAATATTTGGGTTGTACTTTTGAAAGATAAACCCGAGGCTCCTGAAAAGATGATACATTTGTGCAAGAAATTGCAAGTTGAGAAAGGTGCTGTGATAGCTAGAATCAGAAGTGATCGTGGGAGAGAATTTGAAAACACCAAGCTGGCTACCTTCTGCAATGATCAAGGCACACATCAAAAGTTCTCTTCACCCAAGACCCCACAACAGAATGGAATAGTGGAACGAAAGAATAGGGTTGTTCATGAAATGGCACGTGTCATGCTACACAATAAGAAGTTGCCAAAATCTTTCTGGGGAGAAGCGGTTAACACTGCTTGTCATACCCTCAACTGGGTGTATTTCAGACTTGATTCCAAGAAAACTCCCTATGAACTCTGGAGAGGAAAGAAGCCTGTTGTCAAATATTTCCGGATATTTGGCAGTGACTGTTACATTCTACATGATAGAGAGAACCTAGAAAAGTTTGATGCAAAGAGTGACAAGGGATATTTTTTGGGATACTTTTCTACCAGTAGAGCTTACAGAGTTTACAACCTAAGAACTAAAACAGTCATGGAGTTTTCAAATGTGAAGATCGATGATGAATTGAGTTCTGAAACTCAATCAGAAAACATGCCTCCTGTTCAAGAAAAGACCATGGAAGTTGACGAGCCTATTCCTGATGATTGTATTGAGAAGCATAGTGATGAAGAGTTGTTAGTGTTGAATGATGTTGTTTCAATACCATCAAGTTCAGAACCATCTACACCGGTTCATGAAACTCAACTAAGACAAATAGAGCCTAGTCATTCATCAAAATAGAAAGGTACTTCCACATCTCTGGTCAAAGGTCCCTCTTCAAGGGTAAAGTTAAAACATCCTGTCACTAACAGATTAGGCAGTCTGAATGATAACATAAGATTGAGATCCAAAGCTTTGAATGTAATCACTCATTCATGCTATCTATCCCAATTTGAACCAAAAAGGGTGGATGAAGCTCTTCAAGATGCTGATTAGGTGAACTCGATGCATGAAAAACTTCATCAATTTGTTCGAATGATGTGTGGGAGTTAGGTTCTAGACCAAAGGGAGTTAATGTGATTGGAACTAAGTGGATATTTAAGAAAAAGTCTGATAAACATGACACTGTTATCATAAATAAATCAAGGCTTGTTGCTCAAGGGTACACACAAGTGGAAGGGATTGATTTTGATGAGACCTTTGCACCAGTAGCTAGATTGGAATCCATTAGGATACTTTTGGCCATAGCAAGTCATTTGAATTTCAAGTTGTATCAAATGGATGTTAAGAGTGCTTTCTTGAATGGCATGTTGTAAGAAGAGGTTTATGCTGAACAACCAAAGGGTTTTGTTGATCCTCATAGACCGGATGATGTGTACAAGTTGAAGAGAGCCCTCTATGGTTTGAAACAAGCTCCAAGGGCTTGGTATGATAGGCTAACTGCATATCTCACTGAGTATGGTTTCAAAAGAGGTTTTGCAGACACTATTCTCTTCATACAAAAGGATAAGGATTACTTTGTTGTACCTCAAATTTATGTTGATGATATTGTTTTTGGTGCTACTAATGATTCTCTTGCTCAATCTTTTGTAGATGAAATGAAGGCAATGTTTGAAATGAGTATGGTTGGTGAACTAACTTATTTCTTGGGATTGCAAGTGAAGCAAACAGAATCTGGAATTTACATCAACTAAGCAAAATACGCAAGAAATCTAGTTAAGAGATTTGGACTTGACAAGGCTGCACATGCTAGAACACCTATGGCTGCAGTTGCAAAATTAACCAATGATCCATCAAGTGAGTCTGTTGATGTTACATTATATAGAAGCATGATTGGGTGTCTTTTGTATTTAACTGCTAGTCGGCCTGATATTTCGTTTAGTGTTGGTATCTGTTCTAGATTTTAGTCTAATCCTAAAGTTTCACATTTGAATGCTGTTAAAATAATCATCAAATATGTTGGTGAAACTTGTGATTATGGATTGTTTTATAGTAAAGAGTCAAATCTTTCTCTTGTTGGATTCTTTAATTCTGATTGGGCTAGTAATGCCGATGATAGAAAGAGCACTACTGGTGGGTGTTTTTATGTAGGAGCCAATCTTGTTGCTTGGATGAGTAAGAAGCAAAATTTTATTTCTTGTCTGTGCAGAGGCAAAATATATTGCTGCTGGAAGCTGTTGTTCACAACTTCTTTGGATGAAAAAGCTTATAAGTGATTATGGGATATCACAAGACACCATGGTAGTTTATTGTGATAATTCTAGTGCTATCGATATCTCTAAGAATCCTGTCCAACACTCTAAGACTAAGCACATAGAGATTAGATACCACTTTATTAGGGATTTGATTGAAAGAAAGATTTTTACTCTTGAGTATATCCCTATTGAACTCCAGAATGCTGATATTTTCACCAAACCTCTTGATAGAAGTAAGTTTGAGACACTTCGTCAAGTAATTGGTGTGATTCTGTGTCCCTAGTCATTCTTGGCTTCATGGTCCTTGTGCTTCATTGCTCTACTCTTTGTGACCGTTTTTTTATTTTTTTTTATTTTTAATATTTATTGCTTTGCTTTCTTTGCTTTCTAGGATTTGTATTGCATAACATTCATGCATTTCATTCTAGGTGGTTTTTGTTATTTTCATCCAATATATAAAAAAAAGGAAGCAAAATGTGTTTTGCATATTTTTTGGATTTGATATCAAGGTTGGCCATATTATATTTACATAACATGTTTATGTACCTTGTTTAGCTTGGATGAGCTTATTTTCTTGCACTTTACTAGTTTGAGCTTTGTAGTGCATGCTGTGTGGGAAGATGTTTATAGTTATTGATCACATGATCTTGATCTTGAAATCACATACCTTTGATTGTTGGACTTGAACTTAATGAGAAATGCATAAATAACCATCTCACCACTGTTTACTAGCCAATCATGAACACCTTAGTGCATATCGTAAGATTTTGTGCTCGAGAAAGTGTAGTACATGCACAAAAAGAATATAAGGTGTAGCCTCGGTTTAAATGCTAAAATTGGTGTGTACATTATTGGACCATACTAATTTCAATCAATTAAAATTGGTGTGTATATTATCCCGGCTAATTCTTAACAAGTTTCTGATTAAATAAAATTGGTGTGTATATTATGAGGCAAATCAAGAAATTTACATGATTGCAAGCTTTTATTCTAGGAGATGTGAGAGTTATATGATGTAACTCTTTGAGGGATAGTCTCTTTTAAATGTATGTGATGGATTTTGTAGAAATTGTGCTTAATTCCTATTCACATATCACCTCACATGTCTCTCAAGCTTTTGCTAGTTGCACACACTACACAAGTTACTCTTTGCTAAACTTTGTACATGTTATTGTGTGTGATTTAGTGTTGTCCATCCAAGAATGAAACTTCCTTGAGTATACACGCAAAATGTGTTTTGAAGTTTGAGATTTTAAGGTGAATTGAGTGAAAATCTAAATTTTTGGGAAATCTGGGTTTAAATCATGTGTTTTTGAAAACCATTTCATCTCATACTCATGCATTTTATTCATAAAATTCTTTGCTTTGAGGAGTTTCTGCATAAAAATGCTTTTTTTTTCAAAAATCTGATTTTTCCAGAATTTCGATCGATTGAAACTGTGTCTCTACCGATCGAAATTGCGATTAAAATTTTGGTCAGCTTCTGTCTGTTTTGATCGATACTCGATCAT
This sequence comes from Castanea sativa, assembly GCF_040712315.1. Lineage (NCBI taxonomy): Eukaryota > Viridiplantae > Streptophyta > Magnoliopsida > Fagales > Fagaceae > Castanea > Castanea sativa. The sequence goes on along the minus strand of NC_134023.1, from coordinate 43,475,403 downwards.
TGTTGGATCAATTGAAGGCTTTTTTTGATCGATCGAACCTGACTTTCGACTGATCGAAAATCGTATAGAGAGTTTTTAAAATCATGAGTTTTCTCACGTGTTCAAGAACTTTTCAAACTCTTTCTCTCTCTATCCGATTTGTCCAAGCTCCACTCAAGATTTTTTTCGTTTTCCTCCAATTATTTTGCAAGGTTTTTGTCATCTAAGGCCGGTAAGACATTTATACCCTTCATTTTTCATTTATTTTCATGTTTCATGCATTTTTGTCATGCATTCAAGGGTGAATTTCGAACTTAAGAAAATTTGGGGTTTTTGTTGTTTTAAGCTTTTTCTTTCACAATTGATCAATGGGTTTTTGTTGTGGGATGTTATAAACATGATTCTTGTGAATTAATTTGATCAATTTGATGGTTTGTGAAAAATTGGAAATTCTAGGGCTTGAAACTACCCGATTTGGGGATTTTGTTCAGTTGAGTTTAATTTGATGAAATTGGCTTGTTGGATTGATTAATTTGATCATTTTAATGTGTTCTCTATCTTGTTTAATGATCAATTAGTCTCTTGAAAATTGTACAAGTGGTTTTTCAAAATTTTGGGGGTTTTTGATATAAACTCTATGCTCAAGCTAATTTTATGATTTTAAAGTTGCATTGAACTTATTCTCACTGCATTAGAGCATGCATCATTTGCTTACACTGTTCATGCATCATATAGATTGTTATTTTCTATATTGTTTTGTGCTAACTTGCAGTCTACCCTTGGTTTTATTTTTTTTTTTGGTTCTTTTCTGTTTGTCTTGTTCTTTCCTTAGCATCATGCCTAGGAAAACTAGAGCCAACAAGCAATCTTCCTCTTCTTCTGCTTCATCCTTTGAGAGTGAGAGATTCTTGAGTGAGAAACACCAAGCAACTTTTGAGACACTTAATCTTAAGAGGAACATTTGGGCTGAGAGGTGGGTTTTTTTAGATGAGCTAGATCCCGAGATTAGGAGAAACTTTGAGCGTAGGGGCTGGTTACCTTTGTTAGATATTTCTCACCCCCCTCCGGCTACCTTGATCAGAGAGTTTTATTTGAACCTCTCTATCCACGTCTATGATTCCAACACTTTACTTAAGAGTTGGGTACAAGGTGAAGAGTATACCATTACTCTTTTGGTAGTGGCTGAAGCTCTTGGGGTACCTGTGGTTCAGCATCCTGTCTATCCTTATGAAGAGTCTCCTCCCCTAGACGACATTATGTCTCACATCACTGGGTCTTCTATCCAGTGGGGTTCCGATCCTCGGATCACTACTGCTGAGCTCACTGAGGTTCATTATGTTTTCTTTCGAATTGCTTGTCATTCCTTGTGGCCTATCTCTCATCTACACACCATCCCTATTGAGAGATATGTGTTTCTGTATGCCCTTGTTACTGATGTTCTTATCAGTTTTCCTCATTTGTTTATTCGTTCCTTGAATGAGGTTTATCGGAGTAGTTCTACTGCTCACGCTCTTTTCTTTCCTGTTTTATTCACCGGATTCTCTTACATCTTGGTTTAGAGGAGTTTCCCGTGTCTGAGCCTGTTCATATTATTGCTCCTATAGGTGCCACCTTTCTTAGGTAGAGGGCTGCTCAGTTGAGAGCAATCTCTAAACGTCCTAGGGTTGAGTTTTCTAGTGTCGTACCTCCTCCTCCTCCTTCCGCTATAGGTGATACTTCTGCTAAAACGCTTGTCGATCCTGTTGCTGCTGCTGCTGTTGATGTTTCTTCGCCTTCTACTTCAGATGATTCCGACATTCGACGTATGTTGGAGACTGTCGTGACCGTTCAGGCAGCTCATGGTCAGCTTTTGGTGGACATGTTTGATGAGCTTTGTTCCTTGCGAGCAGATTTGGAGAGTATTAGACCGCCACCTCCTTTTGATGATGAGTGAGTGCCCTTTGGCAATTCGTCACAAAAAGGGGGAGTGCATATGGTGTAAAGAGGAGTTTTTGTTGTTAGAGGGAGATATTGTGTGTTGTTTGGAGCTGTGGAGTATTTAGATTGTATCTAGGTGCTTCACTTTGTATGTATCTTTTTGGCTCATGATGTTTGTGTTGGGTTGTCCATGATAGGGGGAGATATTTTGTTTTGTTTATCTATTTCTTGTTTCACATTGTGCTACATTGTTCATTGATATTTATACATGAGGTTATTCATGATATATGTCTTGTAGTTTTTGTTTTATGTGAAATCAAGAACTTATGTTGCTTTACTTGTATTTTCCACACATGCGTTTATGTGTTTGTTAAGTGTTACAGGAATATACAGGTTGATTCAGTCGAGCTGCTGTCTACACTTGCAACTGATGGATAGTAGTTAGGTTGAATTTGTTATGTTGAATTTGTTATGTTGGGCTTTGTGTTTGTAATAGGCTGTTTATATGTAAACTTTGAGCATTTTGTTGTGTTTGTGTTTTGTCACGGATTGCCAAAGGGGGAGTTTGTTAGGTTCTAAGACCTTTAGGTTTAAATGTATTAGAACACTAATTTGTAATGTTGGCAAACCATGATCAAAATGTTTTAGTCTTATTTAGACTGCTCAAAGTATGTGTCTTTTATGTAAAGTTGGAATCGAGTTGCTGCAAAATTTACTGTGTGATTTTGCCTGGCTTGATCGATCGAGAATGAGACTCGACCGATCGAAAGTCGTGCAGATTGTTTTTCTGCAGAATTTTCCAATTGAACTCAAGCCCGTTTTACGTGTAGGGTTTTATGTTTTTCCCTAGGTATAAAAGGAAAAACCCTAACCACGTTTTTAGAGGTTGTTGATGTTGTGTGTGTGAATCTTTTGTGAGATCTAGAGGTGTTTGCCTTCACATATACTTAGGGTTATCAAGGATCAAGACTATGTCAAGAACTTGATGATCGTTTCAGTTGCAAATTTCAGAGCTTAAAGATATACAAGCGAAAGTGCTTGTGCCTGCTGGGAATCCAAGAAAGAAGTAGTCCGTAGACTCAGAGCTGTCACGTGGTCATGGTAGTAAGTTCCCTACTCGAGGTAGCAATAAGATGTTAGTGGTCTAAGTCACTATTGTGTAAACTTCAATTCTTTCATAGTGGATTCAGTTTTACCTTGAGGATAGCTAGGTTAAATCCTCCCCAGGTTTTTTACCGGTTTGGTTTTCCTAGGTCATCATATCATTGTGTTACTTATTTTTCTACTGCTTTGCATGATATGATTTATATGTGCTAACCTAGATTTGCATAATTTACCTAAGTTAATACCTTGGCTAAATAACTAGGTTAATCTAGTTGTTTTAAGGGGTCTAAAAACGTACAAAAATTTATTTATTTTTCTTTGAAATTTAAGAGTAATACAAACAATTAAAGGAACAAAATCAAAATTCTACAAACATATCTTATTTTACAATATATTGAAGTGGTCGATTGTGAGTAATGGACAAAAAGTAGTAAACCATATAAAAAGTCCAAGACATAAAATGTTGACCACTTTAAAATGTTATGAAATGAGGTGTAACCATTTTAATGTTTTCAAGGGAGACATCAAAGGTTCAAATCTCCTCTCCCTTATTGTAGCTATCGAATTATTAAAAAAAAGTTATTGGGTGTGTCCCTAGGTTTATTGAACAAAAATTTCCACTTTAGTTTATTGGATTAGTTTTTTTTTTGGTGGTGAAACTGCATTATTGGTCCCCTGAAGTTTACCCTATGTGAGCAATTAGTCCCTTAAGTTTGAAGCGAGCACAATTAGTCCCTTAAGTTTTAAAATTAAGTTGTATTGGTCGTTTTACTAATTGTTGTTAACGGTGTTATTTACGTGGTTAACAAAACAATGATTTGGCATTTTTTTAATGATGTGGCATGTTTTTAATTAAAAAATTAAAAAAAATAGTTTCCACGTTAGATGAAATTGAAATCATATTGACCCGATTAAAAACAAATCTGACATTTGTTTAACTAAGGCACGACAGAGAGAGAGACGGGGAAGAGAGAGATTGACAGCCACAAGCCTAGCCGTCGGTGGAGACCAAATCCCTAGCCGTGTGACAACCATGGAATAATAAGAATTTCTCATTTCTCTGTCTCATAAACCCATCCTCTCTTCAACTCCAATCTCGTCCAACTCCTCAATCCAAAGCCACATCAGCAGCCATGGAAGCCTACCAAAGTACCACCACGAGCACCAGCACAAGCACAAGCACAAGCACAAGCAGTAGCGGCTCTTGCCCACCCATGAATCTCTTGTTCGTGGAAATGGGTGTGGGCTAGGATCAACATGGGTACGTACTCCATGCCCATTTGGCCTTTTCTCTATTACTCTACTAGTTTTTGATGAACACCCATTTGTCAAATTTTAATATTGAATCGTAGAATTGGTGAATTTTTATGTGGAAAAATAATTATCAAGATGAATTTTGTGATGCCCTTTTGACTCTTTCTCAATTACTATCCCAGTTATTGATGAACACCCAGTTGCCAAATTTTCATATTGAATGGTAGGATTGGTGTATTTTTATGAAAAAACAGAGAGTAAACAAATTGATGAACTGTAATGCAACAAGCAAGACATTATGTTTATGAAACTCTGCATGTGTGTGTTCTTAGCTTAGTGTGTATGTAACAGGCAAGACATAATTCTTTCACCTATTTTTTACATAGATCCAAATAGTTTATATTTACAGATTTTATACAAGTTCATGACAGTGCTTATATTGTCTATGCAGGGATGTATACTGAAGGTATATAGGACTTTACTGTGAGTGGCTTTTTCCTTTTTGCACTTCCCAGAATCAACCTTGGTGCAAGGTGGACCATAACCAAGCCATATTGTCTAGCTTCTTTCCTTGCTGCCAATGAATGTATCAACTTTCAAGACTATCCTATTGTATAAGAATGCGATGAGATTCAATTTTGGCCTTACAAAATAGTGATATAACTAGTCACGAATTGTATTTTGGGAAGATAAATTCAATTGTGTTTGATTCCCATGAGATTCTTCAAAAGGGCAGGGCAGACTGTATTAGGTTTTAATTTGCTTTGCATTATCATAATCAGGGGGCCTAAAAGGATAAAGGAAGGCTAAAAATTACTTTCCCATTCTACTTTGTATTACTTTTTGTGAATATCTATTAAAAAAATTACCCCATAACTGAAAGAATACATGGCTTTGTGCCTTCTCTTTTGTTTTTATTAATTAATTTGGTGTTTCTTGATTGTGTGTGTGTGTGCATGAGAGAGAGCCTACCTACTTGTACATTTGCAAGTTATGCTTTTTATGAAGATTTGAACTCCTAGTCTTTGATTTGTATAGTGAGTTGTGCAGAAGTGAAAGTCCTCATCCTTCTTGCTATGCTATGAAAATGGAACAAAAAAACATGAGCTTACAATTTTGTTCATTGGGGTTTGGGTTTGTCCAGTCTCAGGTGAGCTTGATAAAGCTCACATCTTGCTGAGGTTGAACGGACCTTGATTTTAGAGCTCAAATGGACATCAAGCCATTTATTTTAGATCAACCCAAACTTGAGCTAATTTGCAGGCTTGTCTGTAAATGCACATCTGTACTAGCTAAATAGATGCTATTCTCCACTTATTACTAGCTATATGAAGATAACCACCATAGAAGCTGCATAAACAGCCATATACCAAGTGCATACATGATTGAATTCATCACATAGCTAAGTTCCTCAATCTATAAATCGTAATGAACTTTTCCTCTAAATGAATTAATGGTGTCCATAAAATAAAACAAACTTTAACTATGCTTAAGCAATTAGAGGAAAGGAAAATGCATTCAGCATAGATCAACATATCTGAAACACAATTTTATCACCTAAGTTATAAACATGGCCATGCTCCCAGGACAGGGAAAAAATCAATGCAACTTTCAACAAAAAATCCAAAACAGTTTCCTAAATTCTTAGTGACTGGATCTTAAGAAAGTTCAGACGATATGATCTTAGATGCATAAAAAATGACTTCAGAGTGATAAACCAGTAATTTGTCCAAACCCATGACCTCATCATGCTTTTTATGCCATGTCATGAGACCTTGCAAACATAAAATGACCAGAAATGAAAAGTTTACAATTACAGATGTATGTTTTATAATAATATTTGATCTGTCACACTGATAGTGTGTGATTTTTGGCATACTGCCTCCTAAAAGATGAATCCATATCTAAGTGTTCTTTCCACTTCAAAATACACATTTATCTCCACAAGCACCTTCACTTTTGCACATTTAACCACAAGAAATGTTGTTCACTATTGCCCTTGTGCATTCTTATAAAATTTTGTAATTCTTCTTGAAGTCTCACTTGCAGCAGCCATTGTCTCTACTGACACTCCAAAACTATAATTTCTTGTAACTTCGTTGGGTCCAACCTGGACAGGTGCACAAGGATATTAATCTACTAGAAACAACATAGGTAATTGTGTTGAAACATATAAATGTAATAATAATAACCTGAGATGCTGGTTGACTTCGATGTACTCCTTCACATTGGGGTGTTGGCTGACTTTGTGTTGTGACATTTCTTTTCCTAACTTGAAAATGCATTATAGTTTCATTTCAATACATTAACTATAAATCTATGATTTTTTCATATGAGACTAATAAATATAAATATGTACTTGCAATCACTCACAGGTATTTTTTGACTATGCTAACTTGCATATGCTTCCTCTCTTGTTTGCGGTGGAGGTGATGCCTTATTAGTAGGTTCTACATGGCTTGAAGATGTCCCATGTTCTTGGCTTTCCAAACCATGTACTGTTACATTTGGCTCTCTCACCTATAAATGTTAGGTCACAACTTAGTAGCGCATTGTCAACAAGGGTAAAATAAAGAAAAAAAAAATCTAACTATTACAAGCCTTACTCGTAGTTGTTTGCCAGCCTGAGTAGCGAGATTGCACCTCCTCTTGTTATGGCCTACTGTCCCACATTGGCTATATTTAACACGGCCAATTCTCCTCTTCATCTTATATGGATTGTTTAGCTCACCAAGTTCCTTTTTTTTTTTTTTTCTTCTTCTTTTTAGGCCTTCTCCCTTGTCTTATTTTTTTAGGAGGGAGTATGGTTTCTTTGTCACTCCGTGGCTACAACTTAGGACCACTAATAGGGTATATACATGACCTATAAGTCTGGGTTAAGGACTCCATATTATAGCAATGATGCACATAATCTTCAATTGTGTGACCCATATATCCCAATGCAACTATAGAATGTGCACAAGGAATTCCAGTTAGGTCCTATGATCCACATGAGCATGTACACTGCTTTATGTCAACTACATACTTGTCAGGCAATTTTGATACTTCAAACTTTGATTCATTGCTATCCCCACACCAAACTGGAACCCAATCTGTACTATTAATTTTTTCAGTCTCTAACTTGTTCTGGATTCTAGGACATATAGAGCCATGATACCTTATAATTTTATCCTTCTTCTTAATATATTAAGCCATCAGATGCAATCTAATCTCCTCCAACATAGTAATTATTGGTTTATCCCTATACTCCAATATTTGAGAATTAAAATTTTCACATCCATTGTTGGTTAGTGCATCACACTTGGGATACCTTCTAAAAGCTGCTCTTGTCCAAAACCTAGGTTCCTTTCCTACCAACCATTCCCATGCCTTTATGTTTAATTTCTTGATCTTCCCCCTTTCAAACTGAAACTCAGACATGTTAGTGGCCCTAACAGCTGCCCACATGCTATCCTTTAGTAGCTTACGTTTATAATCCTTACTAAAGTTATTATATAGATGTCGAACACAAAATCGATGGTCCACACCTAGCATGAGCTCATCAAACATTTGTGTTAATCCCTACAAAAAAGACATAAAATACAAAATTATTGGATGTATTAGAATACAATTAATTTGGTGTGAATTTATAGCCAGGTACATCATCCAAATTTAAAGAAAAAAATAAAATGAAAGTTCAATTCACCTTTTGCTAATCAGACATGAAGGTCCACCCTTCATCCCCTGAACTTCCAATATCATCAAGCAACCTTTTCATGAACCATGTCCATGAGTCCTTTGTTTTTGCCTCAACCACGGCAAATGCAATTGGGTAAACACCATTATTGCCATCCTTGCCAATTACTGTCAAGATTTATCCTAAATACTCACCCTTCAAATGACATCCATCAATACCAATGAAAGGCCTACAAGCAGCCAAAAAGCCTCTCTTACAAGCATCCAAACATACATATAATCTCTCAAATTTTGGCTGCAAGTGTGGTTGAGGTCTATTGGTAGAGATTAGTATAGTAGACCCAAGGTTGCTTCTTAACAATTCTTCATAGTAATCCCCCAATTGGGCATATTGTTCTGTAAAAGTTCCGTGCACTAATTCTTTAGCCCTAACTTTTGCTCTAGATGCTTGATACCTACTAATATGAACCTTAAACTTATTTACAACTCAGTCTCTGATAATGGACATATTCACATTTGGGTCACTCCTCACATCATCCACCAGATGCTTCCTAAGCCAATTTGAAGATGCAAATCTATTCCTTAATCACCTCCCACAATTATGTTCTGGATTCAATTTCTTCACTATCCAAGTATCTTCATCTTTCATCTTTCCACAATACAACTCAAAAGGACATCTATCTGTGCATTGTACTCTTACCTTTGTAATTTTTTTTAAACTTTACTAGAACCCCCCTTTGAAAATAGAGTAGAGTTTGATAGCATCCATGACGTCTTTTTTTGTGGCAAACTGCATCTCAAGTTCAAAGTGCACCTCAGAGAAGGATTTTGGTGGATGGTATTGAGGATACCTAGGCCTAGTTCCATCATCAGATGAACTAACCAGACTTGCAGATGTCTCGGACTCCCACTTATCTTCATCCCTATCAGCTCCAAATGCAACAAGTGCACTTGCACTAGGATTAACCCTACTTGCATCAACTCATGTAGGATCAACACCTCTTGCATCAATCCCACTAGGACTAACACCACTTGCACCAACCTCACTCTAACCAACACCACTAGGATCAAACCCACTGCCACCAACCCTACTAGGACTAACCCCACATGCACTAGCCTTTCCCTTTCTCCCCTCTTTGAGTTTCACCTGCTTATCTTTTCTAAGACACAAGGTCTCATTAGGTAAGCCTTTTACTTTGGAGGCTATTTCACCACTCCTAATATACTGTGCAAACATATCATTGTCGTCACTTTCACTGCATCCAAAATGAACCTTATGAGCACTATCCTCTTCACTAATAGCTCCATCTACTTTATCTCCCTCATCAAGATTACCCCCCTCATTATCACCATCTTCCCCACCTCCCTCAATACCAATAGCATTCTCATAATCATTTAAGAACATAACGTACACTTCCACTTCATTATAACCCCTAATACACTTCACCATGTTCATTACATCAACATCATTTTCCAAAGGTTTTAAACCACCTGCAAATGGCATAGTAGGCACTCTATACATAAATACATCATTTTCACCATACCCAAAATTTTTGGCCTTATTCCATATCTCAACAAGTGACATTTCATCAGAAATATTATCTTCATATATCTTTATCTCCCCTCCTTTGTACTTGTATGGATTATTCCTAATCTTCCCCCAATAGTAGAGGGTGATTGTGAAGTTGAAGTCATCCATCTCTACAACAAGAGCAAGGAATTTACCATTAAAAATAGACATAGCAAATGGCTGGATTATTTTTAAAAAGTTACTCTACAATTTGAATACAAATTAAACAAAAAAATAAAGAATCATCATTTGAGTTGTAAAGTTATTTTTTATGTATGCAGGTCATTTTGTTGGATACTTTAAGGGATAAAAATTGAACCAAATTAAAAATTGCCTCGTAAGTCCTAATATTCACAACTGGTAATACTTAGACAAAACCAAATTAGATTTGCCAAGTTATGCAGTATTACTCAAACAAAACCAATAGGTAATATTCTTCTATTTTAATTAACAAGAAAAGATTTGCCTCACGTGCACAATACATTTATACTAAGACAAAACCTGTGTTTCACAACTGGTAACATTTGGATAATTATACACAAATAACACATTTACACAATAAAACTGATTCTGTCAAACAGAAAGTTTCAACATTTCAGCACAATACAGAAAAAACAACAAAGCTGCAAAACCTCACACACTTCCTCAAAGCAGTTGATTATCATACCCTATTTAGTAGTATTTAAGAAACCAAAAACCATGGAATTCTAGCTAATACTATGCATGAATACAACATTTAAACAATAAACAATATGTGGTCCTCCTTGTATGATATTATTTGACTTACAGACACAAATGGGTCCACCATTACTGAGATGTGGTACTGATATGTGTATATTTATTCAAAAATAAACTTTTCTGACCTACACAACACATATAATCACATAAAATAATCTGGCACTTTATAATTTCAAAATAAAGAGGAAAAATATAAAATTGTATGCACTTGGTGATAATTTTGTTTGACTTGAAACAGACAAACACGTGAAGTTTCATATATGGCCTAAATGGTTGCACAGCCACATTTACAAATGGCCTAAACGGGTTGCACAACCACATTTACAAACACATGAAGTTCTATAATTTGGTGATAATTATGATTTATGCATCCTACATCATACCCAAATTTGTTTCTCATACCTTATAATTTCGTATTCTGAATCTAACACAGATACAAACACGGCAAAAAAAAAAAAAATCTTACATGGACCTATATTGAGGTGAGAAACCATAGGAAAAAAGTGTAATACTTGAGATGGGAGGACGAAGGCGGGTCAGTAATTGTGCGAGAGGAGGAGGGAGGCGAGTTAGTGGCTGTCGCCAGCAACTGCTACGGCAGTGGCTGTCGTCGGTGGCTGCTAGGGTCTGTGTTGTCGCCGACGGCGGCAAGGGCATGGGATTTCAAGTGGCGGCTAGGTTTAGCTTCTTCCCTCTCTCCCCTTCTCTCTCGTTGTGGCTTTTACAACAGATAGAAAGTAATTTTTTTAATTTGGTACCCGTGAATATTTTTTCCCACATGTAAATTTAGTTAGTAATTTTTTAATTAAAAACATGCCACATCATTAAAAAAATCTCAAGTCATTGTTCTGTTAGCCACGTAAGTAACACCGTTAACATCAATTAATAAAAAGACCAATACAACTCAGTTTTAAAACTTAAGGGACTAATTGTGCTTGCTTCAAACTTGAGGGACCAATTGCACACATAGGGTAAACTTCAGGGACCAATAGTACAGTTTCGCCTTTTTTTGTCCTAAAAGTTTATTTACTAAAAATTGATAAAAGAAGTACTATATTAAGGAAAGTGAAGTTTACAAAGTTGTATGTGAACAAATGTAGTAATAAGCTTTTTTTTTTTTTTTTTTGAGAAAAATATATTAATAAGCTAAGTAGAATAAAAGCTAATTCAAAAACATAATATTTAATTAAAATCCAATTTTCCTTTTCTTGTAAAATTTAAGAGTTAAAATCAATGATACTACTGATACACCTAATTTTACAATATGTTAAAGTGATTGATTGTGAGTTAGAAAAAAAGTTGTGGATCTATGTAAAAAGTAATACATAGAATGTGTTGACCATTTCAACATGTTGTGAAATTGGATGTATCTTAAGAATTATTGAAAAAAAAAATCAATTTAGAAAGTAAACACACACACACACACACAAAGATATTATTCAGACAAGAACAAAAGCAATTAAAACCAACAATTTAATTATGAATATGTCACTCTATTCTCCAAACATGAAGAAACTTGTGGGGAGATTATGGGCCAAACAGACATGAACAACCAATGCCTTGTATTTTGATTTCTAATATATATATATATATATATATATATATATATATATAGAGAGAGAGAGAGAGAGAGAGAGAGAGAGAGAGAGAGAGAGATAGTAATTAGATTTCAAATTGGAATTTAATTAGAGTATAATTTTGTGCCATATGTCTTATCTAATTTAAGTTTTTAAAATTTTGTATTAAGTTAGTTAATTCAGTTTAAATTAAAATTCAATTTCACATCACGTGTCTCATCTAATGTAAAATTTTTAATTATTGTGCCAAGTGAGTTAATTCAATGTAGAAAACAAGAAGTTCAATATAAATAAACTATAAAAAATCATATATATCTATATATATATATACACACACACACATATATACTATGACTGTATACAGTCCATTACTAACTAAGTTATATATATCAATGTTATGAATACTATTTCGAAACCTGTTTCGATTTGTCCATTGGAGTTGAATATTTCGGTATTTACTTATTTCGGAGTATCATTTCGATGTACTGTTTCAAAGTTACCTCTATTATATATTTATATGTATGACATTGATCAAATCTCATATAAATTATTAAGTGTATGTTTGACAAGATTATTTTTGTCAAATTATTTTACTAACTAGCTTATTTTTGCTACTATTTATGGGTCCCACTGCACTTTTTAGTACTATTCATCGGTCTCATTGTATTATTTCAGCTAATATTTACCTTTATCTACAGTATTTTTAGTAAAAAGTTTTTAGTTTTAACAAAATAAGCGGATCCCAAATGGACCCTAAAGGGCTTAAAATTATAGGTTGATATTTCAATAAGTAAGTCAATCTTTAGTCCAAAATATATATTTAAAGTTTTAAACTAATATTGACAACTATTTAGAATATTATAAGATTAAAATGTATAAAAATAATGACAGATTAAAAAAAAAAAGCTGAAATTTATTTTTATAAGAAAGCTAGATGACAATGTGGAGTGGAGGAGGGGAGGGGGCTAACAAGTCAACATAAAAAGCTAAATTAAAGCATCCTTTTCAGATAGTCTGGCTAGTCACATGAAGGCTTGCTAAACTAAAAATAATATTACAAAAAACAAAACTAAGCTGAAGAAGAAGACAACTGTGATGGGATGCGTTTCTTCAGGTGATCGGCGCTGTGATGAGATGGGTTGATCAAGTATGATTTCAATATCGGCTAGAATTGGTATTCCAACTGAAATCACCGAAATCGATCGAAATGACCGGAATGGACTGGAATCAATTGGAATGTAACTCGAGGTGGAACAAGGGGGTGCTTCGTGCCAGTGAAGTGACTAATACAAAATTTTCAAGTTGGAACTGAACGGAATCAATACCAATGATGTGTGTGTGTGTGTGTGTGTGTAACCAATGCTTAAATCACCAGCTAGAATTGGTATTTCGGCTAAAATCGACTGAAATGACCAGAATGGATCGGAATCAATTGGAATTCAACTTGAGGTGGAACAAGGTGCTTCGAGCCAGTGAAGTGACTGGTACAAAATTTTCAAGTTGGAATTGAACGGAATCAATAGCAATGATATATATGTGTGTGTGTGTGTGTGTGTGTGTGTGTGTGTGTGTGTGTGTGTGTAATCAATGCTTAAATCACTGGCTAGAATTGGTATTCCAGCTAAAATCACCGAAATGGACCGGAATCAATTGGAATTCAACTCGAGGTGGAACAAGGGGGTGCTTCGTGCGAGTGAAGTGACTGGTACAAAATTTTCAAGTTGGAATTGAACGGAATCAATAGCAATGATATGTGTGTGTGTGTGTGTGTGTGTGACCAATGTTTAGAGAAAATTTAATTAGATTCAAAATTGAATTTTGCTTTTGTTAGCTTTCCATACAAATTAAATTGTTTAGATTTTTGTTGTTATTTTTTCTCGGAACTAATGAGCATATTTTTTATGCTGTATTTATTCAGATATTTTGTATACCAGGATCTTGGACATTGTAATGAGAAACTTAATAACATTTAATTTAGTTTATATACATAGAGTATCCAATAGTGTTTTTCAAAATTATATACATTATAACATTGTAATGAGAAACTTGCCGTAACTAATATCATGAAAATGGTAAGAAAAAACTATTTTAGTACCCCCAAATGTCCTGGTTGAACTAATATCTTATATGTTTTATAACTCAAACTAACATTAATAACACAACTACAATTCATCATGTTTGTGCTTAAGCACGGGTTATATACTAGTTCAACTTAATTGGTGGATATTGGGTTCATATCACTTAATCAAAAAGTAATAAAGATTAGGTCGAAAAAGATACAAAAGGTTCATATGTTATGATATGAATATACCACACTAATTCGTTATGTATGGAAGATGAGATTCCATTGATACAGAGCCAATTCCAATAGACTTATTGGAGGGTCCCATTGGCGTGCATCCAGTAGGAATTGAACCTACGAATTCGTTGGTTCGGACCTCCACTTAGTTTCACCCAAGCTTTATCCTAGTCATGGATAGATCACCCAGGTTCGGGTCCATAAGCAGTGACAATTGCCCAATGAAGACTCGCTTTCGCTACGGCTCTGGTGGGTTCCCTTAACCAAGCCAAATCCTTAGGATAAATCAATGCAATTTAGGAGGACTCAATGAATGGACATCAATTCAAATCCTGGATTTTCGAATTTAGAGAGATATTGAGAGAGATCAAGAATTCTCACTATTTCTTAGATTTCATTTTACCAAGTTCAATGTTAGTCAGATTAGTCAACATTTATATGTTTCGATGCAACAACAAGATATTATTTGTAACAAGTAGTTTTGTTGGTTGGTTAATTGGCCACATTTTATTCATGAAATGGGTTGGATTGGTATTAGTCTGGATACAGCAAAATAATTCTATTAGATTTAATGTACTTATTAGATCTAATAAGTACCTTGTGTCAGAATTGAGAAATTCTATGGCTCGAATCTTTAGTATTCTCTTATATTATTACCTGTGTGTACTATTTAGGCAGAGTACCGTCACCCATTGTTACTAAGAAACTGAAAGAAACCTCAGAAACAGAAGAAAGGGGAGAAAGTGAGGAAGAAACAGATGTAGAAATAGAAACAACTTCCGAAACGAAGGGGACTAAACAGGAACACAGGTCTTCTGAACTTTGATTAGCTGTTAGCCTATTGCAGACGAATAATGACAAATCAAATTAACATCAACCATGGCCCCCATTTAAAAAAAAAAATTATGAGTTATTTTTTTTTTCTGGGATAATTTATTTTTATTGATTTATTTCATTTAAAAAAATAAGTTAGATAAAAATAAAGTTTTGTTTTTAAAAAAAATTTGCATTTTAAATAAAATTATACATACAAATATACATAAAATTATACATACTAATTCTTACTTCTTAGGTTCCATTATAGAAATTCTTTGTAAAGTATAAATTTGAGGAAAAACCTTAGCTTACACTGTACTACTACTAGCAAGGTAAATTTATATTGTACAATGTTGTATATATTTTAAAAAAAATGTACAAACATTGTACATATTTTGTATGTCTGCAGTGTTACTTGTACAATATAAACATATAGAAGTTCTAAATTTCAAATGTAATTTATAATTTTTTTAATTATGGTCATTATACATTTGGTCGACTTTCACTGTAAATGGTGATATCTTTGATTCCACTGAGGGTAAAGAAGACTCCATTCTCCAACCAGAATGGGAGAGGCATGGTTTGTGGAAATTAGGGTACTAGGTCATGATTAGTAGAGCACATGTAGCGGTAATATTGTGTTTATTTTATGAAGGAATTAGGGTACTCTCTTTTTCCTAGATGAATGGATGATTAGCACAACCTACTTTTATAGGACTAGAAAATTCAATTGCGGCTCTGATCAGATTCCAAATTTTTTTCACTCTTCTTCTTTGACATTATCATCCCACGTCCTTGAGTCATTAGAAAACAGAAAGAGGAGGAAGTGGCCATTGGCTCAAGAGGAATAAAGAGAATGGCTCTGTAACCACACACAAATTAAAACATACCATTGAGGCATGAGTGAGACAATTAGGTGGGGAAATAAAATTTAGTCAAGAATTAGTCCTCATCATCCGGCATTGACATATATATAAAATAAGGATTTTGTTGCTTACTGTGTATGCTACCCCTCCCTTGGAAAAATTGGGTGTTGTCACACATTGGGTGCTCGGTGACGTGACTAGCTTGTGTATATGTGTTTATAGGGTGAGGTGTGTGTGAGTCTCTTTTCTTATTTTTATTTTAAGGAGTTACCACCAACCATTGGTCTTGTATTAAGTGTGATTAGTCATTTATTTATCTAAATTATTTTAGTTACCTAATTAACTAAAAACCTATTCAGGGGTAGTTAATTAATTAAGGTGTACCAAAGTCTTGAACCAAAAATTGTTGGACTTGGAAGTTTAGTTATGGGTGGAGAAGATGTTAGATACCCCACACCGCCTATCCAAAGGATAGTAGCCAATTTTAATTTTAATTCCAATGTTAATGTTTTAGAGAAAAAAAATTAGATACTTGGCATTTGGTTTTTGAAAAAAGGTTTTGTACAAGCAAGACATAAAATTTCTCTTAAATAAATGCTAAATCATGTCACATCCAAGCTTATGGATTCTATTTCATGTTGGGAAAAGGGAGTCATTGGGAGTTGGGACCTCTACCATTTTTCCAGAAGCATACCCATATTGTGCTTAGGAACAAGTTTTAGGACCCATTTAGGAGAAACCCATCTATGGTAAATCACCATCTTCCCACTAAGGTAGGCCATGTTTGAGGCTACTCCTCCACAAGCTTTCTAGTTAGAAAGATGAAGATTTATCAAAGATGTTGGGTTGTTATCTCTATTTAAACCCAAGGGATTTAAAGAGAGAAGACAACAAAGAGAAAATGGCAGAATTTTTTTTTACAAGTGTATAAAGTTTTAAAGAGTAAAAAGCATAAAAAATAAACATAAACAAATCGAGAGATATAGAACATTATGTAAAATCAATAGATAAACAAGAGAAAAGAAAATAAAGAGCATTTCATATATATAAATAGTGTTTACAACAAAAAACGGGAGGAGGGTGTAGCTATGGAAGATTGTACAACATCCCACCTTCAAAAAGGGTTTTAGAAGCTCACCCAAGAGTTCATGGAGGTGTGAAATGGTGAAAAGATGGGATGGAGTTTTATTGGGAGACGTTTCGGGAACATTTCACCCTAGCCTCCCATTGAAAGGGGTGGCTCAGTGAGATGTTTCCGAATCATGTCACTACTTTTGCCTTGATGCTCACTCAATTTTGCTTTTCATTTTTTTTTTCTTTTCTTTTCGGCCTTATTTTCAAGCTGCTATTTAGAGGCTTTCTAGAGTCTTCAAACTTGGTGTCCCTAGAAAGATTTGGATGTCTAGTTTCCATAGATTCTGACCTCACATGATTTGGAGCTATGGTCGTCGAGATATCACATTTGAAAGGGAGGTAATGTAGTGTAGGAAATTTAATAGTACTATTCTGGGAAAATTCATTTCTCTCAATCTGGAGCAGATATTGCTGAACCTTTTCTTTTGGAAAGCAGTTGACTCATCATGCTTCAATCTAGGTTAAGCGGATTAAACTATTTTTGGCTGGCTTGGTACAATTTATTGCACAAAAACACAAAAAAGCTCTTTTTACATGAGAATAATAATACATTTAATCAGGATTTTGGTGAAGGTTTGAAAGTCCTAACTCTCATACCCAATCCTATAGGGATATCACCCTAAACGCACATGACGTGTGGGTGAAAAAGGGTACTCATGCATAAGCATTACAACATGTCCATGTATTAATTCTTCCTATGTCGTGTGAATATGTTTGATTGTATGATTGTTGGTGGTTTGTTTGTTTTTGCCTTAAATGTTTTTACATTATTTTCTTGATCAATCTTTTCATTTTTTTTTTTTTTGTGTCAAAGATCCAAAAACACATAAAAAGTAGAAAATCCTAAAAGTTTTATTGTCTTTGTTTGAGTTTTGTCTCAAAACATGTTTTGCCTTGTACCTTTGTACTAATGGCCTTGTGCATATACGAACATGGCTTGTTCCCTATGCACTCATATCATTGTGGGAAAAATCTTGACATCTATGTGACTGTTGTAAATAGATCTTCAACCTTGTCATGAATGATTAGTGAATGGTTTTGTGGATCTTGAGACATGCATAGACTTGTGCCTATATATCTTCCCACTCTTTTATTTATTTTTTTTGCTTGAAAGAGCTCACCAAATGTAAATCTCCAAATGAAAAAAGATATTGAGCTACAAAAGCCTGTCGCACATACTAGTATTTAACTAGGAAAAAGGGAAAGCGATCTTTATAAAGTGTATGATGCCCAAAAAGCCAAAGGCTACCTCACAAATTGAAATATCAAAATTTTTGGCATCAATCTCACAATGAGATGTACTGATTCAAAAAGATCTAATGATATGATGTATATGGAGCCATATGAAAAGCTTCATTTTTATGCTATCAAGTGTTGTGGGAGGTCATATATGTATATTTCTATAATTGAGATAGGTCACATTATCTAGTGCTTATTGTGTATGCCTTGATTGAATTGATCATTGAAGCTTCACATTAGACTAAGGACTATCTCACTTTTGATTTCCACACACATCACACAAGCATATGATCAATGAATGCCATATTCATTTGTGTGATTGTACTTGGATAAATGTGTTTTCACATGCTCAATCTTTGTTGATCAAACACAAAAAGATTTTTGAGTTTTTAAGTTGTGTTTGGAAAGTATTTTGTTCTTTCAAAAAATGTCAAAAATTTCAAAAACTTTGTTGCCCTGTTTTGGCGACTCAATCGCGGGTTGATCCAGTCACATACCCTTGTCGCGAGCTCATACAGAGATTTTTCGCGACTCTCTGGCGGGTAAATGTCCCAGTTGCGAAAAATACTTAGAATATTTATCAAAAAGTTTGGCTCTTTATGCTTTTCGCGGCTTAGTGTGGCGACTTGTTCGCGGGTGGAAGGTCTAGTCATGAGGGTACACAAAAATTTTCGCGGCTTACCTTGCGACTTCCTCGGGGGTAGAACTCTAGTCGCGAAAAATACTTAAACAAATTTTTCAAAATGTTCGTTTTAAGTGCTCTAGCGACTCGGTCTAGCGACTTGCACGCGACTTGACTCAGTCGCGAAAAACGTGTGTTTTGCGTTTTATATTCAGTTTTTAAAATTTTTTTTTTTTCTTGGAACTTCCGTGATTGTTCATTGTCTTCTTCTTTTACACCTCTCTCAAACTCACCGTGTTTGTCCTTTAAATCACCATTGTTCTTCATAATCTCATCTTCAATTCTCAAGAAAAAGGTATGGGTTTTCTTATTTCCTCTAAGTATTTCATGTTTATAGCCCTGCTTCCTTGTTTTCTTTTGAGTTGCTGCTTGAGTGTTGAAATTTGTATGTTCGAACATGTTTTTGGTTATTTCTGTTGAGTTTATTGAATGGGTTTTGCTGATACTGATAATTTGTGGCTTGTTATACATGTTTTCGTGTGTGCTTCCCATCTTTGGGTAGTATATCTTGTTTGTGTTGTGTTGTGCTGATCATGCTCATAATGTATTGTCTCAAAGACAGTTACTTGTTCTTTTAAAGTCTTCATCTTTTACGTTGTGCTTTGGTTGTGCCTACACACGGATCTTTGAACACTCCACTCTCACCTGTGTTGCTCCTACCTGTTTTCTTGCCTCTATTCTGCACTCTTAAGTTCAGTTTCCTTGGTTAAGTGTGATGTCGTTTTACATAGCATTGAGTGTTTTTTCTTTTGACTAACATGGATCTAATCAAGTATATTTGTGTCGTGTGGTTTGAACATTGGCTCTCTGCTGTGTAGATATTATTTAGCAGATGTCTCGATGTTCTTCTCGAGGAAAAGAGCCTGAAATTGATGTTCCATCATCCCCTGTTTCAAAACGGACTCGATGTTCGTCCCAAGCATCAAACAGTGAGAGATTCAGGACTCCCCTTGATTCACAGACCTTCTCAAGAATTTTTGAAGATGCCCCTTCTATAGTAGAAAGGGTTGTAAAATTCGATACACTGGGGACAACATTTATCCCTAGGATTTTTGAAACAAAAGTTTGGGTCAATCTGTTTGGGAATTTTGAAGACCCGATGGATGAATTAGTAAAGGAATTCTTTTCAAACGCCAGCTACATTGGAGTTGAATTGAAATGCTGGGTAAGAGGAAAAGTGTTCTCCATCAATCTGAACTACATAGCCAAAGTCCTTCAAATCACTAGACCTGAGAATGTTGATCTCACCCCTTATGATGATAGAACTCCTAAGGTTCAAGACATTCTGCAAGTTCTTGGACCTGATCACAAAGTCTCCAGTAAAGGCTCATCTATAAACACTGCAATGTTTGCACCTGAGTTGACCACATTGAAGCTGATCATGTTCTCTAATCTCTATCCGTTGTCCAACACTGCTTTCATCAATCTTGGAAGAGCCTAATTCCTGTGTGATCTTATTATAGGAGTCCCAATTGACATCTATGCCCACATCTTCCAGATCATTGGGAAAACCGCGGCTCGATCAGCAGCACGAGCATGTATCCTGTTTTGCAGTCTCATCATGAAGATCATACTTCTTGAAAGTGTCAATCCCTCATCAGATGGAAAATTACTAACCCGCCCTCGACCAATATCCATGATAACTCTCCAAGCTAGCAAGAGTCATTCCTCTAAATCACCAAAAAGTGAAAGCATATCTCATGCTGCTCCATCTGCTCATGGATCAGATACACTTGTGCATATTGCAACTACTTCACCTGTCAACCCCAAGTTACAACCGACTAGCAAACAGCCAATACAGTCTGATTCTCAAGCTGATAGTTTGGGTCCCTTGTGTGAAAGTCTTCACATGCGTCTTGCCGAGATTGAAAGACTTATCTACTCCACCAACAATCAAGTCCAATTGTGCCTCACGACTATGGAGAATTAGCTAGATGCTATTCAACAAAAGCTAGAGGACAGCCTTTAGCTATTCGTGACAAAAAGGGGGAGAACATCTCAAAGGGAAGTGTGCATAGTGAAAGGGGGAGTTGTATAAGAGAAGTGTGCATAGTCAAAGGGGGAGCATTGACATTTGACATGTTGACTTATTCTATCATACATCATACATCAGGACTTACTTTGTGTATCTTAACTTTTTGCTGTTTATTCTTTTTATGATCTGTACCCATGTTGCTTTCGTAAGCTTTTAGGGTTTGATCTGTAGGCTTTTATGGTTTGTACCGTGCTTAGGTAGCCTTTATGCTTTTGTACCTTTGCTTTGTAGCTTTTGTACTTATTGATTTGCTATGCATTGCTTTAAGTACATCACTCTTGTGCCTTAGTAGGATCTTGTTCCTAGATGCACATACTTCTTGTATTGTGCATTGGTTGAGTGTTGGACATGCAAATGATTCTTTGCTTTTAAACTTAATAGCTTGCATGTCCGAATGTTCATTCCAAGTGCGAATGAGCATTGTGGTCACTATTTTATAGTGATTGCATGTATGGTTAAGCTTTGATTTATTACTTTACTCCATTTTGATTAATCGCATTGTGCTTGTCTCATATGCATTACAAGTTTTTTTTGCATGCAATAATCATATTATGTTATTGTGTTTCAAGAGACACTTGTTCTTATGATTTAAGAGCTTCACGGATTCTAGAGTTAGGTGTGAGTAAGTTTTGTTCAACTGTTCCCAACTCACATCTTAAGTCTAGAGTTTGTTTTAGGGTTTTGTCATGGAATAGTCAAAGGGGGAGATTGTAAGGTTGAAATTTATCAATCATTGTGTTGTCTTTATTCCGTGCCAATTTGCTTGTAATTCAGCACTTAGAAACCCTGTATTTAGGTGGGATTCATGTAAGGGTAGTGTGTGAGAGAGTGTGAAGAAATGCTCAAGAATGTGCAGCAAAGTAGGGACTCACGGTTGGATCTCGCGGGTGGCTCGTAGCTTGCAAGCCGCTAGATGATGCACACGAGTGAAGCGTGCTGAGAAGGTGAACAGTCACGCCAGCTGTAGCACTACAGGACAAAATGTCCAGTCTGGCCATTCTGTTTTCTCGCGACTTGAACTCGCGACTCAGTTAAGTCGCGAGGCCAAGCCACCAGCTAGCCTTGTTTGGGAAAATCTAACTCTTTGCATTCCTTTCTCACCTCAATATAAATACCCCTTATATCCACGAAATGTAGAGAGCTTCCAGAGAGAATTTTGAGAGAGAAACCTTAGAGAAAAACAAGATTGACTAATCCACAATCTTCATATAGAGACTCTTCAAATTCCTCTACTTTCTTCCTCTCTATTGTTATATCCTTGAGAGGTACATTACCAAAACCTTTTCTCACCATACCCATATTTGTGAGAAGGCTGTTTGGTGCTTTGGGAAGTAGTTAAGAAGGGACCAATTTTATATTGGTTGATGCTATGGGCTGTAGTGGAATCCGGTAAGCTAAAGAAGAAATAGGCTCGGCGCAACCTCGTTGGAGTAGGAGCTTGGAGGGCTTAGGTACACTGGGTAGATTAGGCTTGGAGGGTCTTTTGTTGTCCATGTATCCCAACTATATTCTTTAGTGGATTATTGACCGCTTGGAGGGCAGCGGAGAGGTTTTACGCCGAGGACTTCGGTTTCCTCTTCAATAACACATCGCTGTGTTGTCCTTGTGTTTGCATCTCTCTTCCCTTAATCTTTGCATTTAATTTCTGCTGTGGATGTGATTTTATTTGGTTTAGATTGTGTTATCAATTATGTTTTAGCTTATCTACATTTTCCGCACGTACATTGTTTGTTTATAAGCTTGAATTGGTAATTTGTATTTTGGGGGTCTAAACGTTCAAGGGTGTTTTTACACGTTTTTGAACTTTCAAGAAAGTCAACGTTTTGACTGATCCTAATTAGGGTTTAGTCCGCGTTGGTTAAATTTTGCAAGAAATGGCAAGTTTTATTTTTGTAAAATTTTGGATTGTTTGTTTTGTCGACCAATTAGGGTAAATAGGATCATTTCACATTGTTACCATCTTTTGATTCATAAAATCATGGTTTTCACCCATTTTTTTAAGATTTAGTACCTGTTTGGGTACAGCTGAAACGCAATGCGTCTACGTTTCAACGTTATTTTTTATTTTTTTTATACCTGCGCCTTTTGCACTGTTCATGGGATATGAACAATGCGTTAAGGCAAATGAACAGTGTTTTGTGAGTGTGAACATCAACCGGAAATTTTTTTTTTATTGTTTTCAATTTTTCATTTTTCAGCAAAATAAGCGGTATCTAAACGCACCTTTAAATACCTATTTTGGCACATTAATTAGGACCCGAAAAAATAGGGTATGGACACTTACAATTGGGTTTTGTCTGAATCCTTACAAATTTAAAGCTTTAAAGCCATAAACCCAGTAGTTCACTTCAATCTTCTCGAGTTTAATTATAGATAAACTTGTTAAGAGTCTTGTGGTTCAATTGTGAACAATGGGCATGATGAGTCTGAAAGGAAAATGGGAGATTTAGATGGAAAATAAACAAAACAAAGTGTATAAAATTGATCATTATCCCCATTCCATCACTGACATGATGTCTGAAAATTAGGAAATGTTCCCTAAAAATTTCTTTTTTTCCCCTGATTTAAGCATTGGGGAGGCCTTGACCGCCAACACATTGATGTCATTTCGATAATGTAATTCATCGCGAGTGTTTATCATTTAGTCCGACCTTACAATCACTTGTATCATCTATAATAAATGTGTAGGATTTTAAGAATTCCACTGTCCTAACAATTTTAGAGAATCCTAATTCACTATGCTTTCTTTCTTCAACAAAAGCTCTGTACTGTGTAATGCATGAAAATCGGTTTTTAAATGTAGCTGTTGGAACCAATACGAAATATTATAAGGAACAAAGGGAAATGCAAAAGAAGTATGCTAGAACCAATAGCATTGCATTATTGAGTGCTTCACGCATTTCTCTTAAAGTTTTCCAGACATATTTCGCTGCTTAAGAATCATACATGATACATTGTTCTGGTTCTTTTACTATATCTGCTACACTAAATATTTTTACACATTAGCAAATAAATGATATGCTTTGGCATCGTTAACTATTTGTCGAATTGATGCTATTGCACCTACGGCGGCCAATGCTGTAGATGCTACTGCAATGAACGCGTTACCCCAAAATACTAGGCCACGCTTTGAGGGCTTGAAAGTCACATTGTAGACAACCATAGGGAAAATAAAATCTAGAGGAATACATCCAAATGCCCCCAAAACTGCCATGATATCTCCGAAGAAAGGTAGCATAGCTGCAATTAATATACCTATAATCACTGATATTGACCGGGAAATCAACCTTGGCACAACGTTACGATAGGAAAATTGATCCATTTTGGGGTCTGCAAACCATTTTTCAAACACTTCATTTGTTGGTTGCAAGTAAACCTGCATTTTAACCAATTTGCAATATAGTCATGAAATTTAATGCTGCCATAATAGAGTGAAGGTTTGGAAGTAGGGTTTCTATGCTAAAGTTAGTACTAATTTTACTACAAAAATATTTATAAACCAACATGATAAAGAATATGATCGGTATCACTTCAATAATATTGTAAACAAATATCTGAATCAATTTTCTGTGGCTTGTAAAGATAAATTTGAAAAGTTTATGTAGTTAATTTTATAATTTTCCAAGACAATCTTTATGCATTATCAAGCTAAATATTTATGAGTTAGACTTACCACTGTGACAGCTGATATTTGCAGAAGAATGAAAATATTGGTCATCAATAGAAACCAAGTTGGTAGCAAAGGCTGTCCGTTACCCATAACATTTGAAAGAACAGTCCCCATAGCCTGATTGCCAAATGCCCAATACCCAGAGATTGCAACGCTGAAAAAAGTCGCGAGTATAACAGAGTAACAGACGCATAAACCTTTGAACATCTTGCCCTTGACTGGAGGAGCTATAGTTGCCTGCGAATGGAAGAAATATAAGGCAACTTAATTCTATTTCTCACTTGTAGTCAATGGTATTGAAGTATTTAGAATCTAACTTTTATCAAAACATTAGGAGAAAGTATTTTTGTTAACAGTTATACAAGTTATCAATGTAACAATTAACCCAATGAGTAAATACCAGATGGAAAGTTGGTGAGACCAATTTTGACTAAAGAATAGAAAATTGAATCATATGGTATTCATTCATTGAGCCATTAGACTTGATAGAACTGTTAAAAGAGATACTTTCTTGCATATTATAATTGTAGTTAGATGCAAGTTATATCACAATTTAACTGGAATTTCAGTTTGTTTAACTTCTATACAAGCTCAAAATAAAGAAAAGGGAACAAAATAGGATTTTTTTTTTCTTTCTTTTCTCAAAATATTTTTCTTGGCAACAAATTAGTGTAGGGGCAGAACTAAACCTGTATTTCGGGAATAATTCCACAGGCATATGTAGTAGCAATGATTGAAACAGCATTAACACCACCAAAAACACGATTTACTCCGGAGCTATTTAAGGAATAGTCCCTAGTAGGAGCATTCTTGGAATATCCTGTAAAAGCAGTGTAAGTCTCAATGTCTGTGATATTCATATACAGAGACATGTTTTCTGTAACTTGGTGTTGAGTCTTAGTCTTACCGACGTGTATGGAACCGGCTGTGACACAAGCACTGAAAGCAAGGCAAAGGGTTAGAGAGACAAGATTGATATGCCTCAGCGAGTGGAAGGATGGAATTTGAGCTAAAAACAGTATTAGTACTCCAAAAATACTAATAAACTGGTAAAGCTTCATAGTCCCGTTTGGGTTATGGAGCAAGTAAATGAACTGCCAAAAAGAAAAATTAAGAGTTAGTAACAAGAAAAATAGAGCATTTTGTATATGGAATCTGTTCTCAGAGAGATTCATTATGATCTTTTTCATTGTCTAGATTATAGTCCAAATGGAGAATCTAATTTTCTTTAGACATTTCATTATTTGGTTTGAGATGAATAACTTATCTTCTTTTACCTTATGGTCATAAAATGATTAGTATTTGTGCATATCAACTAGCTTAATTAGTAAAGTTTCTAGCCTATCAACCAAACAAAAAAGATTATTTGGTCATGTGGGATTTGATAGGTCTTAGATTCAACATTCACCAACAAATGAAAAAAAAGAAAAAGTTAGAGAATTAGAATATATCTTAAAAGTACGTACTTCCTATAAGTAATCATATTCAACTAAAAGAGTGAATGTGATCCGTCATCCCTTTCTGGTGAATTAAAAATTCTCTTTCTCACACTTAGTATTTCAATGTATACACTACCAACTACAGTACTACATGTCATATCTTTTCTTCCTTTTCTTTTTTCATTTTAAAACTTTAATTAGAAAGAAAAATAGATGTGTAATAGAATGCGATAGATGGAGCATAAAATGGAATACTTTAGAGTGAGAGAGGGGAGTTTGTTACTTTAAAGTCTAAATAAAATAATGATTGATTTCTCGTAAAAAAAAAAAAGAAAAGAAGCTATTATGATTATGCTCTGATATATGATTTCTACGGATGATTACATTCTTATCGTTTTTTATGTAACAAAAAATAAGTTATTTCTATCATATGTGTAGATTTGTTGTGCTTTAAATTGAAAAAGTGTCATAGATATTTCTTTTACAAGTGTGTCTATTTGGGATAATTTATTTTTATCTACTTGTTTTAATTATTTAATTCAAGTAAAAATAAAAATAAAAACTATATCTATAATTTAAAATGGAGAAATTGTGAAGAGATTGATGGAAAAAAGAAATAGAGGAATAAAGGCAATTGGAATTTAGTGATTTATTTTATAATTTTTTTAAAATTTAAAAATGTTAAAAGTGTTGTAGCTCAACTAAGTTCCTTCTTAATTGTATGTATAAAAAAAAGAGTTACTTCTTAATGTTTCAAATAAAGAAATCTAGAATTCAAAATCTCATTCTCCCATAATAACTATAGATTTATAAATAACAGACTCCTTAGAATAAAAATAACAGACTTCTTAGAATTAAAAATAATAATAATAATAACACAAAACAAAAAAAATATATTACAGCCACAGTAGTCTTAACCATGTGTAAACCAACTAGCCAAAGCATTCTCGCTTAATAAAACTTCTCCATTACATCTTCAACCATCTAGGATCTCAACTCAAATTACCTTGGCAACAAATCACCTCTCTATTACACATGGGATTTAGAGCACATTTTGCAACCAACAAGGGTCTCCTGACTCTCCTCTACTCTACCCATACTTGATATTCAAAGCTTTGGAGAGCTAAGGCGCTAGCTTAAAAGCTCCCCTGTGAAACACTGTGTTTAGCAAGACCCCATATACCCATGGATCAGCTATCGAGAGTCCCTCACAAACCAAAAGTTCTGTGAGTCTCCATCATTTTATTTAAAAAAGAAAAACCTTTGTGAGTCCATTATTAAGTTATCTGTTTATTTGTTTGTTTTTTTTTTTTT
This sequence comes from Castanea sativa, assembly GCF_040712315.1. NCBI lineage: Eukaryota > Viridiplantae > Streptophyta > Magnoliopsida > Fagales > Fagaceae > Castanea > Castanea sativa. The sequence goes on along the minus strand of NC_134023.1, from coordinate 43,448,095 downwards.
TTTCTTTTAAAATAATATGTTAATAATACTTTTTTTTTCTTGACAAAATGGCAAACTAATCTAACAATCCAGTTTGGCTTGCAAAAGCAAAATCCATGAACCCAAAAAAAGTGAAGAGAAATTGAACAGTCAGATTTACAGGTATGTGTGCACCCTTTCACGTTTACCTTATTTTGATTATAAGAAAAGAAAAGTATTTCTGCGTTTCACACAACACCACCATTCACTTTATTTAAATTGTAAGTCTTATGATCAGCTAGAGTTAATCACTAAAATACTATCCCGATTAGCCATCAAGTCTCTAGTACGCTGCCTCAGCATTTCCAAACAATCGTATTCCTTAATTAATCAAGGTCCCTGACTTCATCAAGTTGCACCTTAATTGCTCCATCGAGACCAACAAAGATCGCACCTTCATCCTCAAGGAACACGACTACTATCCAACCAATCACTTCTCTGTCCCTTTCCTCAACAACCATAATCAGTTTGGCAAGGCCGTGCAAATTCCCATGCCACTATGCTGTCCAAATTACAAAAACCAATTACAAAACCAATATCTTGGACTATTACCACGGTTTGGTTTGCATTCACCTCTGGCATTTTTTTTTTTTTTTTTTTTGAGAAGAAACTAGAATTTCATTTAACCAGAAAAGGAGTACAACAGAGGCCAAGAGCAAATGGAGTCATCCAAGGCCTGACTGAAACAAATGAACTAAAAATGGCGGGATAACACCCTTCCAAAGATTTGAGGCATGATTACACTTGGCGAAATGGGCTAACTCATGGGCAGCCCTGTTGTAGACCCTTTTCACATGTTGGAAAGAACAGTAGGAGAAAGAAGACCTTGCAAGCTGGATACCTTGAACAAAATGACTCATTATACCGTCAGTGAGGGCGTGGGAAACTGCTGTGATGACCAGGGAAGCATCGGACCTTAAAATTACCTTGGGAAGCTTCATCTCTTGAGCCAAAAGAGCACCCTGTTCCAGCGCAAAAAACTCGGTCCAATCAGCGGGATAGTGCATGGGCAGAGCTTTACAAAGAGCTGCTATCACTCGACCCAAGTCATCCCTAATGATCACCCCAACACCAGAAATGCCACTGCCATCTAAAGAAGAAGCACCATCAACATTAACTTTGAAGAAACCCGGTGGGGGAGCAACCCAGGCACTTTGAGGGGGCTGCTTAGTGGAAAAGTCCAAAGAGATGGCCTCCTGGAAATCCTCAACCAAATTCTTTGCCACTTCCCAGATTTGCAAGGGAGGTAGACCACTCTCACCATGGATTAATTTATTCCTGTTGCACCAAATCGACCAGGAAATGGCAAAGAAAAAATCAAGGAGCTTGTCATTCGGGCTAGAGCTGATTAGGAGCACTAGATCATTGAAGTCCTTTGCATTCAGCAGTGCATCAGTGGGGCAGTCTGGCCAGAGGGACCATACGGAGAGTGCAAGGTCACAAGAGATTAAGGTATGAAGAAGGCTTTCAGGTTCCTCATCACAGATTGGACAGTCACAGGAGGTCTGTATTCCTTTCGCAGCCATTTTTGTAAGCACGGGGAGGCCATTTACACAAGCCCGCCAAGAGAAGATCTTAATTTTTTCTGGAAGCTTTAGAGACCAGATTTTCCTCCAAATCCGGGCATTTGGATCCCCAGAAGAGCATTTCCCTTCATCCCTTGTATCAAGAAGCTTGGAAGCGACAAAATAGGCACTTTTAATTGTAAATACACCCCTCTTATTCCCTATCCAAATAAGTTTGTCCTCAGGTAGATTGTGGCTTAGGGGAATTTTTAATATCCTGTCAGCCTCAAATGGTAAGAAGAGAGAATGGACAATCTCAGTATTCCACCACTTAGTTGTTGGGTTAATGAGAGAGGAGACCATAGGGAAGTCCATAAAAGGGCGGGGAGGGGATATTACCTTGAATGTTGATGGGTTTGGAAGCCACTTGTCATCCCAAATGTGAATTAGACGCCCGTTTCCAAATCTCCATCTTGTTCCGATTCGAAGAACTTCTAGACTGTTGAAAATGCTCCTCTAGGTGTAGGAGGGGCTGCTGCCTAAATTTGCATGAAGAATATCACAATAGGGAAAGTATTTCGCCTTAAGGATACGGGCAGCTAGGGAGCTCGGATTTAAGAGGATTCTCCAGGCTTGTTTTGCGAACAAGGCAAGGTTGAAGGCCTGTAAGTTTCTAAAACCCATTCCGCCTTGTGACTTTGGCTTACACGTTGTTTTCCAACCAACCCAAGCCATTTTAGACTCATGATGCTTCTGTCCCCACCAAAAATTCCTCATCATTTTCTCCAGGTCTTCACATAGACTCTTTGGGAGTTGGAAACAACTCATCGTGTAGGTAAGAATGGCTTGGGCCACTGCTTTGATGAGAATTTCCTTACCCCCCATTGAGAGCAATTTACCCTTCCACCCAGCCAATTTTTTGCCTACCTTTTCCTTGATCTCCGCAAAGACAAGTTTCTTGGATTTACCTATAATAGAGGGAAGGCCAAGGTATGTTGAATGTCTTGAATCATGCATTGGCCCCAGGATGTTTAGGATCTCATCTTTGAGTGCTTGGGACGTATTTGGGCTGAAAAAGATAGAGGATTTATCAGCGTTGGTTTTCTGCCCTGAAGCAGACTCATACAAATAGAGAATTTCTTTCAGTTTGTTGCACTCATCACCATTGGCTCTACAGAAAAGTAGGCTATCATCGGCAAAGAAGAGGTGTGTATTTTTGGAGCTCCTCTACAGATGGAAATGCCACTTAGATGGTTGTTTCTTGTTGCGTCATGAATGAGAGCAGAGAATCCCTCTGCATATAGGAGAAATAAATACAGGGAGAACGGGTCACCTTGTCTGAGTCCCCTAGTAGGTATAATATTTCCATACGTTGTGCCATTGATAATAACTGAGTATGACACCGAGGAAATGCATTTCATCACCAGATTGATCCAATTCTCCGAAAAGCCCATCTTCCTCATGACTTTTTCTATAAAAACCCATTCGACTCTGTCAAAAGCTTTGCTCATGTCTAGCTTTGCAGCCATAAAACTATCTTTCCCCCCCCCCCCCTTCTTTTTCTTCAAGAAATGCATTATCTCATATGCTACCAGGACATTATCGGTAATAAGCCTATCAGCTGTGAATGCACTATGATTTTCTGAAATGATATGAGGGAGAATAGCCTTGAGGCGGTTAGCTAGTGTTTTTGAGACAAGCTTATAAACCACATTACATAGACCTATTGGCCTAAAATCAGTCATTCTTTTGGGGTTATTAGTTTTTGGCACAAGAGCAATATTGGTTCTATTAATATCAGATAAAGACATGCCAGAATTAAGAACATTTAGAACCATATTTGAAATATTAGTACCTACAACATTCCAGTACTTTTGAAAAAAGAGAGTTGACATACCATCGGGGCCTAGCGATTTCGAAGGGTGCAACTGCTTGAGGGAGGAAATCACTTCTTCTTTTGTGAAAGCTCTAGAGAGCTCTGAATTCATTTCAGGAGAAACCAAGGTTGGAATGGGAGAAATTACATTTTCTGTCCGACTTGGGTGGGAGGAGGAGTATATTTCTTCGAAATAGGAGATGGTTGCTTTGGCGATATTGTCTTGATCCACACACCAGTTACCGTCCTTATCCTAGATTCCCAAGATTGTATCCTGCTTCCGTCTTTTTGAGGCTCTTGAATGAAAAAACTTGGTGTTTTTATCTCCCTCTCGAAGCCAGTGAGCTTTTGAACGTTGACCCCAATAAGTTTCCTCATTATCTAGGAGATCATTGATTTCCTTTCTTACTTGGTTTATTTCCCCTCCTAATGACCCATCACTATCAAGCTGAATTAAAGAACTAAGCCTCTTCCTTTTTTCCTGTATAACCTTCGAAATTTGCCCAAAAGCAGCTGAACTCCAGGCCTTGAGATCAGCTGCACATACAGAAAGAGCAGAAGCGATTCCTCCTGGCGTACTCAAATCACTCCCCGAGCACCAAGCTGCTTCAATAATCTCCTTGCATTCCTCCCGCTTAGTCCACATAGACTCAAAATGGAATCGATGAGCTCGTGGCAGCTTGGGGGTCTTGGGGTCAGATAAAAACAGAGCACAGTGATTTGAGGTAGAGTCAATCAAGTAGTGGACTCTGACCTCACCGAATCTATCTATCCAATCGTTTGTAGCAAACCCCCTGTCAAGCCGTAGATACATCCTTCCATCTCCTTCTTGCATGTTACACCATGTAAATCCAGGCCAATATAGCCTAAATCCTTAAAAACACAATAGTTCACCACTTCTCTGAACTTTTCCATCTGGCCTTGGGAACGCACCAGCCCACCTGATTTTTCCTCCATGGATAATATCTCATTAAAATCACTAAAACAAATCCAAGGAAGTTGGTACTGGTTTTTCATAAAGCAAGCAAATCCCACGAGAACTGCCGTAAATGAGCTTGAGGGTGACCATAGAATCAAGTAATTCTCCATTGAAAACTTGAGTTTCCCTCCGTGACTATTGCATCGATGTGGTGTTTGCTAAAGCTTTTGATTTCCAAGTTGGTCTCCCTCGTCCAAAGGAGTGCCAGGCCTTCACTCCGGCCATGACTAGGAACGAAAAGCCCATTTGCAAACCCAACTCTGACTCTAATTCTTTCCATACGCCTTAATTTAAGCTTAGTTTCCGATAGAAAAACTATTTTGGGAGCCCATTGTCGCACAAGATTGTGCAACGCTTGAACTGACTGGGGGTTCCCAAGCCCTCGACAGTTCCATGCTAATGAATTCATGGCTCCCGGCGGCGCTGCGTAACAGCCACCGCTGATATATCTTCATCACCGAGACTTCTAAAGAGACCATCACATCTTTTTTTCCTAGTTACCTTTTCTTCACCCTTTGGGAAAACTTAAGAACCAGGACGTTTCAATCTTATAGTTGAGCTTTGGGTTTCAGAATCCTTACCTTGGGTTAGACCCTGCTCTCTAGCAAGCTTTTTAATCCAGCCCCTTCCAGTTTGGGCTTTCATAATCCCATGATCCATCTGTTGCTCACTGTTGGCTTCGCATGCTTGGGCATATCTCTTGGGCTTTTGTGGGCTTGTGACCTCAGAGGGGTCTTTAGTTTCCTGTGCACTTAAGCCCATTTTTGAAAGCACCTCACTAGCTAATTCCCGCGTTCCAGATTCCGATATTTCCATAGAGGATGGTGCAGACCCCTCACCCTGTGGGTCCTCTTTCTGACTTAAGACGTGCTTATCTGCAATCACATTGTCTAATCTAGTTTTACTTTCTGCTGCCTGACATTCTGAGCCTCCTAACACGTCACATCCCCATCCTTGGTCTGATTGGCTTGAGACTTTTGAATTTTTCAGATTCTGAATGCTACCGTTGCTAGTACTTTCCCCACCATGGGGTGCCGGAGTGGGTTGGTGTATATTCACAGTGGTATTGCCTTTGTCTCCATTTGGGTTATCCCTACTGGCATTGTAACTGCTGTTTATGGAACTTCTCAGTCTTCCATTTCCACCTTTAGGATTGTCGTACACTCTCAACCATTCTCCATATTGGGGGGTGGCATGCTGTCCATCTAAGCAAGCTTGGCAGTGTTTCTCATCGTGTCCCATCTTTCCATAAAGGAAGCAGAAGGTTGGGAGCCTTTCGTATTTGAAATGAACCCAATATTTTTCACCTTCCATGCCTACAATATTTCCTCCTCTACGAAGTGGCTTGTCCACTGGGAGGTCTACCCTTATGCGTAAAAATTTTGCTTGATTGGCCTGGTTAGCTCTCTTGTCTATCTCTATTAAGCGCCCCATGTTATTTCCTATGTCCCGACCCACCGTCTCAGACATTAATTCGAAAGGTAAACCCCAAAGCTGCACCCAAAACGGAAAGTGAGTGAAAACTATGTTTTCTGATGTGAGACCCTTTTTCCATCTGCATAGAAGTAACAGATTGTTGTCAAAGTTCCAAGGCCCACTATTCTCCACCCATTCCATCTGATTGTGAGACCCAAACTTGAACTGAAAAGTGTTGTTTCCCACTTCAATTATCCTTAGCTCCGATCCCATCTTCCAGGCTGCCCTTAGCGTATTTTTCAGAGCTCGTGGGTTTTGTTGCCTATCTGAGAGAAGCCTTCCAAACAAACTTAATGAACATTCCTCTAAGAGATCTGCTCTACTATGAGCTGTGATTGGTATTTCCATGGTTTCTTCCTTAGTGAGGCAGAGGCTTTGCAGACCATTTACCACCTCTTGTTCCATTGTGAAGGAGTGTGTGAATTTGGGATGGTGTAGCACCCCACAAGGGGGAGAAAAACTCTTCCAGAAAAGGAGAGTAGAAAAGTCTCTTACCAGAGAAGAGAGAGAGAGACTCCTACACCTCTGGCATTTAGAGATAGCAATTTGGAATCCATTGATTAGAAAGTACAAGAAATCGCCGAGTGAACCTAGAGATTTTTCTGATTCTGGAAGGCCCATTTTTGCGTTCATCCATGATCCCCTGATGATGATTATAAGGTGGTGAGGATAGTTGAATTTTCTAAAGACGATATGCTGCTAGTAAACTTCGAATTCAAGGTATATAGTCTTAGATCACATTGTTGGGAAAAAATTTGAAGAAGAATTGCCAATGAAGGAGTGCTCCATATGTTCAAATTCAGCATCCTTAAATGGAGCTATACATTGATTAATTGACCGGAGTCTCTTCTTGCTTTTGATCTTGCCACTGAGAAATTCCAAGTCTATAAGACGCCGGTTCTACCAAAAAACATAAATTGGCTGACGCCTTTGGTGGTTTTGGGAGTTTGGGAGGATATCTCTGTTTTATAGTGAATTCTTTCTTGAAGTATAATGATGTGTGGTTGATGAAAGAATATGGGGTGCAGAGTTCTTGGACTCGGACTTATAAAACTAAGCAAGGCGTGGTGCCTTGGAATTTTCATCATTGCAAACCTCTAATATTTTCCAAGAATGGCGAGAAAGTTATGTTAAAAGAGGGGCATGAGGGCGGTGCTAATCTTGTTTGGTACGACATAAAAATGAAAAGAGGCAAGGGGATTGAGATTCAGAATTTGCCTAGTGATTTTAGCACGGCAGTTTGTATTGGAAATCTTCTCCTACTTGATGATGGTGATAATGTTGCAGAAGAAGAGAGATAAGAGGAAGAATAAAACTGCGGAAATTCAATGAATTTGTTATTATTTGCTTAGTTTGTCAGTCTCAGTATAACTATCTTCTAGATCATATCCATGTAATTTCTGTAGTTTGATATAGTCTGTTTGTGTTGTAGCTAGAGGTTCAAGCCTTTTGATCCACCATTCCTCTTATGTGTTGCAGTTCTGTTATGTTTTTCTTTTAACAATATCTGCTGCATGATTTGTGAAAATTATTTCGTGGCTTGGGTTTCTATGGCTCCATTGTGTGTTCTTGGGGTAGAAGTTTGTATTTAGATAGATGAGAATCTAAAAGAATCATAATCTGCAGTAGATGACTTAGCAAATACAAATCAAGAAGGATGAAGAGGTGATCTTTTAAAAGTAGTTCAGTAAAACATAATGTTTTCTACCCATATATACCTAAATTAGTCTAAAAAAAGTTGTTTGTGACTTTAAAAAGCTATTATTTAACCATATATTTTTTAGATCCAAAGCAAATCCCCTTGATAAAAAAGTCCATGGAAGGTGATTGGCTTAAAAACATTTTACACACGTGTTAGTATGGATGTGTTTGCATGTGTGACTAAAAGAAAGTTATGGAAAAAATAAGTATAAAGCATGAGCAAAGTGGAGATGGAATCTTGACTTTTCTTTATCATGCATTCAAGCTTTTCAGCTTATGGGTTTTTTTTAGTGCTTTTGTCTTTGTTTCTTTTTGTTTGATTAGTGGATGGAAAAATGGGAGGGTAGAAAATTGGGAGAGGATAGAAAAGTGCAAAAAAGGAAGCATAAAAAATTCGTTTGTTTGGTTGTGAAGAAAAAAACAAGAATGGATTGAAAACATTATTTGTAAAAATTTACTCTATTAGGGGAAAAAAACTAGAGTTAGGGTATCAAAATAGATGCTAAATGTTAACTTAAAGTGGAAAAAAAAAACTAACGTGAAAGTAGTGGAGGAAGGAGTGGGGGGTAGAATGGTAATTACCATTAGCTCCCTCTCTTGTCCCCAATCATCTCTCAAAATTGCGGAGAATTTGATGAGCCTGGGGAGAAAATTGTCAAGCCCCACCACTTTCTCTCATTTCCCCCCTCAATTAAACAGTTCTCTCTCCCATTTCCTATCCCTCGGTTTTCCACTCAACAAAACGGACTAGTGTAGTATAGGTTTTCTATATCAAGCTTCCTACAGAATGTATCAAGGTATCCTCAAGTGAGATAGAGTCCAATAAAAGTGAAGCAAGTGCATGCACTTCCTAGTGCTTGAATAATCTTGGTTAAAATCAAAAGTTTTGTAACTCGCACATCCTAGTGTTTTTAAAAGAGACATTCAAGCTTTGAATGCCTCCTACTCCAACTATCAAATTATCAAAAAATAAAATAAAGAGAATAATCTTGGTTATTGGAGATGTTTACTAATAAATTTAAGTAGAGAATCAATTAAGTATCTCCAATAACAAAATATATAATTAATTTAATCGCATATCCCAAATTGAATAAGGAAAAATATTATTTTACACCCATTTACCTTCATTATTTTATATCAATATTCACAACTAGCCTCATCACACGCGCTTTACGCATGCAATGAGACTTTTTTTTTGTTTGGTCTAGTGTCATAATTTTCCCTTTGAAAAAAAAATGAAATTTGGATAAGTTTGTTTTGAAGACATGTAGGAGAGTATCCTATTTTATAGGTATTTTAAGTGGAGTTGGAGAAATATTTTTATTGGATTCTCCTCAAGTTTCTTCCTTGTTAAACGTAAGGTTTAGGGATTGTGGATGACTAAATTTCAAGCTTGAAATAAATCAAACAAGTAAAATAGTTTCACAAATACGAATTTTTATTGATGAATATGTTGTACAATTTTATGAAATTACAAAAGAGTGATATCCTTTGATTCGATTTCCTTGAAAGACTTGTTGATTGGAATTGTAATGATGTGATTTTGACTTGAACACCAAATATCCTTCAATTTGGCTTATGGATGGATCGAAGACCCTTGAAACATAATTGCAATGAATCTTTGGCTATGGGCTTGTTAGAAATTCTTTGTTCTTCGTGTTCTTTTTTATATTCTTTGTGTTCTTTGCGTTTGAAGGTTTGTGGTGGAAGTTCTTTGGGGCTTAATCCTTAGAGCTTTGCTGATTTGTGGTTTGTTGAAGTTTTTGGAGCCTTTTGAGTTTGATTTTAGCAAACTTTAAGATCTAGGCAGGTAGTTTGGACGATTCTACTTCAAATGTTCTTTGTATTCGAGGTTGAAGTTCTTGAAGTTCCTAGAGGCTTCAGGGCTTGATTCCAGTAGAGCTTCTGTACTTCTAAATCTTCTTTGATGTTGCTTGTGCTCTAGATGTCTTGGTGTCTTCCAAGATCTCTCCCAATATGTCTTGATGTGTTCAAATGCCTTAGGAAGGATTCTATTTATAGGAGATTGGGGGTGAGTGAGCTACACATGGTGAAGTCTGATTGGTGACATGTGTCACAGTCTGATTGAAGGAATTTTAAGACTTTTTCTCTAAGACACGTGGCATCTTTGATTGGCTGAAATGTCTTAATTTTCAAGGTGACACCTATCAACACCTAATTGGATTGCCTATGTCATTGCTTACATACGTAGGATTGCTTACGTCATTGCTTACATGTGTTGATGTGTGATTCGTATTTTGCATGACTTTTTATGTTTTTATTTCATGACACTTGGCATATTTCTGTTGGTTCCTGAATGGTGACGGTAGAACCTAGTTGTAGTACATGGTGTTTTGTAATTGGCCTTACTTTGCGGACTTGGTAGTATGATGTGTTAGCTTGTAATAGGTCGGGGATTTTTCCTCTTTAAATGCCCCCTCGAGACTTGTTCACGCACACAGTTTCAGGGTGTCGTAAGGGAATGAGTCTCGAAAACAGATTTCAACACTTGACTCTTCAAGTGAAGTAGATGAAGGTGGTTCAGTTGGATGAGGTAATTTCAGAAGAGTAGACCCACCCATATGAAAGGTTTTGATGAGACCGAAAAGTGATCAGCAAGTATTCGAATGTACATACGTGACCGGGCCATGTCAACAGAGGTTAAGTTAAGGTAATTTGAAAAGAGTGTTCCATGGCATCTGGAATGGGTTGGTGAGGCTGAAAATTATTTGCATGTAGTTGGAAGTACTTGTGTGATTGAATCATATTAGCAGATGTTAAGCTGAGGTAATTTCAAAAGAGTGTCCCATGGTATTTAGAATTGGTCCGTGAGGCAAAAAGTTATTTGCAAGTAGTTGGATGTACTTGCATGATTGAATAATATCAGCAAAGGTTAAGCTGAGGTAAATTCAGAAGAGTATTTTGGATTGTTGGCGGGCGATCATAGGGTGTAGAAGATGGTGACAAGGTAAGGATGTTGGCTGGATACAACATGCAGAGCTATGGGGCTAGCCTCGCTTATTTGAGAACTCCTGGTGAAGTAATCTCAAAAGAATACACTTTGGATTATGGAAGGGATGTGTGGGAAAGTGGTTGAGTGCGCATGCGTTAAAGTATTTCCTAGAATAAGTTGAGGTAATTTCAGAAGCATATGGTTTTTGGGTCTGTTGGTGGTGGTTGTGAAGAAGATGGAGATGAAGCGAAGATGGTGAATGTGTGAAACATATGACACCATGGAGCTGGATCTATACGTCAGAGAATTTTTGGTGGAGATGTTTCTGGGAGTATATTTTGGAATACGGGACTGATTGTATGTTGAGTAGAGTCTAATGGCAAGTCGTAGAATGTGTGTGCATGATGGGACCATGCTGACAGAGGTTAAGTTGAAGTAATTTCATAAGCATACTTCCTTAAATACTTCAAGTGGAATTTAAGTTGGAGTAATTCTAGAAAAATGTGTTCTGAAGTACCAGCAACGATCACCTTTGTGTCCTAAGCTGGTGGTGACATGGACTGTGGCTTTGGTGGAAACATATCTTTGATTGACCAACACTAGAGGCTAATAATTGTGGAGGACCTAGATTGAACCATGCTGCTGATTTCTGATGGGCTGGAACCTTGGAGGTCGATGTGAGTGTTGGATGTGAGAAAATTTGTAGGATACCCTAACACCTTTACAACCCCTATATAATGACACTTGTTGAAAGATATGAACAAAGTCGGGATGTTGGCTTAGACAGATGAGGTAATGATTCTGCAGTATGTTGGAAAAGCCCAGAAAATGAAAGATGGAGCTAACATGTAATTTTGGTTTTAGAAACCAGCCAAGCTGCTGTTTGTTCTAAACCTCTGCTTCTGTTATAAGACCAAACAACTTGAGAAGGACTATGGAGTTCTCAAAGTAGTTAGGAAGCTCATTGAGCTAGGGTACGGGTGATCCAATTAGACTTAGATCTCATGGCTAGGTAGATTTGAGACTACAAGGAACAATGATGCGGGCTATGTTATGTGAAATTTTATGGACAAATGAGGCCGATAATTGGAGAAAAAAAGTTTGTTTGGATCTCAAAACTGTTGTGAGGAGGGTTTCTACTAGACCATGAGAAGGTTAAGTTCAAGTTGATTAGAAAGAAATATTGGTTGCTAGGCATTAAGAATGATGAAGCTACAGCGAGAAATGGCTCTGAGAAGGAGGATTTGAAAACTTGAAAGAAGCAAATCTTCATTCATGATTCAATGTGTTTTTCTTGATGAGCTTCAATGAATCAGAACCTTCTATTTATAGCGGAGAGATGAAGAATGGTAGATGGGTATTTTAGATAAGAATGGTAGGCACCGAACGAGAATGGTAGGTGGGAGACTAGTAGGCATTGAATAGGAATGGTAGGTTGAATTGGTGACCCAATGTAACTTCAAGTTTAGGATATGTGTATTTGTTTAGACCCCTTAAAGCAGATTTTTTAACCTAATATATTAGCCAAGTGATTACTTAGTTTTATTAATTAGATCTAGATTAAACAATAATAAATCATATCATGCAAAGCAGCAGAAAATAAATAACATCACGATATAATGACCCAGGAAAACAAATAAAACGAACTGTCTCAAGGTAAAAACCTGGGGAGGATTTGACCTAGTAATCCTCAAGGTAAAACAAATCCATTATAAGAGAATTAAAGTTTTTACAATCAGATTTAACCCTAAATCTATTACTACCTCAAGTAGTAACTTACTGACACGACCACGTGTAAGCTCCAAATCCATGAACTCCTTCTCTTCTTGGACTTACTGCAACATAAGTACCCACACTTGTGACTTTGAGATGCCACTCAAAGGTTTTAGATTACCTTCACTTGTTGATTTTTGTAGCAGCAAATAGATTTTACTAATGCTTGATTGTAAATCTTGCTCCGATAGACACTTGCGTAGTTAGAAGGTACAACACCTCTCAAATCTCACAAGGAGTAACACACAAGTCTTTCAAAGATCTTCAAAATGTAGCTAGGGTTTCCCTTTTATATATGGACAAGTTAGATTGAAACCCTAAACGTTTTCTCGGGCTTGGGCCTTGTTTTAAAATTTTTCAGAATCTTATTTTTGCGATTTTCGATCGGTCAAATCTAATTTTCGATCAATCAAGTTTGGTAGATTCTGACTCTTCTTTTTGAATCTAATATAGACTAGATATGTTTTGTTCTTGGTTTGCCAATACATACAAAATAGAATTCTAAACATTTAATCCTAAATCTTTAGAACCTAACAGGATACGCTTGTGAGAATTCATCTGTTCTTTGAAAGGGAAGCCTTGATGAAGTCTGGAGAATAACCCTACGGGAATCTAGACTAAATGGATGAATCTCAAATTTTGATTTTGGGAGCTTGGGTTTTGGACATTGCCAGTACTTCGGAGAAGTGGGTCAGATTGGTGGTTTCCAAGTCCTTAACAAATAAACAGATTTCAAAATTAGAATCTTCACAAAAAACCGAGTGGGACAAGCTTTGCACGAAAATCTTGATTCTTGGTCAAAGTTCACATCAAAGCCAACCGTCATAGAATCACACTATTTGAAAAAAAATTATTCTCAAATGAAGAAATGGACCCCAAAATCGGAATGTAAGTGAAAAACTGAGCAAGACAGGTCCTTTTTGAAAATTTTGACTTCTAGTCAAGATTTATGCAAAAGTCAACTTTCAAGAAATTGGACCATTTGCGCAGTTTTTGAGTCTTAGACAAAGAAACGGATCCCAAAATCAGAATGTATGCAAAAAACTGAGTGGGACAGGTCCGTTTTGAAAATTTTGATTTTTGGTCAAGGTCAAAGGTTAACTTTGGTCAAAGCCTTTTTTTTTTTTTTTTTTTTTTTTTTTTTTTTTTTTTTCGGTGCAGCGGTTTGGATTTGGGTCACAATTTTGGGTTGGATTTCAGAAATCGGGTCAGTTTGGAGGATGACATCATGAGGACGTCATCAATGACGTCAGACGGTTGCTGGGCGCTTGTCAGTGAGTGGGCATGTGAGTCTTCATGGTGGCGCGTGAGAGTGCGTGAAACTGACGCTGGGGTTCCCTAAGCATTTGGCAGTGCATGGGGGTGCGTGTCTAGGCTTCTAGAGTTGATTTTCCTTGGTTTTGTAGATCGAGTGGTGAAGTTAGTTTTCTTAATTGGCGATTCGATTTGAACAGATGTGAAGGAGGAGGCCACGGTCTTCGAAGCTTGTAGTGGTGCGTGGCAAAGATTTTGGGTCTGAAATCTTCAAGTTTGGTAGATTGAAGGCCGTAGAAGACCCCTGTGGGGTCAATTTTGTGAAATAAGGTCTGGATTTTCACAAATTCGAATGAGAAAGCTGCGGGTCTTTGTTGGACTTATGGCCTTTTGGTCTACTTTGGCGGTGGCCATTCTGATAGGGCAGCACCTGAGTTTAGACTTGTAGGTCGTGAGGTGGGTGATGAGCCACCAATTTCTGTCTCTTTTATTCCTAAATCTCATTTTTTATTTTAAAATTTGGTGTAGACTTATTTGATTTTGAGTACATTTGAGTTTGCAAAATTTGACTCTAGACTTGAACTGTTTTCACATTTTTTTCTAAACGTGAACACAATTTTTTTCATTGGCTGGCTGGTGGAACCATTTGATGGTTTGTTGACTTTCTTTATTTTTCTTGCCAACTACTTTAGTAGAGATGTCCCACTGGGCATGCCAGAATTTGTGGACAACTAAATTTCAAGTTTGAAATAAATCAAACAAGTAAAATAGTTTCACAAATACGAATTTGAATTGATGAATATGTGGTACAATTCTCTGAAATTACAAAAGAGTGATCCTCTAATTCAAGCTCCTTGAAAGACTTGTTGATTGGAATTGTAATGATGTGATTTTGACTCGAACACCAAATATCCGTCAATTTGGCTGAAGGATGGATCGAATACCCTTGAAACAAAATTACAATGAATCTCTGGCTATGGGCGTGTTAGAAATTCTTTGTTCTTCATTTTCTTCGTATGATCGTCGTGTTCGGAGGTTTGTGGTGGAAGTTCTTTGGGGCTTAATCCATAGAGCTTCGCTGATTTGTGGTTTGTTGAAGTTTCTAGAGGCTTTTGAGCTTGATTCCAGCAAACTTTAAGATCTAGGTAGGTAGTTTGGATGATTTTGCTTCAAATGTTCTTTGTATTTGAGGTTGAAGTTCTTGAAATTTCTAGAGGCTTCAAGGCTTGATTCCAGTAGAGCTTCTATACTTATGAATCTTCTTTGATGCTACTTGTGCCTCTAGGTGTCTTGGTATCTTCCAAGATCTCTCCTAAGATGTCTTGGTGTCTTCAAATGCCTTAGGAAGGCTTCTATTTATAGGAGATTGGGGGTGGGTAGGCGACACGTGGTGAAGTTTGATTGGAGGAATTTTAAGACTTTTTCTCTAAGACACGTGGCATCTTTTGATTGGCTGAAATGTCTTAATTTTCAAGGTGACACTTGTCAACACCCGATTGGATTGTCTATGTTATTGCTGACACGCGCAAGACTACTTATGTCATTGCTTACATGCGCCAATGTGTGATTGGTATTTTGCATGCCTTTTTATGTTTTTATTTCATGACACTTGGCAAATTTCTGTTGGTTCCTGAATGATGATGGTAGAACCTAGTTGTAGTATGTGGCGCTTTGTAATTGACCTTATTTTGTGGACTTGGTAGTATGATGTGTCAACTTGAGGTCGGGAATTTTCCCTCTCTACATGGATATTTTTGAACCATTTAAAAGTTTAATCTAGAAAGGAGAATCCTATTATAAATAGTATAGATTAATACAGATATGTCTAAATTTTAAATTGTTTACGTTTTAAAACATGAAAGTGAATATATATATATAATAAAAAAAAATTGAACGTAGGAGTATCATAATTATAACCATAGTAAACTGACACAACTGACCTTAAGGCTCTGCCCTCCCAGAAGGCTGCCAGCCACAACTGCGCCATAGCATATCCCAAATTGAAGTGGCCCAACAGCATATTTGCCCCATCTAGGTCCTGCCAATGCCAACATATATATCTTGGACAATTTATGGCCGGTTTCATTAAAGATTTCTAATATTGTTGTTTAAATGTTGTGAAAATACTTATGGGTTAAAAGTATTGTGAAAACATACATTTCAGTATTTAAACACTGAAAACAGTTATTTAAACACATGTACCAAACACCCTCTTAGCATCAGTTACCAAAGCCTCAATTACTCAAAAGAAAATATATGAAAGAGAGGGAGTGCATAAAACTTAAAATATTTTCATTATAAAACCAGCAAGAAAAGAAAGATCATTAAGTATTGGTTCTTTATCCAAATCAAACTTCACTTGAAGTCTTCAAAAGGGTTATTTTTCTTTTAAATTCTTTCTCTAATCTTGAACATGGAAAAAATTAGTATAAAGAAGGAATTGGCATTTATGAGCATTGAGCAGTGTACAAAATATAATCAAATACGCCTACCTAAAACATCACTAGCCACGTCCCTAAACCGAAGCTGGCGCTGACCAAGTTGTGCATGGTGTTCCAAAACCGCAGATAGAAGATTGTAGGAATAGAAAGTAACTAAACCTGCAAGGATTAAGCATACAACTCCTCCAACCCAGCCTAGCAAGGCTAGAGCAAAGGGAAGGCTTAGAAGCACCGGTGCTACGATTGATGTGGTTAAATGGTATCCACAGTGCAACCATGATCCTAATGATACCACAAATTTACACCAAACCTTAGAATATTACATAGTTTAGGACCAATCATTAATCATGTTTAGAATATATTGCAGCATGAAGCTAGAAAGTACAGAATAAAAAAAGGGAAAATTTGTCATGTACTATTGCAACATGTGAAGCTCTATATCTACAGGTCAAAGTTCTCTTAGAATGGTCATGAAGTCTTAAAATGAAAGCATTTGAAAGATCTGTTGGGAATTGGGGAAAAAGAAGAGAACTTACAAACCTTTGGATTTGAGGACAAACAAAGCTCCAGCATCAAGCTGTTTGGGAGGGTGAACACCATTTTCCTTGCCAAATATGGAATCACTGGAGGAGTCTGGAACTACAGCTGCCATCTCTCAAGAGCTAGTTGAATGAGTGGTATACCATTTGTGCAATAAAATTCTAGTATAGGAGGGTAATGACAAATGAGGATATTAATTTAATCAGGGCCGGCTCAACAACTTTGGAGGCCTTAGGCGAAAATTTTAAGTGGGGCCTTTTTATATTTAAATATTAATCAAATAATATATATTGAGATGTGAGATGTAATATATATTGTTGTGCGCTTGTGCAGTGCAGATGTGAGATGTCTAGCTTGTACTCCTATGGCTAAGTGTAAAAGCAAAAAACGTGTCCTACTCTTATCATAGCAAGGGTCCAATTGAGAGAGGGGCAGAAAAGGGTCCTATCATAGTAGAATTTTGTTTTAATATTTTGCATCAATATTTTCCCAGCCTGTCCTATGACTAAAAACGTGTCCCATCAATCAATTGTGCAGTGAAATAAACTAAAAATATATATAATTTAAGTTAAATAAATAGCAGACTGTACACTTATCATCTTCATTTTTGGAAAGATAGAGAGGGGAAGAAGATTACCTCTTTCAATTTTGAATTTGCTGTGAATTGAAGGGAATCGACAAAGAAAAATTTCAAGCTAGACTGAGTTTATGGAAAAAGATCAAGAATCAAGATGAAGATGAAGAAAAGAAAGGTAAGAATATAAATGGAGAGGCAGAGAGATAGAGAGATGAGAGATTTTTCTTTTGTTTTCGAAATTTATAATCTCTATTTTAGCATATTTCAAGACAATTACGTTGTATTATTAATGAATTTGTCTGGTATTAATTTTGATTTTAGCATATTTCAAGAATGAGTTAATAAATTTGTCTCTTAAAATTTAATTGTGTTAGTTGAAGTTTGACTATTTTTGTTTTTTCCCTCTTTAATCTTCTGCATTTTAGTATACAATAGGGCCCTTTTAATGCATTTTATTGACCAATAAAAATGCTTAAAAATTTTTTAGTTAAAATATATAAATAAATATATTATATATAAAAAATAATTTACAAGAGATTGCCTTTTTTTATTTTTTTATTTGGGGGGGGGCCCTAAGCAATTGCATCACCTATTGAGCCAGCCCTAATATTAATGTATTAGAAATGATATAAAAAGTTGGCACTGTTAGTCAATTGGGTCATTATAGGCTGCTAATAAATATTGATAATCATGTGATGCTTGACTCAATGTAGGGAGAACACAAGACATAGACTTTTATGTACTTATCTAGTGTAATTGATAGCTGTTTTTGAAGACTCAGAAAAGTGCTCACGGGCAAAGAGCCAACTAATATACTAGCTACAACATTTTTATTCAGGACTTATTTGGTTTTTTATTTTAAAAAAATCACTTAAAGATTTTATGGGATTATTAATGACATAAACATGGACTAAACTATAATATTCATCATTAGCTTTTTGAGTAGGAATAATTGTTCCTGTATATAATAAGAACAAACCTCTTTTCTGCAATTGACTCATATAAATACTTGCTAAATGAAGTATACAAGAACAATTAGTGGTGGAGCCAGGATTTCAATTTAGGGAACAAGAACAAAAGCAAAATTAATCTTAAAAGGTAATAATAGATGTTAATGACAAAAAATAAAAAATTGGTGATGTCAAACCCAGAGGTTAAGCGTACTTTGGCAACCTTATGTAAGGCACAGTCTGGTTTTTTAAGGGTGATAGTGGAAAAGTTGACAGATAAGTCACCCTTATTGCCACTCTACAGAAAAGTACCAGACTCATTTCTTCCCTTTGAATAGTGGATATAGCAATTTCTCTTGCCACAAATCAATTCAAGAGTAAACGTATGTGGTGGCTCTTACATGAGCTTCTCTCCTACATCTAATTGCAACCAAGCTTGATCTTAGGTCCTAACTCACCCTCCGTGGATGAACCTTGCGGAGGAACCCTTAGGTTTTTGAGGCATTGGATTCTCACTAATGTTTGCGTTACGTTTATTTAACCTGTGCCTGTTTGAACAACCTCAGTTAATCCTGTTTTTCTATGATAAGAATCAATACTATCTTTGTAAGATTCCTCTTCCAACAGAAATTCAATGGTACCTAAATGATTCACTTTGTAGTGAAAAGTGATTTAGTAGTTCTTATTGTTAGATTATTTAGACCCCTATATACTTAGATTGTTTAACATAATTAATTAACCAAGTTGTTACTTAGGTTTATTATTCAGATCAAGGTTAAACACAAACAATAATATCACTAAGTGTGGAAAAATAAAGAAGACAAGTGATATGATGACCTATGAAAACTAATGAAACCGTCTAGTTTCATGGTAAAAAACTTGGGGAGGATTTAATCTAAACTATCCTCAAGGCAACAAATTCACTAAATAGAATGGAAGTTTTACGATAGATTTTTCTCTAAATTTAAAGCTACATCTTGTAATACTTACTCACGTGACCACATGTAGCTTCGAATCCATGAACTCTTTTATTTGAATTTGTAGAACACAAACACCCACGTTTATGACTTTGAGATCCTACTAAAAAATTTAGACCATTAGCAGTAGTTGATCTTGTATGTAGCAGTTTCTACAACACTGGATCTTGAGAATCTTCAAAGAATATCACCGGTAAAAGATTTTAGAAAGTTTTGGGTACAAAAATCCTAGATCTTCAATTGGAGGCACAAGATGCACTCTTCTCTCACTAAAAAACCCTTTTAAAACGTGTCTTAGGGTTTCCTTTAAATACTAGGAGAATTAGAGCTGAAACCCTAATCACTTAATGGGCTTAATGAGCTATTGGATTGAAATTAAAATCTGCAGAATCGCATCTCGATTGTTTGAGCCTTCTTCTTGATCGGTCGAACCTGACAAGTTTTGAATTCCTGACCTTGTAACTTCCTTTTTCTTGTATTCTGACTTGCAGCACCTTGAGCATTGTCTAATATACCCAATAGACTTAGTAATCTATATCTAGATAAGTTTGTATTCACGGTTTGCCAATTGTTCTAAATTTTTAGAACCTAACACTTATGAATCTAATTCATTGAAACTCCATCCAGTAAAATGGAAGAATAATAAATCTCCAAATAATAGGTTTGAAATCTGATTAAAATCCAATATAACACCTGTGAGTACATAATAATTGTATTGAATCGATTCTTTTTAATGAATAAATCCAATTGCAACTTTGAATATGGAATTCAAAGGGACCCCCTTATCTTAGTCTTGGTAGGCAATATTACATCAATTTCATATTTAATTACACGTAAATATGTGAGTTTGAAAAACTTTTAAAAAAAATACTCATTAATTGTAATTTTCTCTTGTAGGAGATTAAAACCATTCAGCTAATCATACAGACATACAATCAAGAGAATCCAAGGGTTAAGATCAATTGGAGCATGATTTTTGAAGTATTAAATAAGTCAAAAATGTGTGACAAAAAAAGAAGAAGAAAGAAATTCGTTCAAGCCAAAATTAGAAAAATCCTGATATGGAAACATCCTGCACTGTTTCAGTATTGTTGCCATAACTTCTTGCACAGATATCTGATTGACCTGATTCTTGCAGCCACGGAAAGAAGAATTGAAGATCTATCACTTTGTAGTTTATAACAAATTCCACAAAAATCGTTTTGAAGGTCAAAAGTGGGCTGGAAACTGACAGTGGATAAAATTCCGAAACTTAAGGGATTCCCATCCTATATTTGAGGGATTTTCTCTGTTTCTTTTGAAGGAGGCTGAGGTTATACGTTTTTCATCTCCACTATAACCTCAGCCTCCTCCAAAAGAAAAAGAGAAAATCCCTCAAATTTAGGATGGGAATCCCTTGATTTTCGGAATTTTATTCACTGTCAGCTTCCAGCCCACTTTTGACCTTCAAAATGATTTTTCTGGAATTTGTGGTAAACTACAAAGTTGTAGAGCTTCAAGTCTTCTTTCTGTGGCCATAAGAATCAGGTCAATCGGACATCTATGTAAAAAGTTATGGTAACAATACTGAAACAGTGCAAGACGTATCCATATCAGGATTTTCCCAATTTTGGCTTGGACAAATTTCTTTCTTACCTTTTTTTTATTGTCACGTTTTTGACTTATTTAATGCTTCAAAAATCGTGCTCCAATTGATCTTGACTCTTGGATTCTATATGATTAGCTGAATGGATTTAACCTCCTACAGGAGAAAAATACACATAATGAGTATATTTTTTAAAAGTATTTCAAACTCATATATTTACATGTAATTAAAAATGAAATTGATGTGATATTACCTACCAAGACTAAGATAATAGTGTAATTTTAAGCAATCAACACACCCCCAACTAGCATTTTGCTTGTCCTCAAGCAAAGAATGTATAGAATTCAACAAAAGTATTGCAACACAACCAAGAGTTTTGGAGAACATTGGAAATACTCAAATCTAAAATTTTAAGGCACAAAGGATTGAGAATAATTCTAGCCTTAAAAAATTGCATATAAATATGCACCAAGTTATACTCTGAGTACGGCTTAAACAAGGTAAACTTTCAGTTCTCCAAGGTAATGTCAACACCAATATCCACTAAGAATAGGTCAAAAACCTGGAACTCTGATTCCAAACCTAGCTCATTGTCCAAGTTAATGAGAGATGTGGATATTCACCTTAATACCTCTAGGGCTTTATTTGTAATATTCCAGTTTACTCGCATTTTTACAATGATGTCTTTCACTCTAGTCAGATAGACCAATTAAACAAAAAGATTAGATCACATAGAATTCATGGTTATGTTGCTTCCTTCTTCAATCGGAACCGCCCTTTCTATTTTTATTTTTTTCATTTTTTATTTATTTATTTATTTTTTTTTTTCATTTAGAGATCTTCGCAACTAAGTAGCCCTTTTCGTTGTAGCTGGTCTAATTTACTGGTCCCTCATTAATGCCTCCAAATTTCAACTAAAATTTTTTTTTTTTTCGTCTTCAGCGAACCAAGTGAACAAGCAAGTCAAGGTTCATCAGGCCTCAGAGTGGCTATTAGGATAACACTGCCTTATCAAAAAGTTCAACATTAATTGCTCACTGCTAACAAAAGACTAATAAATAAAAACTATGATTACACATGTACTTTTGAATTAGGCAAAAAGCATAAAAAAGTTCTCAAACTCATGTGCCAAATTATTTTGTTCAAGTACAACAAATGTGATCTTAATTTTTTTTTTAATGAAAATGAACAAAAATCTCAAATTAATATGGAAACAATTTATGCAAAGCCACACCCCCCAACTTAAACTCACATTGTCCTCAATGTTATAAGCCAAAGCATAAGTCATGCAAAGCTTATTACATAGAAAACAAAAATATGAAATAAGGAGAGTCGGTAAAGAGTACCTGAGAATGGGAGGATGAAAGCAGTCTAAAGACTAACATCACTGTATCCAATTGTTAATGAACAAAATAAAACTAAAACAAAATAAAAACAAAAACTTAAGTACAACAACTCCTCCCATGGGAGCATGGATCAATCAAGATAAGCAGGTTCCTTAAGAGAGGTGGTGTCCACCTCTGGAACAAAGTTATCAAAAAATGCTTTTAACCTTTGGCCATTAACCTTGAAAGTACTGCCATTATTTGGATTCTCAATCTCAATGGAAAATAAGAACAAAAACTTAAGTACAACAACTCCTCCCATGGGAGCATGGATCAATCAAGATAAACAGGTTCTTTAAGAGAGGTGGTGTCCACCTCTGGAACAAAGTTATCAAGAAATGATTTTAACCTTTGGCTATTAACCTTGAAAATACTACCATTATTTGGATTCTCAATTTCAATGGCCCCATGTGGGAAGACAGTTTTAACAATGTAAGGGCCAGGCCATCGAGATTTTAGCTTTCTTGGCAACAGATGTAGCCTTGAATTATGAAGAACTTCGGTTCAAAAGACCTCCTTATTATATTGTTATCATGAAAAGTTTTAATTCTTTATTGTTGATGTTAGGCCCCGTGTGGCTTGAATTACCAAGCCCAATTCGGTCTTCTAAACCGCATACGACTAGGAATATAAATCCTAGTACAGCCGACCTATGACACACTCACACATATATATATACATACATATATATACATACATATATATATATATATATATATATATATATATATATAATTCCTAAAAACCTAGCAGCAGCCGCATAAGAAGAAGAATAGTGTTTTCTTGTCTTGTGGGTGAGAGAGAGTTAGGGTGTATTGGGATTTGGGTTTCTTGAGAGTGTTCTTGTGCACTATTGTATCTCCCTATTTTTATAGTGAAATTTCTCCATCATTGTCGTGGATGTAGGCAATTTGCCGAACCACGTATATTCTTGTGTTCTTTGTGTGTGCTTGTTATTTAATTTCTGCTTATATACTGTTATTGATTTGAGTCCTGATGTGCTATCTGCACAACAAGTGGTATTAGAGCCAGGTTAGGATTCAATCCTTTGAATACAGTAAAGATGTCAAGCACAAAGTATGATGTAGAGAAGTTTTGTGGTAAGGGAAATTTTTATATTTGGCAAAGGCGGATGAAGGATCTCCTAATTCAACAAGGAGTTCATAAGGCCTTACTTGGGAAGGAGAAGAAACCGGAAACGATGAAGGATGTAGAATGGGTAGAGATGGATGAGAAAGTAGCTAGCGCTATTCATCTCAACCTAGGTGATAAGGTCATTCACAATATCTTAGAAGCAAAGACCGCAAAGGAGGTTTGGGAAAAACTAGTTGTACGTGAAGAAGCAACTGCATAGTTTGCATATGAAGGAAAGTTCAGATCTGTTGGAGCATCTCAACACGTTTAACATGTTGAATACCCAATTGTCAAGTTTTGGGGTAAATTATGAGGATGAAGATAAAGTGTTACTCTTATTAGTGTCGCTTCCTACTTCTTTTGATCATCTAGTGACTACGTTGATGTACGGGAAAGAAACTATAGTACTCGAGGAGGTGACTAGTGCTCTCTTGTCACACATAAAGATGAAGCAAGATGGTGATGGTTCTCAGGCTAATGGACTTATTGTAAAGTCTGAGTCAAGAAATAGAGGTAGAAGTAGGTCAAGAGGACAGAACTCCAACAAGAATAGATCACAGTCTAAATCACGTCAAAAGAAAGATGTAGAGTGCTTTTATTGTCACAAGAAAGGGCACTACAAGAATTAGTGTAAAGAGTTGAAAGAGCATTTAGAGGAGAAGAAGAATGGAAAGAAGCCCCTAGAATCAACTAGTGTTGCTGAAGAAACATCAGATGACAGTGAAGTTGGTGTAGCTTTACTTTCAATTTCGTTAGCTAACAATGTTCTATTGGAATCTTGAGTTTTAGATTCAAAATGCTCATATCATATGACTCCAAAGAAAGATTGGTTTGACACGTATAAGCCTTACAACGGTGGTATGGTCCAAATGGGTAATGATGCTACATGCTCGATTATTGGGATTGGTACCTTGAAGATCAAGATGTTTGATGGAGTCGTGAGAGTTCTTAGTAATGTCAGACATGTCTGTTACAGTTGCACAAGAGAAGTTTATTGAAGGGGGTGAAGACATGCTAGCTAGACTTCTGCAAGTATTGTGTGTATGGGAAGCAGCATAGAGTCAGTTTCAAGACAATCTCTCATACAAGTAAGGGTGTTCTTGACTACATTCATTCAGATGTTTGGGGTCCAATATCAGTTTCTTCTCATAGCGGTGCTCGGTATTTCGTTAGTTTCATTGATGACTACTCTAGAAAGGTATGGATTTATTTTATGAAGCATAAGTCTAATATGTTTGGCATATTGAAAAAGTGGAAAGCACATGTTAAGAATCCAACTGGCAGGAAAATAAAATACCTTAAAACAGATAATTGACAAGAGTATAGAGATAAAGAATTCATAAGATTTTGTGAATTAGAAGGCATTACTCGTCACTTCACAGTTAAAGGAACTCCACAACAGAATGGGGTTGCAGAGAGAATGAACAGAACCTTAGCAGAAAGAGCCAGATGCATGAGATTGAATGCAAGGTTGCCTAAGGTGTTCTGGGCAGAGACAATTAACACAACAAGCTTCATTATTAATAGATCTCCATCATCAGCCATAGATTTCAAGATTCCAGAAGAGGTTTGGTCAAGTAGACCAGTTGATTATTCGAGTCTAAAAATCTTTGGTTGTCCAGCTTATGTGCATGTGCAGAGTGGAGAGCGTTCTAAATTGGATTCAGAGTCAAGAAAATGCGTATTTCTTGGTTTTGAAAAATGTGTTAAAGGCTATAGGCTTTGTGATCTAATCTCAAAGAAAACGGTGACTAGCAAAGATGTCATATTTGATGAAGCCTTTATGTTGAAACAAAATGAAGTAGAGACATGTGATGATAGTCCACAAGAGAAATTAACTGTTGAGGTAGAGTTTGACTAGAATAGTTCACCCTGTGATAAGGGTGATGTTGAGATTGATCCACAGCAGCAACAAGAAGACCTTATTCAATTGCTAAAGGTAGAAAGAAGCAGGTTCACAAAGCACCACAGAGATATGGCTTTGAAGATATGGTTAGTTTTTCTTTTGTAACCAACGGTGGAGATCCATTCACTTTAAAGGAGCCTACAAATAGGAAAGACTTTGATAAATGGCTTGTAGCAATGTCAGAAGAGATGGAGTCACTATAGAAGAATAAGACTTGGGAATTAGTGAAATTGCCCAAGGGAAAGAAGGTTATTGGTTGCTAGTAGATATTTCGCAAGAAAGAAGCATTGTCAGAAAAGGAAGGTGAAAAATTCAAGGCACGGTTAGTGGCTAAGGGTTACTCACAAAGAGAAGGAATTGCTTATAATGAGATTTTTTCACCAGTTGTGAAGCACACCCCAATTCGAGTAATCCCAGGATTTGTGACAATGCATGACATGGAGTTAGAGCAGCTAGATGTGAAGAACGCATTCCTCTATGGAGATTTAGAAGAAGAGATTTACATGCAACAGCCTAAAGGCTTCAAAGAACTTGGCAAGGAAGATTATGTTTGTATGTTGAAGAGGTCATTATATGGCTTGAAGCAGTCTCCCAGGCAATGGTACAAACGGTTTGATTCATTCATGGTCACACATGGATACATGCGCTGTGAGTATGACTGTTGTGTTTATTTTAGAGTACTTGCTAATAGCTCTTATATATTTCTTGCTCTATATGTTGATGACATGTTAGTAGCTGCAAAGAGTAAGCAAGAAATTGTGAAGTTGAAGTCTTTGTTGAGTAGTGAATTTGACATGAAGGATCTTGGAGTTGCTAAGAAGATCCTTGGGATGGAAATTCACCGAGATAAAGGGGCTGGTAAATTATGGTTATCTCAGAAGGGATATCTTAAGAAGGTGTTAGAGAGGTTTAGTATGCTTGATGCAAAACCTGTTAGTATACCGCTTTCTGCCCATTTTAAATTTTCCTCACAGTTGTGTCCAAGTTCAAATGAGGAGTCAGAGTATATGTTTAAAGTGCCATATGTGAATGCAGTTGGGTGTCTCATGTATTTGATGGTGTGCACTAGGACTGAAATTTTTCATGCAGTCAGTGTGGTTAGTAAGTATATGGCAGATCCAGGCAAAGAGCATCAATAAAGTGGATCTTTAGATATCTTACAGGCACTTGTCATTTTGATATCCTATTTGATTAGAGAGCTAGTACAGAAGTTGTGGGTTATGTGGATTCCAACTATGCAGGGGACATTGATTCTAGAAAGTCCATGACAGGCTATGTGTTTAGGTTTGCTGGTGGCCCAATTTGCTAGAAGTCTACATTACAAGATGTAGCTACTTTATCCACTACAGATGCAGAATATATGGCAACGACAGAGGCCGGAAAAGAAGCCGTTTGGCTTAGTAGACTGGTTAATGAGCTTGGTTTCAAGCAGGATAGCATGGTGCTATATTGTGATAGTCAGAGTGCAATTCATTTGGCGAAGAATCAGGTATATCGTGCAATAACAAAGCATATTGCTGTGCGGTATCACAAGATTAGAGAATGGGTTTCGTCTGGTGATATTTCTATGTTGAAGATTCTCACTAATGAGAATGCCTCTGATATGTTAACAAAGCCAGTTCCAACAAACAAGTTCAAGCACTGCTTGGACTTATTTGGTGTTTGCAGCTTGTGAGCACTTAAGGGCTAAGGTGGAGGCGATGGAGGAGTTTGCTAGTAAAGCTTGATCAATTCAAGCCAAGGTGGAGATTTGTTGATCTCGGGCCCCATGTGGCTTGAATTACCAAGCCCAATTCGGTCTTCTAAACCGAATACAACTAGGAATATAAATCCTAGAACAGCCAACCTATGACATATATATATATATATATATATATATATATATATATATTAGGTTTGTGTTGTATGGCAAGAGAGAATTAGACAATTCCTAAAAACCTAGCAGCAACCGCATGAGAAGAAGAATAGTGTTTTCTTGTCTTGTGGGTGAGAGAGAGTTAGGGTGTATTGGGATTTGGGTTTTATTGTATCTCTCTATTTTTATAGTGAAATTTCTCCGTCGTCGCCATGGAGGTAGGCAGTTTGGCAAACCATGTATATTCTTATGTTCTTTGTGTGTGCTTGTTATTTAATTTCTGCTTATTTACTATTATTGATTTGGGTCCTAAGGTGCTATCTACATAACATTTATAAATCCAAGCATTGTCATAGGCATCATTCCTTATTTCCTCAAGTTCATTCAGTTGCAACTTGCGTTGAGCATAAGCTTTGTCTAAATCAAAATTCAGAGTTTTTATTGCCCAATAAGCTTTATGCTCAAGTTCCACAGGCAAGTGACAAGCTTTCCCATAGACAAGTCTATAGGGTGACATACTGATGAGTCAGAAATTTATGATCATCATTAAGATGAGATCGTCATTAACCAAGAGAAGACATTACGCATTTATTACAAAGTGTAACGGATGGAGCAATGGTCACAGAGTGAGTTGTGAACTTCAGACAAAGATTTTGTAACGCACTAACCTTGAGCATAAATATAGCAATTCATTGCCCATTAATGAGGCATGCAACTATAAAAGAGAAGGCAACATAAGTTAAAGGTACACACAAAAATACTCTACGAAAATCACTTTCCAGTGAATTCTCTCTAAAATCCTTCTCCCTAACCGACTTAAACATCGGAGGCAATTTGGCTAATGCCACACCGGTGTGTTACTCTTCCACCCAATTCATTTTGCAGGTTTTCCTCCAACAGAAACGACCCCAATCACAACTTTGTCCATCCACTATGACGAAGAGCTCAACTGCTGATTTTGTGTATCATCACATACCAATCGGGGTTTTGAAAGCAGTGTGGTATGCCCAAAGTGCATCAGTTAGCCTTAGAGACCAATTCCCCAACAATCAAACAATTCAATGATTAAAATTGGGTTTAAGGGCACCATATTCCTATGAGATATTGCTCCCAATATTTGACATCGCTCACAAGTTTTGCAAAAATTATGGGTGCCCTTAAAAAGTGTAGGCCAATAAAAACCTAATTGCAGAATATTGGCAGTTGTTTTCTTTGTAGAAAAGTGGCCACCACAAGCCTCAGAATGACAAAAATTAATTATACTCATGAACTCATTAACAGGGACACATCTCCTAATTATCTAGTCTGGACAGTATTTAAACAAATAAGGATCATCCCGGAAGAATTTCCTTACCTCAATCAGAAATTTCTTCTTATCTTGTTGTCCCCAATATTCTGAATCACTGCCTGTAACAAGATAATTAGCAATATCAACAAGCCATGGCAACTTAGAAACAGAAAATGATTGTTCATCAGGGAAAGTATCATGAATAGGAGAATGTTCAATGGAATTTGGAAGAACAATTCTTGACAAGCGATCAGCTACCACATTGTCCACTCCCCTCTTATCTTTAATTTCAATATTACATTCCTGGAGTAGCAAGATCCATCGAATCAATCGCCATTTAGCATCCCTCTTGGTGAGAAGGTACTTGAGAGCTACATGGTCAGAATAAACAAGAACATGGGATCCAATTAAGTAAGAATTGAATTTATCAAGAGTAAATATTACAGCTAAAATTCTTTTTCTGTAGTAGATTAATTAATTTGAGCATTATTCAAGGTTCTAATTGCATAATAAATGACATGAGGTTTCTTGTCCTCTATTTGCCCTAAAACAGCACCTACAACATAATCACTTGCATCACACATCAATCAATATATAATCCATCAATGAACCTCTCCTTCCAAAATGGAGAGTTACAATTAGTCCTGTGCATTACTCGGGTAGTAAAGATATCTTCATACCACCGGTAGTCTCCTAGGGTTTTACATCTAAGGTTACTTAGCTGCTCGTAAATCCTAGATGTGATATTGCTAGGTTCTCCTATGAAGTGTTTCATGATCGTATAGATCAGGGCGTTGACTCCATCAGGAACTCCTCTATCAATATTATCAAAGATGGGGGTTCCTTCCTCATCTTTTTGGACTGCATGCTTAATGTCTTCCTTAGACATATCTGTTAAGCAGTTGTTCCCCCATTGCAGGAGTTTTCCCGTGAATCTTAAAACCATCATATTTATGACTTCCTCGTGAGGACGGCCTACGTCCAGGTAGTTATTGGCTACCATAGTCATATATTGGATCTTGTTTAGGATTTCTTGTTCCGATAAACCATCTATGTTCCATTCATAGAGTTTACCAAAGGATACTGAGAATTGGTTGCTAACATTCCTTTCCTCGAATTGGAGGTCAGGGGGTGTAGGTCTAGGGTACCATTTCCCACCATTTTAGGAACCAGGATGAAAGCTGACTGAAGAAGTCTCGGCTAAACATTAAGAACCGTGAATGGTTGTAATTCTGATTCTAAATGAAGAGAACTTTCTCAAAGGCATCAATATAGTCATAATAACTATAATAGAGTGATGAGCCTGAGGGAGATCTATAGTTCTTGAGGATCCTTAATTTAGAAGGATGTTGTCCTCAATCTTGGTAACTGACGAAGCTTGTGATGATGAACTTGTGATAGATGACTACTAAGGGGTCCCTGCTGTTGAAGATGTTTTCTATTTGAACTGACTTTTCCTGTCTGAGGATACTCTTAGAGAACTTGATATTTTTCTCTAGATGCTTTGGTAAGAAATGTCATCCTTGTGGCAGAACTTCCATGGCTAGGGCAAGAGGATCTATTATATGAACTAGGTCTAAATTGGGTTGCTGGATCCTTAGTTCAGGTTTGCTAGTTTCCTTTACTAAGGTCTGATGGAAAAGGGTGAGCTTCTGAGCTTTGATGACAAGATCTTCTATTGCCTCAATGAGGTCTAGAAGAAGTTCTTCTTGCCTGTTGAGAACACTGATGGTTTTGTTCCTACAACAACCATCTTTACAAGGTGTGGGTTCACCTGAGCCGCTAGAGGTACTGGTTCTAGAGGGTTCAGAGGATGACCGGTATATTTGTCTGAGTTCACTGTCACTAGCACTGTTGAATGACTCACTGTCAGAGTGATCAAGTCCTAGTAACTTAAAGATCTCATTTTTGCTGGGTTGGTCACTAATGAGGGTATTGATAAGGGATTTGGCCTTAGCTCTACACTCGCTCTTAAAATGACCTTTCTTTCCACAATTGTAGCATTTACCTGATGCTTGTGGAATGGCTTCCTTGGATTTTCCTTTATAGAAATCATTAGTCTTGTACCGTTGTTTTCTATAATACTTGGTTGCTGCTTTCTTCCTATGGGATTTCTCAGAGGATTCCTTTCCTCTGTGCTTAGATTTCTTCTTGGACGGTTTGACTGAGGGTAAGCCATACTGTGTACAAAAATGTCCCATTTCGTACTTGGCTTTGTTCTTGTTGACTTGACTTTGGATTTTGAGATTCCTGCACATCTTCATTCCTTCACTTCGAATGGTGCTAGAGATCCCTGCAAATCGTCCCCAATTAGGGCCATGTGCGAAAAATACAGATAAAGGCCGGTTGAGGCCATGGGATTACAATTGTGAAAACCGGTTGAGGTATTACAAAAGTAAAGGGGAGCCATCTGATTACAATGCTAAGGGTTGTAAAGAGGAGGCAAAGCTGAGTGAGGTATTTTGGAGTTGCTCCTAAAATTTGAACCTCTGAGGTATTTTGGAACTCTTCCTAGAATTGGACCTGCCTCAGAATGGAATCTTGGCTGCCTTATATAGACTGGAGGGAGCCTTAGATGCCATTTGAAGATTGCTGGAATCACGGAAGGTGAATTGCTTTTACTGAGGTGAAAAAACTCTTTCCACCGAAAGCAACAGTGATTCTGAATGATTATGTCTGTGAACAGTAACTTTTACTGTTCATGAATAGTGCCTTGTCCCCTTGCTTTTCCGGAGTACTGTTCATCTGTCGCTTTTGGATGAATAGTAGTCTGTCGGGAATTTACTGGGTGCTGGTGCTGTTCATGATGCGGGTACTGTTCATATCAATGGCTGGTGCTGATTTTGAATAGTAACCGAATTGGAACCTTATCCTGAGTTGCTGGTCAGGATAATTTAGTCAGTATCAGGAGCATCTGATGGATATCCTTCGTAAGGATCCCATGGGGAATCGTCGTCACAATTATGCTCGTGATACCTGGCATAGTGATTGCAGAGTCCATAATATAAGAGAGGTTCATGTACAGGCTTTCTTCCCGTAAGAAACTCCCTAGGATTATCAGGACCAAGCTTTTTAAGATGCTGAATAGCAGAGTCATATGGTCTTCTTCCAAAAACATAGATTCTGTCTGTAGAACCTATAAAATGGTAATCTTTCCTGGCTGACATCAAGGATTTGGTTGTTGAAGTAGTT
Source organism: Castanea sativa (assembly GCF_040712315.1). Taxonomy (NCBI): domain Eukaryota; kingdom Viridiplantae; phylum Streptophyta; class Magnoliopsida; order Fagales; family Fagaceae; genus Castanea; species Castanea sativa. The sequence continues at coordinate 43,416,730 of NC_134023.1, read as the reverse complement.
CCTCCAGCGATCTGCTAGAGCATTAGGGTATTTGTATGAAATATATGTGTCTCCTTCATACCATGGGCCCTGATAAGTAAAACCATTGATGAGGACAAGATGCTTCGAGGGGTGAACCTCCATCCAATTATCTCTGTCCCATTTTGGTAGAGTACTCCAACATCTGATAGAAACAAAAGGGCTGTTGATTTGTTTAACAGGATTTTGGATGATCTGGGGTAGTTGGCTGATTTGGTCATGAGTTGTTAGCTTGATAAGTCTGATGAAACCGGATTCAAACATTTGTGAGAGCCAAGTAGGATCTCTTTCATCATCATCTGTTCCGTCTTTATAATTGACCAAAAGTCCCGGAAAGGGATGTTTGTTTTCATATACTCTGGAGCTGCTTCCAAAGTATTCTTCCCATGTGGCTTGCATGAGGACATTATCTGAATCATCTGGATTAGGGATAGTGGTTGTGACCAATATTTTGAAATGTTTATACCAAAGATTCAGAGATTTGTTCATAGCCTTGCTTTTCAGAATACGAAATTGTAAGTCTGATGGCAAGTTGGCAGTGGCACTTCTTAGAGTAGCTCAAGCCTTAAGACTGAACCTGGCATAATCAGGGCTTATGATAGTCATTCTATCCATTGAATAGATATCCTCTTTGCCAAAGAGTTGACTGGTTAAGACTTCATTCTTAGCCTCAAGGTTAACTAGGTGAATTTCTAGTGCTATGAGGGTTTTTTGAAGAAGGTCTTGGTTTTTTCGGGTGTGGGCAAATTGAAGGTTATCAAGGAGACATTTAATGGAGTAGGGTAAGTCTGTATATGCTCCATCATTGAATTGTAAAATCCTAGATAAAACTTCCTGTAAAACAATAGCCATATCACCACTAGAATATGTCACCGTTAGTGGGACAAATTCCTAAAGGGATATTGATCCTCTATGCCTGGTAGAGGATGCACCTTCATGCATTACAAAATACTGTCTCACTGGTAGTCTTTTGTGTTGAGGATAGCCCCTTGCTGGTGCTTTTCCCTTGTTCTTCTTCTCTGCTGAAGAAGTCATTGTCCACTTACTAGTGGTATTAAATATTGCTCTCTCTCTCTATCCTGCTAAGAAAGGTTTGGATCATTTGAGATTTTCAAATATTTGTTAAAAAACCTTTTGTTTTTAAAACTGATGGATGCAGAGATGCAAACATTTTCGTGATGAATGCATGATGATAACTGGGACCGATTGGGGTCAAAGGAATCATCAATTGATATGGCAGAATCAAGGTGCTGGACTTGATTATGAGATGGAAGGGGTTGAATGGTGACAGTACTGAGAGTTTTTGATATAGAAGCTTTTTGGAGGGAGCTAACCTCCCAAGGTTCGGGGCTTCTTATGAACTCAAACTTGACAGACTGACCAAAGGGATAGGCTGTGATTCCTTCACTGTCTGTGGTGAAAGGGTAGAGCAAACATAAGAAAGGGTTTCCTAGGATAACCCTATCTATCATATTTTTAACAAGGACAAATTTTGTTTTGAAGGATATGCCGCCTTGGCAAACCTCAGCTTGTGGGAGATTGAATTCTATTTGCATTCTTCCGCCACTTGCAGATGTCAATCACTCCGTAGATTTTTTGAAGTACTTGGAGGGAATGATTCCTTCTTGAATGCAGTTAAGATCAGCACTTGAATCTATTAAAGCTATGACCTCGAATTCAAAATCTTTGCTAATGACAATCCTGACTTTGGAATGCCATTTATGGAAGTTAATCTTACTGATGGTATCTAAGGACAATTCTTTGGAAGGTTCATTGATAAGATCAGCTGTGGGGTTAACTATTTCTTCATCATCAGAAGGGTTCTGAAATGAGGGACCTTCCTTATTGCCTTGATGAGAAGTATTTTCCAAAAGTTGGACTCTTCAATTAAGAAGATCATAGTCAACCCTGAGAATGGTTAGTTCTTGCTTTAGGGTTCTAACTTCTGACTTGGTCTCCTTATTTTCTCTTTGAAGGTCGTTGATCGTAACTTCCTTCTTGGACTGGGTAAACCTATTGTAGATTTGCTATAAATCTACTTTGGGTTGCTGAATCCTTAGTTCAGGTTTGCTGGTTTCCTTTACTAAGGTCTGATGGAAAAGGGTGAGCTTCTGAGCTTTGATGACAGGATCTTCTATTGCCTCAATGAGGTCTAGAAGAAGTTCTTCTTGCCTGTTGAGAACATTGATGGTTTTGTTCCTACAACAACCATCTTTACAAGGTGTGGGTTCATCTGAGCCGCTAGAAGTACTGGTTCTAGAGGGTTCAGAGGATGACCGATATATTTGTCTGAGTTCACTGTCACTAGCACTGCTGAACGACTCACTGTCAAAGTGATCAAGTCCTAGTAACTTAAAGATCTGATTTTTGCTGGGTTGGTCACTAATGAGGGTATTGATAAGGGATTTGGCCTTAGCTCTACACTCGCTCTTAAAATGACCTTTCTTTCCACAATTGTAGCATTTGCCTGATGCTTGTGGAATGGCTTCCTTGGATTTTCCTTTATAGAAATCATTAATCTTGTACCGTTGTTTTCTATAATACTTGGTTGTTGCTTTCTTCCTATGGGATTTCTCAGAGGATTCCTTTCCTCTGTGCTTAGATTTCTTCTTGGACGGTTTGACTGAGGGTAAGCCATACTGTGTACAAAAATGTCTCATTTCGTACTTGGCTTTGTTCTTGTTGACTTGACTTTGGATTTTGAGATCCCTACACATCTTCATTCCTTCACTTCGAATGGTGCTAGAGATGTCTCCATAAGTTAGGTTATCATAATCTATGACACCTAAGGGGCTACAAAGTGTTTCTTTGACTTTCTGGCCAAAGAGTGTTGGTAATCCATCAATGAGCCTCTCCTTCCAAAATGGAGAGTTAAAATCAGTCCTGTGCATGACTCGGGTAGTAAAGATATCTTCATACTACCGGTAGTCTCCTAGGGTTTTACATCTAAGGTTACTTAGCTGCTCGTAAATCCTAGATGTGATATTGCTAGGTTTTCCTATGAAGTGTTTCATGATCGTATAGATCAGGGTGTTGACTCCATCAAGAACTCCTCTATCAATATTATCAAAGATGGGGGTTCCTTCCCCATCTTTTTGGAATGCATGCTTGATGTCTTCCTTAGACATATCTATTAAGCAGTTGTTCCACCATTGCAGGAGTTTTCATATGAATCCTAAAACCATCATATTTATGACTTCTTTGTGAGGACGGCCTTCGTCTAGGTAGTTATTGGCTACCATAGTCATAGGTTGGATCTTGTTTAGGATTTCTTGTTCCGATAAACCATCTATATTCCATTCATAGAGTTTACCAGAGGATACTGAGAATTGGTTGCTAACATTCCTTTCCTCGAATTAGAGGTCAGGGGGTGTAGGTCTAGGGTACCAATTCCTGGTTAAACTGGTTGGATTTATGTTGGGATGGTAAAGCCGTTTTACCTGTAAATCTTGAAACTGGTTTTCTAGTTGTTCTATTTCCTTGTCAGATTCTTGACTAGAACTGCTAGAAGCTGCTTAGATGTCTAAAACGTTGAGCTAACTAGTTTCAATTGGTGAAGGGGTGACTGGTTCCTTCTTTACTAGCTCTTCTAGTTTTTAGGCAACTATTTCTAAGGCTGTTTTGTCCTTAGGGTAACTGAGGCTGGTGTGCCTGGTTGTGGGTAACTTGACTAGAGGTTTCTCTAAGGCTTGGATAGGTCTGCTAAAGCTTCCTGGGCTGGAGGATAACCTTGTTTTCGATCCTATCTTCTATCATGTCAAGCTGTTTTCCTATAACACTTAAACACCGGTTGGTATAGTTATTCTGTTCAATCACTTTGTTGACTAGTTTATCCTCATCAGTGGAGATTTTGAAGGGAGAGGCAACTATCTCTCTTTTGCAGTGGTAAAAGGTTATGGCTTGTAGGGGTGGATGGCTAGACCTAACAACTTCCTTAGTTGCATTGGGTCCTTCTATGGTCCAAGCTTTGGTGAGAACAAAAAATTGCTTGTGCTGGCCAAAATACCTTTCAAAGTATATGAAAAAGGGGACATTATAGGATATTTCCCTCATGAATGCCGTCCATGCTTCAAATACTTCTTCTTTTTGCTCTCTGGTGTAATTGGCTTTATAGGCTTCTCTTTTGATTCTGTTTTCCTCATAAACAAATTCCTTTCCTAATTCTTCTAGGTCAAGAACGAAGTCTCTGTTTAAAACCAGAAGCTGGCTATTTATGGATTCTTGCTAAAATGGTGGTTGTTCCATATCAGTTCCAGATGGGGATGGGGGGGATTGCTCACGGTCGTCTTCCTCATTGACAATCGAATCTTGTTTGATTGTGTAGCAAGGTGTGGTAAGCTGGGAATTGGTTCTAACTCCCTGGAGTTGTACACCTAAATCTCTTCTAAACCTTGGGAATGGTGATCCTAGAGGTCTGGTTGAGCTACACTGGGATGCAGATCTATCTTTAAGGTAGATAGGTGACTGCCTATGGGGCTGGTGTAGATCTGTTGGGGATCTAAACTGGGATATATCCAGCGGTGGTCTACACTCATAGTCTAGAGGAGTGCTAAGCCTAGATCTGTCAAAACTTAACCTAACCATGCCGTCGGCTAGCTGTTGGACAAATTCTAGATCTGGATTCTGGGCTGGGTTTTGGATCTGTAGAGTATGGTTCTCATTCTCTAAAGTCCAATTGGCTAGGAAAGTGACCTCTGTCCATTTTAGGGTTCTTGGAACCTGAATCCTAGCACTAGGGTCAGTGGTTTAGATGAGGGTTGTCTCACCTCTTTCCCTTTTGTCAAGTGCTCCGACATTCATGTTTGTTCTCATGCACTTGTAGTATACTCTATATATCAAGGCGATCTAACTAGTTCCTTGCGTCATGAGGGTTCCATGGGTCTTGATATTGAGTGTGAGGGCTTTGATAACATTTTTATCATGGATGTGGACAGTAAAATCTGGGAAACAGTTGAAATGGACTGGTCCGTTGCTAAGACTAGTTTCTATGGTTCCTAGGAGGTTGTCATTAAATCTAATGTGACGAGCATCTCTGAGGGCCATGAGGATTGAATTGTTCAAACCTCTTCTGATGAGTGGTTTAACTCCGACCTGGACTAAACCTATGTGTAGGAAGTTATAACCTTGTTTCCTATGTGCTTGAATGGCTGAAGGGGATAACAAGTAGCATGTTTCGTACTCCTTGTTTATACCATAAACTTGTTCTATATTCTTGACATGGTAATCTGTCTTGAAGGCTCTCTTCCAAGATCATGAGGACTTATAGATCTGGTTGGTGGCTACTTTAGGGATATTCCAAAACTTCTCTCTCTCTCTCTCTCTCTCTCTCTCTCTCTCTCTCTCTCTCTCTCTCTCTCTCTCTCTCTCTCTCTCTCTCTCTCTCTCTCATTTTGAGTGCTATATTAGGATTCCCCAAATTGAAGATGATATTCAATCTTACCAATGGGCTACACATTGGAAGGATTGTCTTCTAAGATAACGAGTGCTTCTCTTGCTATATTACAGGAGTAATTCTTACGTGCTCCTAGAGCACGGTGAATAGTGCTCCCTTATCTCACATTTATGGTAGGGTCCACACATTAAATTCATGGTGGGGTCCATAATGAATGTGAAATAAGAGAGCATCATTTTACTATACTCCAAGAGTACCTAAGAATTTTCTGTGTTAAGGAAAAGTCAAATGCTATGTGATATGACATAGTCACCAATAGTCATATTGCATTCAACTATAGTCATATTGAATTTTAAGTCGATGTGATGCTATGGTATTAGGTATATAAACCAATTTGTTAATGACTTTTGATATGCTCCCACAACTAAATAAGAAATTCATAACAAGTTGGATCAAACTGTTTGTGTGCTTTCGAATTGCAAGTTTTTTTTTTTTTACACAAATGCATGAAAGTGGTAGGTCCATCATAAGCATAAAGATGACCATAAGTTCAAATATTGACAAACAATTGAGATACTGCGGTAATAGATTCTAATAGCATTTGTTACTTTGGTAGATTCTAATAGCATTTGTCTTTTCTGAAAATCTAAACAATTTATAGGATTCTAGCCACAAATATTTGGCATAAAATATATGATACAAAATAATTTTGGTATTCCACAGTAGAAACTAGAGAGAACTACAAAAAATTTTAGTTAGATGCACACCAATTTTTTTTAAAGTCTTCCTATAGTATTTATTGTTTCAATTTGAAACCCATATAATTTAATTATACTTTTTATGCAAAACTTGAGACCAACATACTTTTAGGAAAAGTTTTCCCATGTATCGCATGGGTTTCCGACTAGTTATCTCAAAAGGAAGATTCCAATTGGATGGTTGCATTATTGGAGTTGAAGTGAGCATACCCTTTAGCTTATCAAAAACTAACTGACAAGCTTTAGTCCACTCTCAAATGGGATTTCCTTTTGTAGGAGATTACATAAAGGTCTAGATATAGAACTAAAATCTTTTACAAATCTCCTATAAGAACCTGCATGTCCTAGGCAAGACCACACTTCCCGAATGTTTTTAGGGGCTAGCAAATTAAAAATTAAATCAATTTTTGCCTTGTCAACCTCTATTCCATTGGAAGAAACAATGCGTCCCAAAACAATTCCTTTCGTGACCATGAAATGCACAAATTAAGAAGTGTCATGAAGGACAAAGGCGGGGAAAATTTGGATGGAATGATTTGAAGGACGGACTCACCATTCACCATTGAAGTACTAAACTGTCCCCTCACACCGAAATTTCGTCCCCCACAGCTAGAATCATATGACGGTTCCAAGGATCCCTTGGATCACATTAAATCATTCAAGACACTGATGTTGTTGTAGATGACCCCAAATGAGGTTATGTGCAAGGCATTCCCAATGACATTGAAAGGATCAGCCAAAGTATGGTTCAGCAAGATACCCCCAAGAACTATTGTAAATTTTGAACAACTCAGCAAGGGTTTTGTTTGTCATTTCATTGGGGGGAAAAGACACAAGAAGCCAACCGATCATCTTCTCAACATTCAACAAGCAGAAGGAGAATCACTAAGACAGTACGTGACCCGATTCAATAAAGAGCTATTGCAGGTAGACGAAGCTGAAGATCAAGTCATCCTAACAATTTTCCAAGTGAGGTTGCTACCCAGAGTTTTTTTCTCTCAATCACCAAAAGCCCACCAAAAACAGTCGCGAAATCGCTTCAAAAAGCTCAAGAGTACATGAATGCAGAAGATGCGATACTTGCAAAAGAAATGAAAGGAAAAAGGAAGAGAGACGAAGGAACAAGTAGCAATCGTGATAAGAAGAAGGAGACACGAAGTGTTGGGCAGATCACAGGAAAAAAGAAGGAACTTTTGGATAAGAGGCCAAAGTTCACTAACTTCACTCCTCTAATAATGCCAATTGAGTAAGTCTTGATGCAAATAAGGGATGATCCCTCCCTACAATGGCCGAAGCCAATTAGTGCTCTAGTACTGAAAGAAGAGACAAGAACAAGAACTGTGGATTCCACTAGGACCACAGGCATCACACCGACAAGTGTAGACATTTGAAAGACCAGGTGAAGACTTTAATCTTGCAAGGGAAGTTACAAAAATATGTCAGAAAAAACGGAGTCCTACAGTCTTAGGTCCAAGTTTCTTAACCTCACTAGTTTTTCCCAACTCTATGGCCTCTACCTTTCTAGTCAGTCTGGCAAATCTAGCATTTACATCATCCTCTTTCTTGAGATGATATAAACCTCCCTTAAAACTAGGTCCAAGTTTTGCCCATTCACTTGTATTTGTGGTCCCCCAAACTTGAGAATTGTCAGCCAAAAGATCAAAGTAATCCCAGGCTTCATCTGATGATTTATTCATAAATTCACCGTTGCACATCATCTCAACAAATTTCCTCATGTTTGAAAACAAGCCATCATAGAAAAAACTAATCACGCTCCATTTCTCATACCCATGATGTGGGCATGCCAGTAACAACTCTTTAAATCTCTCCCAACACTGGAAAAAAGTTTCATTCTCCTTTTGAGAGAAATTCATTATGTTCCTCCTAAATGTGTTGGTCTTATGGGTCGGGAAGAATTTCTTAAGAAATTCCCTAGTCATCTCTTGCCATGTACTAATGGTATTAGGCCTCAAGGAGTGCAGCCAAGATTTGACCGTCTCCTTTAATGAAAAAGGAAACATTTTAAGCATCACAACATCATCAGTAACATTGTTATATTGCAATGTAGCACATACCTCATCAAATTCTTTGAGGTGCAAATATGGGCTTTCAGAATCAAGCCCATGAAACTTAGGGAGTAATTGGATCACACCCGGTTTCATATCAAATTTTGCCATAGCATTAGGGAACACCATACACGAAGGTGTACTGGTTCTGGTAGGTTGCAAATAATCCCTAAGGTATCTAACAGGTGGGTCATTATGGTACTCATTATCCCCTTGGGTATTCTCATCATCAACCATGGTTGACAAAATATCAAAAAGTTCTGTATAAGGCTTAGCCAACTCAACAATAACTTGCTCCAATTCAATTCTATAAAGCCGTCTTGTATGGTCATGTTGCCAAATGCTCATACACAATTAAATCAGTAACTTCAAACAAATTGGAACAAATTACCTGAAAAGTTTTGGTGAAGTTTTTATTAAGAGTTCTACAAACTTGATGAACTTCCCCAAACTTTTCTCCTTGATGAGAATAAGTACTTAAATAAAAACAAAAGAAAACTATTAAATAAAAACAACTAATCTAAACCAAAATCTAGCAAACTATTGAAAATAATAAAAACTAGCCGCAGACCCACGCGATGCATGGGACTATAAATATTATATAATGTAGTGTAATATATAAAAAGTAACCATTACTTCAATTATTGTCTATTTAAAAAAAAAATTTCTGCCAGTATTTTTTTTATCTTTTTATCTCTTCAAATAATCATTTTATTAATATTATTTTTTTATGTTTGATTATTATTTTTTTAAGGTAAACCATATTCTTCTAACTTTTATTGTAATGTATTATATTTGCTTAATATACGACTAAACTTTATAAGTGTCAAATTTATTATTCAAATTTTCCATCTCTAAAGGAATAAGGAAATTATCATAATAATCAAAACTCATTACAAAATCACAATGTTATCTTAGCCAAAATTAAAATGAAACTAAAGGAATAAACAATAGGCTTTATAATTATTTATTACTCAAACAATTGGTAAGCATATTCAAATTCCTGTTTTCAAAAAAACTAAGTATAAACCCAAACTAAAATTCAACCAAAGTTATAAAAGGGAAAGAGAAGACTTTCTAATGGGATATTAAAAAAAAAACACAATACCAAAACACATATTAAAAAAAAAAAACCGTCAACCGTAATTAGAGTTATAAAAAAGAACAAAGATTCACCGAGAGAGAGAGAGAGAGCACTCATAGTTTTGTGTGGGAAAAATATGGATTGAATGGGAAAATGATATCAAATTTGTACAAAATAAAATGGGAAGAAGAAGAGTCAAAATATAAAAAAGAGGAAAGAAGTATAATGGTAAAGTAGTGGGGAGATAAAGAGTCAAAAATGAAAGGGAAATGTTGGAAGAAGTGTAACAGTAGGTTTGTGAACTAATAGGGAGAAGAAGAGTTTTTTTTTTTTTACTTTTCTTTTCTTTTTTGAAAATAGGGAGAAGAAAAGTTTAAATAGAGAAGAAAAAAAAAATGAATGATGTGGATGCTGATGTGGCTCAACAAGAGCGTAGCAATAATAAATGCTACGCTTCAGCTTTTAGTAATATATAGATATAGATTAAAACACAGTTTTCAAGACACATTCCCCGGCAATAGCACCAAAAACTTGTTGCAATTAAAATAATGCAAACCCTAGAACATTTTTCATCTTTGGTTTTATTTTTTTTAGACATTTAGTATTTTTTTTATGGATTTCTTTTGCATAACTAGGTGTGGCTAAATCTCTAGCTAGGGTTAGAGGTGAAATCTAATGTTTTTATCTTATGTTCTTGGGATTATCTACGTGCTTTCTATGGATTGATGATTGAATTTTGAGATTGATTTACTATTTGGAATCATTGCATGTTGATAAGTTTTTTAAGATTTAATATGATTTTTATTTATATTGAATGCTGAACTCCTTGATTCATTTTGATTTGAGAATATATTGAATGCTTAATCTCCCCTATAACCTGTCACTTGGATGATTTTCTCAATCACTCATATTCAATCTACTTTATACTTTGTTTGAGTACTTTATTGTTTTATCCTCCGATTAGGCAAGTTGGCTCTTTACCTTAATTGAGTTAAAAATAATCCAAGTTCATGAAATACAATATTAGGTGGATCCTTAAATCCCTAGTGTTTTCTCTCCATTAATTTCTCTTAGATTTATTTTTCTATTTCCAATTATAGTTTCAATATTATCTTGCTCCATCTTTGAGTGGAGAAACAAACAATTGTTTTTATTTACTACTTAATATTAGAGGTTTTCACATTATTGTCAATCATTCCTTGTGGATCGACCTCGGACTTACCGAGATATTATTACTTGTGAAAATCTGAACTTAGGTTTGCATTATTTTAATCGCAACAACCCAATATCGAATACAAGTAATAATATCAACAAAAGAACGTTCTCTCGTACTTCCAGACATGCCGAGCTCCAATCAATAGAAATATCCTTGTCATATATTCCATACATCACACTATATAGATATCATAGGGTATTTCAACCGAAATACCAAAAGGGGGTATTACCCCTTTCTCTCGTTTCAGAATTATACCCCTTTTTTCTCGTTTTGGAATCGATTTTAATGGAATGATGAATCTATTTCTTCGTCTCTTTTCCAATAAATAAAATTTTTCTAATTAATATAAAAAGAAAATGATTAGATGTAAAAATCCATAGATGACCATATCCCTCAAGTTGCACGTTGTTTTTTACCACATCGTTTTAAATGAAGTTTTACCATAACATTTCCTAGTAGGTTGCTGGTTTTTCCATCATCCAATCCACAACAAATCGAATGAAACCTGGTGAAAAAGAAGTGAACACTTTGCTGAGGTTATTTATACTCACTGCATCAAAAATTTTCCATTAATGAAAGATGTAAATTCATTGGAAAATAAAAAATACGCATATCGGATGAATGGTTGTTGCTATAAGCTAACGTAGTTTTTTTTTTAATTATTATTTGTGAATATGGGACCCAGTAATTAAAATATTGTGAGAGAATTGTGAAAAGGTGGGACAAGATAAACATCAATGCTATGAAAGCCTTTTGGGACACAACAAAAATTCCCAAGTCTCCCTAATCTATCACCTTATACATGGTTATTAAAAATTATGGTGGGCCTAAATATGTTAGATGATAAACTAATTTAAAAATGTTGTAAAATTATCAAATTATTGTGACTTTTTATTTGTTTATACTACACACAACTTTTTTATTCGCAAGTTTTTTCACCATTGTATTAAATAAAAGCAAAAAAAAAAAACAAAAAAAGAGATGTGTAAAGGCTAATATCTCTTACATACAACCGTACGCACGCTACTTTTGCACAAAAATCGTCACTCTAGACACAATCAACACCCTTTTGTATGTTACACCAAAATCCACACCCGGTCTAGATTTAGGTGCGGGAATGAGTGTCCCTACTCCCTAACATTAATTTTTACATATTAAGGAGTATTTTTTTTTTTTTTTTTTTACAATGTGTCAGTTTCTGTTCTTTTCTTTTTATTTTTTCATTTTTAATGAGTTATACGCTGTAGTCGAATGAGACTATGTTTGCTGTTCTCTCTATCCTTTTCTAGAAAGATCAACAACACCTGCAGAATAGAGTCAATTACAATACAAATTGTCCAGAAAAGACAAAATCGTGCTGAAGCCTGGTCTCTCTCCTTGCTAAAGTATCAGCATATTTGTTTGCTTCTTTCATTGCTTAAGTATAGGTACGTATTCTACCTTTCAACGCCTTGAGATCGGTCATAAACTCCAAATTCCTCGTTGAAACCTATGCTTGATTAGTACAAAATATATGGCATTGACATAACTTTCTCAAAACATTTTTGGCACTTCAATGAAATGTCATTTTGCATCTCATTCCCAGAACCTCACGTAGTCACGTGTATCCTAATTCCTACATTCCAGCAGAATATGAATAATTAAAAAAAAAAAATGTGTTATTTAAAAAGAAGGGAAAAGTGAACGGGTGTTTTAAGGGTATTAATTTATAATTTTTTTAAAGCTTTTTACAAAAAAAGAAGAAAGTAATTGATCTTTTTACAACTTTCTATATTTCTCATAAAAATTGTATCAAAATTTTACTGAAATGACTATTAACAAGTGTCTAAGGGCACTCATTAACCAGACTTCTAAAAGAAAATTCAGTCCTAAACCATCATGGTGCTAGCTTCCTTTTTTTTTTTTTTTTGCTTAAGTATAATTTTTTGTCACATAGTTTACCAAATCAATCAATATACAAATACAAGCATAACTAAAAAAGCTATATATATATATATATATATATATATAATATTTTAGTAATTTCATAACACAAATTAGTATACTAATCAAACAAATTTAATAACATTATAACTTAAAAGGTAGCAAAGCCAACATCAAATTCCTCGTTTAGAAATGATAAGCATTCCTTCATTTTGATTACAAGTTTACTAGAACCTAAAAATCATTTGCCTACATTAACATAATTTTTTAGAAAAAGCAAAAAACCATACCATCACAACATGGAAAAATAAAAACCCTTAAAGTTTCATCAAAACCAAAAATTCATCCCATAAAAAAAAAAAAACCAAAAATTAATGTTTTGGTAGGAACAGTAGGATCCCAAACGATCCTACATACGATTTTACAATTTTTACGATCCTATAGTGTGATCCTAAATGTTTTGGTGAGGTGAGATTATAAAATCATGTGATTTTACAATCCAAATTGCAATTTTGACAACCATGCCGATGCTGCCAACGCATATTCTTGCAACTGTTTATTTTTAGATTTGGCCAGTTTCTTAGCCTCCTTATGAGAATGGGAAAGCTTGGTCCATCGATCAAAGAGATCATCCATCATCTAGAAGAATTGTTTCCCAAACTCCACAAAGAAAGAAACCCTAGTCTTGCATGCAACCTAGTTACTGCAAGGAAACAGAAACATCTTCACTAAGATAGGAAGGAAATTGACTACTAAAGTCATAAGAGTTGGATAGAACCAACCTACCAGCTGAGAACTCTATCAGTCTCAAAGACATCTTTGATTAGTTGTTAGCCTGTTAAAGATGAATGATGACAAATCAAATTAACATCAGCCATGGCCCCCATTTTTGTTTTTTCTTTTCAACTTTTTATTATTTTCTATTTGGGATCATTTATTTTTATTGATTTATTTCATTTAAAAAAAATAAGTTAGAGAACAATAGATGAATGATGACAAATCAAATTAACATCAACCATGGCCCCCATTTTTGTTTTTTGTTTTTTTACTTTTTATGAGTTTTTGTTTGGGATAATTTATTTTTAATGATTTATTTTTCCTTTTAAAAAATAAGTAAGATAACAACTTGTGCGTGCCCAGTATCGTCTCCACTGCAATAGCGGGATCACAATTTATTTGTATGCGGGGTTAAGCTCAATCCTACCAATAAAGACCCCAAACAAGTATTAGCACTCCCCTTTAGTTTCCTTGTGTATCCCAGCGTATTCTCTCTCTGTTTTTTTTCCTCCCTTCTTCTTCTTCTTCTTCTTCTTCTCCCAAATGTCTAACCCCCTTAACTCTGGCTCCATGCCTTCTTATAGCCCTTTGTTAGTGGGGTGGCTATCATTACCTTTTCCACTTACCCACATTCCCATGCCCACCAGAATCCCAAGAGATCCTCACGAATTCAAAGGATTCCCTTGGAACTTGTTTCAAATGTCGAACAGTGTTCAAGAGTGGATCCCTCCCAAAACCATTAGTTCTCGGTTCTCGATCTCATTGGGGCTGTGCACAAATTCCCTTTGTGGTCAGCTCCACCCCTGACCTCTTAGGAACTCCTCGAGTATTGCCGCCCCAGTTCCTAATACACAATCGGAGATCGAGCCCATTATGGTAAGGCCCGAGGTTATCTCCCCCATGAGTATCGGGCTCTGATCACCTAATGGGCCTTGGGCTTCATGTTGGGCTTTATCCAAGTGGGCTAACCTAGTTCCTCAGGCCCAACTCACCCACAATAGCTCCCCATGATCCTATTTTTGTGTAGCAAGAATAGGATCGGGGTCCGACTGCATTGTGGACAGTGTACTGGTTCTCGTTTGGCCCTAGGGGTGAAGCGTTTGTATCTCGGGAAGACCAACAATCCACTTTTTAATGCGATGAACAGGACAACCTGGTCTTTTTAGGAGAAACATGGCAAGATCTGAGACATTTGACAACCCAAATGACTTGACACTTCATTTACCGAAGCGTGCATCATGTGAAATGATGGCACACATTTATTGTCATGGGACAGTTACCATTAATGACTCTCTCGTTTCTATAAATACCAACCATGGCTTCTTTTTACTTTCTTCTTTTCTTTCTTTAGTTCCTATTCAGACATACTTCTCCCTTGGTTCCCAAGCCCTCATCTTCCTTACGAGACCTCTCCCTCTTCCATAAGAAATTACTTTGTAAGTCTCTTTTCCTTCTTCTGTCTCAACTTAGATTCACCTCCATGCCTTTTGCTTACCTTTTAAAAACTAGGGAGAATGTGGCATCATTCAAAGCTAGGTATAACATTCCTCATAACGTTGAAATCTCATACTGTCATAAGGTTGACATAGAAGACCCTCATGTAGTATTCTTCCCCTTGATGTCCATCCTAGAGGGCAGGGTTAGGTTCCCAGTAGACCCTTTATTACTTAGAACCCTTAGTTTCTATGGCTTGAGCCCCGACTAGTGTATGCCCAACTTTTATAGGGTAGTCAACTATGTGGGGCACCTCAACCGTTTGTATGGCCTGAGCCTTACCCACCATGATAGGCTGATATCCTGCCTCCCCGATTCCAATAGGAACTCGGCAGGAGAATTTGTGAGAGTGGGCGGCAATTGGCTGAATGAAAAAGTTGACTTGTCCGACCTCACCTCGCCAAATAGATCAGTACTTTCTCTCTTAAGCCCCAACAAATGTGTCTCCTGCCCCTTTCGTAATTTATTTATGTGTTTAACTATCTTTTGTTGATCAGTTCTATTAGTTTTTTTTTTTTTTTTTTACTTAAGAAAAAGAAAAGCCTTTCCTAACTACAATTCTTCTCTGTTGCAGTTTCTAAAAAGTTTCGACTGGACATAAATGTCATGCGCATCAAGGAGCTGAATTTCCTCCTCTGCTTAGATATATTCATGCATTTTGATGGGCAGCTGAGGGCTTCTCACCTGATTCTGGGTTGCGTGCCTTCTTACACGAGCTATCAAGATTTATCAAGCGCCCTTACAATTAGTAGCCCATTACTCTCTTACTTGGACATATGGCTGCTTGGGTTCTTACAACACGGCTTGACGTCCGGGGAAGCCAGACACCTTGGTCCCCTAATAGCAAGGCACGATTCTCTCGAACCTATACAGGACAGTTTAGGGGGCACAGTCTTTCAGGGTTGGGCGGTGCACATTCCCTTGGAAGCTTCAGTCTCAGGAGATCCCGTTGAGGGTAATCCAGTTTGCAAGGGCCCGAACACCAATAACTTTACGCTACCGACCCAGACAATCGAAATGGTCCAAAAACAATCTATGGCCTTGAATCGATGGTTCCCGAATGTCCTTACCATCCCCAATCCTCCACCTGGCTCCATTAGAAATCACTTCCCTCGCTTGCATGATACTCTTCCAAGCAAATGAGCACCTCGGACTGAGAACAGACCAAAAAATGTCACCAGAAGGAAAGTATTCAGCGCTGAACACCTTGTATAATAGAGTCTCCTTTTCTTGGAATAGATGCCGCACCTGTTTCCCAAGCAACGCATTAATGAATTGATGGAGATCTCGGAACCCCATACCGCCTACCAACTTAGAAGAGCACAACTTCTTCCAACGCACCCAATGAATTATTTGACAGTTCTTAGCACATCCCCACCAAAATTTTCGAATCATTACCTCAATATCTTTTAGAAGTCCAACAAGTAAGCGAAGCATACTCATGGAATATGTAGGGATCGATTGGACCACAACTTTAATCATCACCTCTTTTCCGGCTTGAGGCAACAACTTCTCCTTCCACCCTTGCATTTTAGCCCAAGTGCATTCCTTGACTTTATTAAAGCAAGCTTTTTTCTAGCGACCCACAAACGAAGGAAGCCCCAAGTATTTCTCATAATCTTTGATGACCAGGACACCCAACATCACTCTCAAAGTCTCCTTTGCCTCCCCCGAGGTGTTTCAACTAAAAAAGGCTGTAGTTTTTTCAGTATCTTTTAAGAATACAAAAACAATTTATTTTTTTATCTTAATTTTGGAATTAATTATTTTAGGATAACCTTATTAATGTAAGTATTAGAAAAGATTTTACTACTTGAGGTCAAATCACCCTCTTCATTAATAAATAAGGAATTATAAAAAAAGGGTAAATTTCACAAACCTCCCCTGAGATTTGTGATAATACCAACTAGGTCCAAAACATTCTAAAACCTACCAATTTAGTCCTTAAAAGACAATTTTGTCCTTAACTTTCTTTCACTTTCTCTATTCTATCTCTCATCCTCTCCCTCTTTCTTCTCTAAGTTATCTCTCTCTAACTGACAAAACCCACCACTGAACAAACCCATATCACCCATAATCGCTACAAAACGAACCACCCAACAAACAAGTAATTCTTGTATCACACCAAAATGCACAACTTTAGCCACAACTTGCCCATGTGGCAAGTTGTGGTCGGTGGAAGGGTGTTCCCACATGAACCCACCATCACCCCTCTACCAACCACAACTTGCCACATGGACAAATTATGGCCAAAGTTGTGCATTTTGTTGTGGCACCAGAATTTTTCCCCAACAAACTTATATCACCCACACCCACTACTACCTAGAAAACCCACTGCCTAGCAAACCCATATCACCTATACCCACATCTGGCTAAAACCACCTTCCAACAAACCCATATCACCGAAAGGTCCCACACCCACAACCATCAAACTTGAACCACCTAGAGAGCTTTAGCACCATTGTAGCCTTTGTTTCCAATCACCTCTGGTGCCACATAAGCCAATGTGCCACACATTGTGTGTAGCAACCTATCTTGCTTTAAATGCCTAGTGAAAGAGTTGAAACTGAAATCAGTGACTTTCAAATTACCTTCTTCGTCTAAGAACAAGTTCTTTGGCTTGAGATCTCAGTGGTAGGCTCCACGCCTATGGCAGAATCAATGGCGGAGGTGAGTTTTTGGAAATAGACTCTCGCCACTTCTTCTCCAGAACAGTTCGCCTCCACAAACGAGTTCCATGTTGAAGTAGATCTTGAATTTGCTCGCCATAACTTCGTGGAGCTCGACTATGTTTGGATGTTGTACCATCTTCACACCGAGGTTTCTCTCTTGATCTGCTCCATCATACCCACTTTACAACCTTCATTGCCACACTCTTCCCTAATTGTAAGTTTCTGGCATGGTGATATGAGTTTGCTGGGTGGTGGCTTTCTAGCGACAGGTTTGTTTGGTGGTGGGTTTTGCCGGTTAGAGTGAGATCAGAGAGAGAACTTAGAGAAGAGAGAAGGAGAGGAAAAGAGACAGAACAAAATAGAGAAAGAGAAAGAAAATTAAGGGCAAAATTTTCTTTTAAGGACCAAATTGGTGGGTTTTAGAATTTTTTGGACATGGTTGGTATTATCACAAACCTCAGGGGAGGTTTGTGAAATTTACCCTAAAAAAATAATTAGAAAAGTTTTTATTAATTATTTTAATTAGAGATATTTTATGTATAAGGACAAATATACAAAATTATGCATTTTTTCTAATAATAATCATTCATTTAGTTAGAAACGAGTTCTAAAATTATGTAATAATAACTCATTTAGTGTGTGTATCTATATATATATCAAGAAAATTCATGATTAAAGATGTGCAATGCACGAGACTTTCACTAGTTTTAAATAAAACTATATAGACAACTAGGCTGAAATTTAGTTTATTTAATTTTTTTCCTAAAAGTTTTTATACTAAAAATTGACAAAGTAGGACTATATTTAAGGGGAGTGAAGTTTTAAAAAGTTTTTTTTTTTTTAGAATAATAAATATTTTTAACTCACACACGGAAAGTGGGGAGAAAGTCTTAAAAAAACTTACAGTGGTGTATATCCAAAAGGGTCTAACTTTTGAATATACAGCACATGCTTTAAACCTCTTTAACTCACACTCATTTTCCAATGTCGGATTAACCCACTTTTTTTTTTTTGGAGAATACTAAATATTTTTAACACACACTATATATTTAATCAAAATTTATTTATCTTTTCTTTAAAATTTAAGAGTAATACAAAAAAATGAAGAAACAAAAATCAACATACTACAAACACATCCAATGTTCAAATCTCCTCTCCCCTATTGTAAGCTATTGAATTTTTTTTTTTTTTTTTTAAAGGGTGTATCCCTAGGTTATCCAACAAAATATTCCTGTTTAGTTTATTAGATTAGTTTTTATTTTATTATTTTACTTTTTTATCCTAAAATTTTATATACTAAGAATTGATAAAAGTTGAAATATAATTAAGGAAAGTGAAGTTTTAAAAAGTTTCAAAAAGTTGTACATGAACAAATAAACTAATAAACTTAGTGGAATAAAAGCTAATTCAAACCCGCTATATTTAATTAAAATCTTATACGCTTTTTCTTTTTAAAATTTAAGAGTTATACAAACAATTGAAATGGAATTTTTTTTTTCTTTTTTGATAAATGAAGAAATAGAAATCAATAATATTTCTAAATATTGACACACCTTATTTTAGGTTACGTTAAAGTGATCCGATTGTGGGTTGTGAAAAAAGGTAGTGTGAAAAAAGTGTCAATCACTTCAACATGTTGTGAAATTGAGTATGTCTTAAGAATTATTGAATAAAAATTTCCAATTTAGAAAGCACACACGTGCGAAGATATTATTGAGACAAGGAAAAAAGCAATTAAAACCAACAATTTAATTATGAATATGTCACTCTATTCTCCAAACATGAAGAAACCAATGGGGGGATTATGTGCCAAACAATCAAGAACAACCAATAGATGTGACAAACATAAGCTCCAATGTAATGACCAATGGATCTTTGACTCTCATCTTGAATTAGCAAAGAGTGTACCTTGTTAATTGAAGGAAGATGATCAATTAACAAGACTTGCCCACAGATTTGACCATATGACTCATTTAGTCCCATAAGAAATTACATCACTGAATCTTGTAGCTAATGCTGTGTCAATTTCTCATTGATTGAGCAAGTGCAAGAACCACAAGTGCAACATGGAAGAGCTCTGTAATTTTTTATCTCATCTCACATAATATTCAATTGAGTGAAATAATATGTGATAGAAAGATCTCCCTGAGAAATTGTCGCAAGATCCTTTTGGAGTTGAAAAAGTCTTGGTCCATTCTTCTGAGAAAATCAATTTTTGAGATCATTCAAGACCTCCAAAGCTGTGTTCTTGTAGACAACACTTGTAAGAATCTTTGGAGAAACACAATTGAGTATCCAAGATACAACCATATTATTGCACTTCGTCCAAGCTTGAACAAGTAATGGATTTTCGCCATGGCAGCTTGGCAAGAGTCAATGAAAGACTTCCTTCAATAAACCCTAACTTGCTCTTCACGCCTAAAGCTCTTTGCATTGATTTAGCCCATGTAGGGTAATTATCATTGACTAGAGGCTGAGCAACTAAAATTGCGCTTGGATTTTCTCCATAGTGTAGAAAGAAAGGATGTGATCAATGGTGATGATTGGATTAAAAGTGGTCGCCATTGAAGGACCTTCAAACTTAGAGAGGAAAAAATATCTAAGGTGAAAAGAAAATATCTAGAAAAACTCAGAGCACTCTAATACCAAATGAAGATTGGATGAATGAATATTTTGTATTAATTAAAAACCTGAATGTGGAAGAAGATATTTATACACGGAAGAGAAACTAACTCTCTAAACTTACTTCCAAACTATACAAATCTTCCCTACAAAAACTTTGTTATGAAATACACCAATCGGCTACTTACACGTGTTAATAATTATAACTAACCAACTTGTTGGTGCAATCTGTTGTGAAATTTTAAAATACTCGCAAGTGTACGAACCGTACCGAAGTATAGTTTGACAAGAACAAGGTAGAACCCACAGGGACTTGAATGAACGTAGGAAAATTAATCAAATCTCAACCAAATTAATCCTAATCTAGTTTAATAAAAATTGGTTGTTTTGAAATTAAATAAACTAAGCAAATAGTTAAACTAAGCAAAATATATAAAGCAATAAAAAGATGTAAACAATCAAGGGAAAGGAATTAAGGTTTTGGAATCCACCTTATAAGTCATATCAGCATATATTTATGATCATTAATTTTTTCCAACTACTACATGATAATCTAGAAATCAATCTTGCTATCATGGAAAATATTCTCATTAAAATCCTTATTTTAAAAATCAAAAGCATGTTCTTCTTCGCTTCTTAAGTATAAAATCAAATCATCAATTGTATCTATAGCCAAACAAATCACAAGATATATCCAATTCTAAATATCAAATCATAAATTGTATCCATTGACAGATAAATCACAAGCGATATCCAATTTTATAATCAAGAATTAATAAACCAAGCATTCAATTAATTAAGACAAATCCTAAATCATGAGAAAAACATGATTGAACTCATATCTAGAATCTCATCTTAGTCAATTGATATGAAGCAAGAACAATTTAAATCATTAAAGAACAACTATTGTGGGAAAAATCAAATCACATAAATATTACTAATAATCCTTAACAAGGTTTCATCCTCAACCCTAATTATAAATTTAGCTACTCATAGTAATTAAAATAAAACACAAGAATAAAATACTAAACATAAAACTAGGCAAATAAAATAAAACTAACTGCCATGGAAGAAAACCAAAGTAGCCGCACTCTCTATGTTCAACCCCCAGCCCTAGCACTAGCCCCCTTTGAATTATGCCCTAAAGAGCCTTTAAATAGGTCAAAGAATCCTATTACAAGTTGAATTCCCGTTTGGGAAAAATTCCAGATTTTTAAGTTTCACTTAACTGACAATTTTGGCCCATTTAATGTCAGAATTCGGACTTTTGGTAAACTACAAAGTTGTAGCCCTTTAAGTTAACTTTCCAGCCCAACTTGAATCATCTCAATTGGACATCTGAGCCGAAAGTTATGCCAAAAATACTAACTGATGTGCAAGCTGGAATCCTAATCCAAATTGAACTTGGATTCGATGCAAATTTCATTTGATTCCCTACTCCAATTGGACTTAAATTTAATTGGGTTGGTCTTCTTTAACTTCATCATGGCCCTTGTAAAAGTAAAGTCCATTAGTTTTCTTCTTTGCACAAATCCACTTATTTAATTTCATTCTCCTACAAAAGATAAATTCACGCAATAAGATTCAATTAAGCACAAAATTGATTATTCACCATTATTCCAAAACCAAATATAAAATGCATGAATTACCTCAAAATAAGTATGATAATGCTTTCTAACAATGATATAAATATGCAAAATTAAGCTATTATCAATGCACATCACAATCACAATAATAATGGAAATAACACAAAGAGAAACTGAATAATACTTCTAAATATTATTAATTTGAGATTAGAAAAATTACACAACACTATTTGGACTGAGGCGTAGCACTTGCTCTCTTTAAGTATATTCAAGCTTTTAGTGTAGACCTTCTCTGACTTATCTCCCCCAGGATACAACAGCCCAACAAATGTTGGATGGCTAGAACAATCTCTACACAAAGTGTTCAAGTCCAAAGCTCCACCAGAAAGAACGCCATTCTTTTTTAGTGTATAAGAATGGTTGCAATTTGCTGAATTTTTTGGTGTACGTACTAATCTTGTGTGTGGTGTTGGGTCTGAATGAGTTTATTTCTAGACTCAATGGGCCTTACAAAATTATTACTCAAATTAATATGATTAATTAGGTCCATTATTCTGATATAATAGGTGTTACAAGATTAATTGCTGGATATTAATCTGATGAGCTAGACTTACACAATTAATGGATGAGATAAGGAGTTTATGAAGAATGAAAATGCCCAATAATTAATCCATTAAGTGGGTGAATGGCTCTTCATTTTTCTATAATAAAAAGGTCATTTACTCACTAATGAATATGGAAAATATTCTGAATGTATCTAGCCCACTAATTGCTCCAATACATTTTAGTCTATTAATCACCACAATTAAAAAGAATAAAAGAGTCTCTCTTATTTTAAATGTGGGATTAAACATTTCACTAATTCCTTATTTTCTATATTAACTCCCCCGTCTTTACACTTGTATTGTCATAATTATCCATTTTAATTCAATAATATTAAAATGCTCCAGCACAACTAAAGCTAAGCCTAAGCTACAAGTAGTATTGCAAACTAGAGGATAAAGCTACTGCCGTTTATGCAGATGCAGGAACAATTACAATTGTTCCAGTGCTCTGTTCATTGACAGCTCCTGCTCAGTTCCTTTGGCTAGTTTTAATTCAAGTCCTTGGCTCACCTTTGATCTGATCCTTCTGATAGATAGTGTGGGGGGATTATACATTAACACTAGCAGCGACTTTATATAGTCCATTCTTGTGAAGTAAGCACCAAGTAACGCTTTTGCTACATTGTTTTGAAATTTGCATCCAATTTCCCCCCTTGTGTTTTGCTTTTGAGACTGCTGTTTATACACATTTGCCTCACTTTTGAATTCCTTGACAAAAGTAACAGTGAAAGGAGTCATTGTCTAATTACCAGAGCAGTTGTTCTAACTACAAATTTGCAAACAAGTGGTACGTTTTGGCATCAAGACCTATCTGACGAATTGAGGATATTGCTCCCAACACACCCAATGCTGAAAAGATTGTGGCAATCAGTGTGTTAGCCCAAAACAATAGGCCATGCTTGGAGGGCTTGAAAGTCACATTGTAGAAGACCATGGGCAAAACAAAGTCAAGAGGTATGCATCCAAATGCTCCAATCACTGCATTAATATCTCCAAAGAAGGGAAACATGGCAGCTATAGTTGTGGCTATAACAACTGATAGTGACCGAAAAATCAACCTTGGTACAACATTACGAATTGCAAACTGATCAATCTTTGCATCTGCAAACTTCCGCTCAAGCACTTCATTTGTTGGTTGCAAGTAAGCCTGCAATAGGCTAGGAAGTTTAATCAAATCAAGCTATAAAATGTGACACAAGACACGGGTAATGTAAAAATATTTGTATGTTCTTAGCGGTTGACCTTAAATTTGACACACGAAATATAAACCATGACCATTCATCAATTGAGTTGTGCTTATCAGTTCAGTTTATTGATTTCATAACTAAATTAAAGGAGTTAGTAAACTTTAATTGGTTTTGATCAACTTTGGTGAAATTTGTAATCTCATTTTGCTAGCAAACAATTTATTTGTGCTTTTCATTTGTGTTATGGACACTTATGGTAGTGAAATGAAGGCAGAATCATTATCTTAAGGGACAGTTGCTATGTACTAACCCATATATATTCCAAAATCTTGCCCTGTAAAATTATCTTGACCAACTGAAATGTAAATTTGTAAATTCCCCCTAACTATTGTTCAACTCATTATGGATAGAGTTAGATCATGACTATATAAGTGTTCAGGCTATCCCAAGAGCTAAGAGTACTCATTTTAACTAGGCTTAGGACTTAGGCTACTCCTTTAGGCCTTCATTAACAAGCCCACATCTTGGTGGTGGGTGCCAAAACATCATTCTATTTCAAGGTAGGAAGATACATGTAGCAACCTAGGCTCCAAATAGATGTCTAATTCTCTTCACTGTTTACCAGTTGTACCTAGTTATGAGAGAGTATGACATTCTTACCAGAGTAACAGCTACTACTTGCGAGAGGGTGAAAACATTGGTCATTAAGAGAACCCAAGTAGGCAAAAGAGACTTCTCATCGACCATAAAATTGGCTAGAACTGTTCCCCTGGCCTGATTGCCAAATGCCCAATACCCAGAAATCGCCACACTGAAAAATGTAGATACTACAACAGCATAACACACACATAGTCCTTTGAACATTTTCCCCTTGACTGGAGGTGCAATAGTTGCCTGCAACCAAAATTGGTTTGGGAAATTTAATTCTCTTCCAAACTCCTTTGTATTGAACAACATGATAGTTCGGATACCAAGGTTTTACGTAAAATGCCAACATATATAAAATGTTACATTTTGAGTAGTAAATAGCCATTTAGATTAAACAAAACTTATGATGTAATATTTACTTTATTAAGTATTGTTTGAAAACAATAGATTTTGTTACTTTCTTCTGGTTCTTACTTTTTTTACAAAACTAAACAGAAGAAAAAATTGGAATACCTGTATTTCAGGAACAATACCATTCCCAAATGTGGTGGCAATAATTGAAATAGCATTAAAGGATCCGAAGACGCGATTTTGTGCACTTCCATTGATGGAGTAGTCCTTAGTAGGTGCATTCTTGGAATAACCTGCTAGACAATCCATCAAAGTACAGAGACTAGACTAAAGACACAAACTCCATAAAAATGATTGTCATGTGATTTCTTACCAATGTATATGGAACCAGATGTGGCACAAGCGCTATAAGCAAGACAAAGGACTAGAGAAACAAGGTTGATATGCCTTAGGGAGTGGAAGGATGGAATTTGTGCCAAGACTAGCATTAACACACCAAATATGCTAACAAATTGATAGAGCTGCATGGTTCCCTTTGGACTAGAGAGTAGATAAATAGCCTGAAAGAAAAAGAAGGCAGGAACTAGTAAATAGGCTAATTCCATGGGGTGCAACTCACAAAAATTCAACATTGAAGAGTTGATCAAATGGCAATTGGTCTGGCATACCATTCTATAAATCTCTAGTACATGATAATCAGATTAAAATGGCAATTTATCAGTAGGCCTATTGGCAAAAATGACAGACCAACCTTGAGGCTCTGCCCTCCAAGAAGAATACATGCAATGACTGCACCATAGCATAGACCAAACTGAATAGGACCAACAAAAAATCTGCCCCATCCTTGTCCTGTCAAATTAGTCCACTCACTAAACCCATCAGTTATACATATAGTTTGGCACATTTTGATTTCTAAGCATTATGAAGTAAATTCAACCTTGCAAGGGCAACTCAAGCCATTAAAGAGAATGAGCTTATTAGCTATACAAACATTTGAAGTGTCTGAAGACACAGTACATGTAGTATGCTACCTACCTAATATATCTCTAGCCATGTCTCTGAACCTAAGTTGGCGCTGACCAAGCTGTGCATGGTGCTCTAAAACCAGTGAGAGAAGGTTATAGGAATAGAAGGTAACCCCTGCAGCCACAATTAGGCACAAAACACCAGCAGACCAGCCCATCAATGATAGTGCAAAGGGAAGACTTAGAAGTGCTGGTGCTACAATTGAAGTTGTCAAGTGATATCCACAGTGCAACCATGAACCTATCACAATTAATAAATTAGGTACTTCACACAAATTAAGGAACAGAGATGCATCTCCATACGTATAGGAAACCCTTTCTAGCCTTACCTCTAGACTTGAGCACAAATAAAGCTCCAGCATCAAGCTCCTTAGGGGTGCTTCCATCTTCCATTTGTCTTGCAGCTGCATTTACATTATCTGGAGGGATGGATCCCATCTCTTTCAGTGAATATTTGTGAGCTAACCTATGCGTGTTCGAAGCTTTAAAACCTATGTAATTGGAGATTCTAAATCCATGGATATCACTTGCAGATTTTTTTAATGTTTAACGAAAAAATTTATGACCACACCCTTTTGTGCCACAACATTAATGTGACATACTGTGAGTAATATAGAAAAAATGGTGAATTTATATAAAAATAGTAGACAATAAATCATAATTTATCACATAAGACCGTTGTAAAAATGTATATGATAAAATTTGTGATTCTAATATTACTCTTTTTTTTTTTCTTTTTTTTTTGGGGTTAAAATGGAGAATTCATTGAAACTAAAAGCCCAAAACAGGCAAGTCGCTGGCTGTGAGCCTTACAGAGTACAGACCCAAAGCATCTGAGTCCAAAATCCTACATAGATTAACAAAAAAAGGATTATCTAATACAACAAAAAGTTATGGGTATAAATAAAAGTAAAAGGCAACCAATCATGGCTTATTATGCAGGAATTGTAGCAAAAGTTGAAAATTCACTTGTAGTAATAGAATAACTCAGTCCTATTCTCAATTATTGAGATGACTCGGAGAAAACAAGAACAAGAAAGCAACTTTTGTCCGTAGATGGAACTTGGAAATTCGTGTTTGTCTCTCCTCAAGACCTGTTCAAAGGTGGACAATCATTCGTCTTAGTAGTCAAGTAGGAATAGAAAAATAACACAAAACAAATTAGGGTAAATAGCTATAAGCTGAATGTAGAATAAAAATAGCTATAAATTGCACTTTTCAAAAAATAAAAATAAAATATACATAGTAATGATCGATTGGCTTATACTTACAAATTAATTATGGTTGTGTGTGATATATGTGTATAATTTTACTTTGTTTTTTGGTGAATAATTTTACTTTATTTTTAAACATTATGTTGGGTTAAGATAGCTTGGCCCCGGTTAATTAATTTAATTACCCAAATTAATTAATTAGGTTAAATTATATGCAAATCGCGAAAGCACCAACAAATCACCAATTAAACTAAATGCAGCGGAAAATAAATTGACATATTGATTTGTTGACAAATGGGAAAAACCTCTCGCAAGGCAAAAACCCTACCGGTTGATTTTAAGGTCACTACTCCCAAAAATTCACTAATCAACAATTAAGCGGTTACAAGTATGAGGAATCTTACCACTACCCTGGCCTATCCCAAAATACTAACCTACAATTGAACCTTCACTCCAATACCCAATTGAACTTGATCTTGTAGCAGCTTTCTTTTCTTTGATGCATAAATCTTCAATATGTGACTAACTATTTTGCACAAATCTCAATACGTGACTAACTCCAGCAACTTGAATGGATGTTGTTAGTTGTAAAGTTTTTCACTTCATCAACAATAAAGTTCAAGAAGTACTTGGCTATAAAACCCTATGACGGACAAACGCAGTAGCTTCTCATAGAGAAAAATAAACTCTTGATCTCTGTATCCATGTGTGACAGCCCTTAAAATAAGATTTATATATGTCTAAGGTTGGGCTGAATTTCAGATCTGGAAAACTAAAAATCGTAATTCTTGATAGATCGAGCTTCTATCGAGTCATCTGTTGAACTTCTCATTTAGTCTCGATAGTAGTATCTATCGAGCTATCTATTGAGACTAAGTAAAATAGATTTCCTTCACTTGTTTCTTGGATCAATCTTCACGTCTTTACTATGAACACTTGATATACTTGAACAACATATTTTTTGACATATTAAACCTAATTTAGATCTACTCAATTACAAGTAAAGTACATTTTGTCAAAGGATTAGCCAATTACATAAAATTATGACTGTAGACACTACATTTTGTACCCCTTACGACTCGAGCTCCCGTTCTCCAATGATGCTGAAATTCTAAGACCCAAAGTTGGTTTAGGTTCCAGTCAGATTATAAATTGACTTGAGAGATGTTAAAATGGAAAATATAAATTTTTAATGACCTAAAAATCTGTTTTTGGAAAGTAAAGGCCAGAAGAAACCCTAAACCTGTGTACGTAGACATGAACTTGCGTACGTAGGCACGATTCAGTGCACGCAAGTAGGGATTAAGGAGCACCAGAAAGGCAAATTTTCTGCATTAAAGGCTGAGGTTTGGAATGAATCCCACATTGTCTAGGAGCCGCTCTAAACCCTCATTTTCACAATATAAATAGCCATACATGATACCTTCCAAAAACACACAAAAATCACACGGGAAAATTCTAAGATTCTCTAGAAATAGTGAATCAAATAGGGATGTTTTCACTTTTGCTTTCACATGTATACTTCTGTTTTTAGATCCTTTTTCATGT
This sequence comes from Castanea sativa, assembly GCF_040712315.1. Classification (NCBI taxonomy): domain Eukaryota; kingdom Viridiplantae; phylum Streptophyta; class Magnoliopsida; order Fagales; family Fagaceae; genus Castanea; species Castanea sativa. The sequence continues at coordinate 43,388,544 of NC_134023.1, read as the reverse complement.
TTTCATGGTTTTAAGTCTATGTTTCACATGTTGTTCGTGTGTTTGCCTTCACATGCTTAGATTAGGGTTTGTCCTTATTTCTTTGTTAAATACCATGTCATTCATTCACATGTTCATGCATAATGTCATAGGTGATGAGTTGCTACAAAGTAAGTAAAGGTAAGTCATGCATTCAGAATATACATGCATGATGTTGTGAAATTTTAAAATACTCGCAAGTGTACGAACCGTACCGAAGTATAGTTTGACAAGAACGAGGTTGAACCCACAGAGACTTAAATGAACGTAGGAAAATTAATTAAATCTTAACCAAATTAATCCTAATCTAGTTTAATAAAAATTTGTTGTTTTAAAATTAAATAAACTAAGCAAATAATCAAATTAAGCAAATAGTTAAACTAAGCAAATATATAAAGCAATAAAAAGATGTAAACAATCAAGGGAAATGAATTAAGGTTTTGGAATCCGTCTTGTAAATCATATCAACGTATATTTATGATCATTAATTTTTCCCAACTACTACATGATAATCTAAAAATTAATCTTGCTATCATGGAAAATATTCTCATTAAAATCTTTATTTTAAAAATCAAAAGCATGTTCTTCTTCACTTCTTAAGTATAAAATCAAATCATCAATTGTATCTATAGCCAAACAAATCACAAGATATATCCAATTCTAAAAATCAAATCATAAATTGTATCCATTGACAGATAAATCACAAGCGATATCCAATTTTATAATCAATAATTAATAAACCAAGCATTCAATTAATTAAGACAAATCCTAAATCATGAGAAAAACATGATTGAACTCATATCTAGAATCTCATCTTAGTCAATTGATATGAAGCAAGAAAAATTTAAATCATTAAAGAAAAACTATTGTGGGAAAAATAAAATCACATAAATATTACTAATAATCTTTAACAAGATTTCATCCTCAACCCTAATTATAAATTTAGCTACTCATAGTAATTAAAATAAAACACAAGAATAAAATACTAAACATTAAACTAGACAAATAAAATAAAACTAACTGTCATGGAAGAAAACCAAAGAAGTAGCCACACTCTCTATGTTCAGCCCCCAGCCCTAGCACTAGCCCCCCTGAATTTTGCCCTAAAGAGCCTTTAAATAGGTCAAAGAATCCTATTACAAGTTGAATTCCCGTTTGGGGAAAATTTCAGATTTTTAGGTTTCACTTAACCGACAATTTTGGCCCATTTAATGTCAGAGTTCTGACTTTTGGTAAACTACAAAGTTGTAGCTCTTTAAGTTAAATTTCTAGCCCAACTTGAATCATCTTGATTGGACATCTGAGCCGAAAGTTATGCCAAAAATACTAACTGATGTGCAGGCTGGAATCCTAATCCGAATTGAACTTGGATTTGATGCAAATTTCCTTTGATTCCCTGCTCCAATTGGACTTAAATTTAATTGGGTTGGTCTTCTTTAACTTCATCATGGCCCTTGTAAAATTAAAGTCCATTAGCTTTCTTCTTTGCACAAATCCACTTATTTAATTCCATTTTCCTACAAAAGATAAATTCACACAATAAGATTCAATTAAGCACAAAATTGATTATTCACCATTATTCCAAAACCAAATATAAAATGCATGAATTACCTCAAAATAAGTATGATAATGCTTTCTAACAATGATATAAATATGCAAAATTAAGTTATTATTAATGCACATCACATGATCTTGTTTAGGTTTAATGATATTATTGTATTCTTAATGTCTTGGATAATGACATGGTTTGCTGGTCTTGTTTCTACCTTGATTTAATGTTCATATGCTTTTGCTTTGGATGAGATATGATGATAGTAACATGCCAAGATGATGTTATACCATGCAAGATGAATGCTAGGTTGTTTAGCATGTATGCTAGGGTTTATGATGATATGCCATGATTAGATGAATTTTAGGTTGTTTGCTAGATGTATAATAGGCTATGCCATGATTAGATGTATAATAGGCCTTGTTTGATTGCCATGATAAATGTATGGTTAGGGATGATTGATGTTATGTTGATTGTTAGATGTATGTTAGTGTGTGTGTGAGAGTTAGATAACAATATTGAGTGTGCCTTTGATAAGGTTAATACATAAAGGGAAGCCAACCTTAGGGTTGGACGGTTTTGGGTGCCTAACACCTTTCTAAGACCGTACCTTAACTCCAAACCCATATCTTTGGTAATAAGATCAAAAGGTCATTCCTAGAAAGGATGTTATATATATGATTTTTAGACCATTGCAAAAACTAGGTGGCGACTCCTCGTTGTATCCACAATGACCTAACACATCTCCATCCATCAAAAGGTCAAGTGATTGCTTTAGTTAGTAATGATTCGGCTTAAATTAAGATAAGTGATATGTTCACAACATTTTCACAATAATTTTACAATAAATTCTAGATGACAAGTTGTTAAGGGCATCTCTACATTCAGCCTAAGGGCTTCAAATGAACCCCCTGACCTGGTATTAAAAAAAAAAAAAAATTGAAATTTCAAGCAAAATGTTCACACATAAACTTCATAAAAAAATTGTCCAAATTTCATCATTTCATTCACCATGCAAAAAAGTTTTGAAATTGCCTCAATAAGAGTTCAATTCCCAAAACACTATCATGTAGCATATAATATCATTAGTGTCACTGTGTGTGTTAGTGTCAATAATAATAAATGTTAATGTATCCACTTAATAAAGCATTACAGAACCATAGGACCAATGGGTTTTTTACCATTTCCATTTGCTTCACAAAAATAAAGTTTGTAATGTCTATCATTCTCTTCCAATCTATCAAATACTTTCACAAATTTCAAAGCACAGTCTAGCATGAGATAAGTCGAATTCCACCTTGTTGGCACATCTAGGGACAACAAACATTTTGCTTTGATTTTCTCATTATCAACACATTCTTGAAACTTCTCAAACCTTGCAAGAGAGGCTCTCACATATCGCACCGCATTATGAACTTTGGCAATTGATTCCTGAATGGACTTCAACCCACTTTGCACTATCAAATTCAAGATATGTGCACAACAACACATTTGCATGAACTCACCACCTAATATGCTACTATCTCTTTCTTTTGTTTTCTTCTTCACATAATCAATAGCCACATCATTAGAATTAGCTATTGTCTAATACCCAGCCACATTAATAACCACATCATTAAATCTAGCATTTTCTAATACCCACATCATCAAAATACTGAGCCCAAAGGCTGACAATCAGATTCCACCACCATGGCTACCTAGAGAAGATGACAATGGTGAATCTCAACAATAGAGCTTGCAATCCTTCATGATCAAGCCAATACTTCTTCTTTTTTCTTTTTTTCTTTCTCACAAACCCAAATTAGAGTGTTCCCAAATCCATTTATACAGATTTAGAAGTGAGGGTTTGTGGGCTCTTTTGCTTTCTCTCCATTATTTTGATATATAAAAGAGAAAAATTAACGATGAGGGCTAGGATTTGGTGAGTTTGGTTTTTTTTTTTCTTTCTTTTGTGTTGATGGGTGTTTGGTTGAGAAAACAACCATGGGTAGAAGGGTTGTCTCAATGAATGGATTGTGTTATCATCTTCTCCAATACTAGCATTGGTGTTGAAACAATATAGGGGTTGTGAAATCTTTTATGCACTACTGTGGGTGGTTGTCCTGTGATTTCTTGTTGTTGGGTGTACCGAAATAGGATTTGGTGGCTGATGAGATTCACTGTCATCATCTTCTCTAGGTGGTGGTAGAATTTGGTTGTGGCTGAGTATTTTGATTGTGGCCCTTTGATTTTTTTTTTTTTTTGGGTTTGGAACATGATTTGGGAGCCTGAGGAAGTAGACTCTGTTGAAGTCTTCCGTTTGTGTTTAATAAACAATGTTCACAAGGCTTGAAATGTTTGGTGGAGTATAGAGTGGAGCATATAGGTTAGGACAAAAGATTTGGAGTCAAACTCAGCCACTTTTATTACATATGGTAACACTTCTTTATTTTCAAACAAGTATAAGAAAGTACTAATACAAAATATCTATTATATTTCTTTTCTTTTGTATCTTTGAGAAAGAAGACTTTAAAATTTGTATTAAGAAAATAGGCAAATTTGCCTGATAAGCAACTAAGGTATGTGATGGGACATCTTCCATTTATACAAAAAAACTAGTGACATGACATGCATGCCTAGCTAGGTTGTGAGCTACTTTATTACCTTCCTTACGAATATGAGAAAAAAATAATACATTGAAAAGATTCAGCAATAACTTTTACATCTTGAATCAAAAGACCAGATGAAGCTAAGGATAGCGAATCCTCCATCAATGAGCTCATAAATATTTCACAGTCACCTTCCAAAATGGTCGAGTCCAACCCCAATTCTAATGCAAATTCCAAGGCTTTTGCTGCTATAATAGTTTTTGTCTCCAACAAAGTGAGAGGAAAAGGAATGGCTTGAGATAAAAAGGTCATTACCAAGCCATTACAATCCCAAATGATGACACCTATGCCTACTCTGTCCAATGAGGTAAACAACACCCCCATCAAAGTTAATTTTATAGAAACTAGCGTGTGGAGCAGACCACCTTCCTCTCACCCTTGTTGGTTGTTGCTGGGCTGGTTGATTGGCTGCCCGAAATTCCTGAAGGCCATCACAGGCACGTTGAAGCACCTGTTCAAGTGGGAGACCTTGTGGTGAGAAGCTTGTCTTGTTGTGCCTAAACCATAAAGTCCACGATATCATTGCAAACAGTTTTGAATCACATTCTGACCCCAGTACCGTGGACAACAACTGAGCAAAGTTTAAGTGTGTTGAGACTTGTCTAAACCACCATTGAGAATCTGCATCCTAGACCTGTGATAGGCTTGATCAACTCCATATAGCATGCAATACATCTTCATCTTGATTAGTGCAAAAAGAGCATGTTATAGCACTGATAATGCATCATCTCACCAGGTTTTCCTTCGTTGGCAGTGCGTTACGGCATGCTTGCCATAAGAAATTTTTTATTTTTCTTGGCAACAATAAGCTCTAAATTTGTTTCTATGGTGGTTTTGGCTTAATGGATGGACTGTATGCTATTGTAAGCGTACTCCGTGACTCGGATTTGAGGAAAAAAATAATCGTATTGGGCCCAATTGTATGCAGGGCCAAGAGTACTTTGCTGTAAGGCTCCTATTCTCGCTACCTGCATTGGCGCTGGAATAATTCTTTCCCTCGGAATTCTCAAGGCATCAAAGGTTGGGAAAGGTAGAATATTAGTGGATGCACTAGTGTCTACCAAGGCTCTTTTGATTCGAGATGCTCCCACAAAGGCAGTAACATACAAAGGTCTATCGCCATCAACAGCTTGGTTGACTAGATCTTTATTAGAAAAAGTGACTGAATCCTTTGCTTCTTGGTATGTCACTTGCATCAAACTCCCTTCAACAAAGGCCACTTCATGGTTCCTTTCCATCACCCTAGTCAAGGCTTGGGCTGCTTCTTTTCTAGCCATTGGTCTAAGACCTATTCCTTCAAGAATGGACTATATTTTATCCTCCTGCTGGATTCTCATTATCATCTCTTCGTCTACCAATGATGGTGGTGTTGAGCTACTGCTAGCCATATTCTCTGCTTCTTCTTCCATAGGATCCTCACGACCTATGCAAAAAGTCATTACTAACTTTGGTTTACGCATTCTTAGGTCAACTTTCTTCCTAGCTTTGATAACCAAATCTCCCTTGGCTACCCTATCATGGAAGATATTTCTCAAAGCATAGCAATCCATAGTATGCTGATCACATCTCCTATGATACCTACAATAAAGTGGATTTTGCTTTTCCTTTTCAGTAGGTTCATGTTTACATTCAGGCAACGTCACTACACCATCTTTCACCCAAACTTCTAGGATTCTATACAACTCTTTAGTGGACATGGTAAAAGAAGGGGGAAGGCCACCTCTATCCCTCTTCTTTCCTTTGGCTACCTTCTTAGATTCTTCTATCACAGCTACCTCCACTTTCTTGTTTTCTCTCCTCCATGGTTGTTTATGAGCATTCACAGTTTGTGAAGTTGAACCTTTTGAAGGCTTTCTTACGGACATACTTGTTCTCCTTGCAGCTTCTACAAGTATCGTAAAATTAGAAATCTGAAGATTCTCTAAGTAAGGCCTATATCCATACAATATACCCACGATACAGACATCCACCAGCCTTTCTTCCTCTATAGGATCATAACACAACAAAGAGAGGTCTCTAAACCTGTGAATATACTCCAGCAATACCTCAAACACCCTTTGCTTCTTGTGTTGTAGATCTGACTATGTGAGCTTTTCCTCCAAAGAAAAGAACTTTTTTATAAACTGTATTGCCAAATTGTTCCAACTTAAAACTGACCCTAGTGCAAGACTAGTATACCAAGTAAAAGCTCGACCTTCTAAGGACTTAGAGAACTTTCTGAACCTCAACTCATGGTCATAAGAGTGAGTTGTCAGCAGATCTACATACCATCTGATATGCTCTCTAGCGTTCCCTATTATGCCATCATACTTAAGGAATATAAGAGGTGTGTAGTTAGCAGGGTAAGGTTTCCCAGCTATTTCTTTAGGATAAGGAGGCCTAGTATCAACATAAATAGCACTTTCCATCTTTTTAGCTTCAAAAAAAATAGCATGTATATCTTCCCTAGTCAAATAAGGAGACCCCTAAGGACCTTGAAGAGCTTGAGGTACGGCTGTCTCCTAATGTAAGCACTAAAACTCTGTCCACATAGCAACTTGAGAACGTTGAAGGTCTTCAATGGTAGCCATCATCTCCCTACTCTCACGAATGAGTAATTCCACCCGAAGATTCTATGCCTTAGAATGCATGGATATATGATTGGTATTTGGTTCTAACCGATAGTTCTCACCCACACCAATCAGTATCCCAGTAACCACCTTCTTCCTTGGAGGCATAGAGAAAGTGACTACAGACAGATGTAAAAGCCAACAAAAACACCCTTAAAAGGGAAAATAACTAGAGATCCCTAGTGGAGTTGCCAAAAATGTACGTGCAAGTTAGATTTGAGCTTATTTATGAAAGTGAAGTAAGCTATCTAATAGTACATTTACATGGGAAAGCTTGAAAAGATGCAAGTTTTGACATGACACTCAAACAAGAAATAAAGAAAGTGATGGTAGGACACGAAAAAGACGCACATTTAAACAAGAAGAAGAAGCTGACTACCCAAACAACGCAGGATGTATGTGAAAAACCCTAGAGGATGGATAAAAAACCACAATTTGAGCAAGAACATAACATTCTTGCTTGGCTCAGCTTGTATTATGTATCAAAAAGAGATTAGTTTACAATGAAGTTACTTTTCCTTCCTACCAACTCTCCACTTTCATGTCAAAATATCTATTTGGATTCTTGCACTAGAAGTTCAGCTACATATTCCTTTTATACTCTAAGGAACATGGCTGAGTACAAGGACAGGTGTCAAATCATCACATTTTCTCTTTTGAGATCTTTTCACAACTGTGATGTTATTTGCTGTCTAAGGGATAAGAATTGCGTCGTGGCATTAGGACCCGTAGGTAGGTAGCTTTGTCACTGTTTTGGAGACAAGTCTTGGTCATCAAGAGGGATGTCTAAGGTGACTCATTATGCATTCAACTAATAAGAGATGTCCTCATAGCCTTCAACTCTGAAAAGTCACTATATCCTTTTTTAGTAATACTTAAATACTGTGTCAGGTGTAAATCTCACTTTCTTTCCAAGGCAATCACGCCTTTAGCACTGACTTAGGCAAAATCTCTTAGCCATCACTTACTCTCCCTTTTCTCACAGCTGCTCAACGTGTAGAGTCCAGATCCAACCACTTATGCATTCTTATGTGCTTTTGTGGTGTTATGTACAAGGCGGAACCAATAGAAGATGGGAAAATATCCTAAAAAGATCCGGTTAAGGGTAAGCTAGCTGGAGGGATAAGGAAAGGAGATGGACTATTAAAAAGAAGGGAATGGCAACAAAGAAGGGGGACCATGAGAAAAAAAAGACTAAGTAAGAGAGAGAAAAAAAAATGGAGATCAGATATTCCTTTATCTTTGAGTCCCATTCCCACGAGAAATGAGTTTAATAGTTGTTGCTAGTAATATTAATATAACCTTGCTTTCATAAATTAGTTGTTTGAGTTTCCCATTGTGGAGTTTTCACCTTGTTCATTAGTTAAATAAATTGTGCTAATTGGTCATTTAATTAGAAATTTCCCTCAAAGGTTTTCACAATATTTTTGATAATTTATGACCCCACATAATCATTTCTTATTAGCCCAAAATACCATATATTTAAATTTATTAAATCATTTCTTATTAACTTAAAAATACCATACATTCAAATTTATTATTAAATATAAAGTAGAATTTAAATTCAATAAGAAAAAAATGTATATTAAACAAATGACATGTTAAATTATGAAATCTCAAAAATTTGTGGCATTATATCAAAAGGTCACTTTATGTGACTTAAATTCTATTTCAATCAAGTGTGTGGGTTAATTTAACCGGATCTTTGCTAGTTCCTCATCCTTAACTTTTATACTTCTGAGGACTTTAATTAACTCAACCGGTAAAATAAATTATTAATTATCGTCAGATAAGATATTTGAAATTCAATTTTTACCTACTAAAAAATCAATAATATCTATAAATAAATAAATAAAAAACATTATACTCATGTTGCCAGCCCAAATAGCTTTAAAATCAGTTCAAAAAATGTTGGGCCTAAAGAAAAAATTTCAAATAAATTGAGAGGGCCCAAGGTTTCATTCCAAGACTTCCAAAGGTTATCGAAATGACTCTTTGAGCCTTACACTTGTCCCGCAAATATCGATCATGCCACTGACCTACAAAAAGGTTCGCGAAATCCCAGCTCTTCTAGCCGACCTCTGTGACTCTCTCTCTCTCTCTCTGCAATGGCGAAAGGTGACGATGCATTGAGGAGGAAGAGAAACAAAGCCAACAGGAAGAAGGAGAGGGACTCTTCGGCTAAGGTCTCTTCTCGGGTCGCAGCCATCATCGCCTCCAAGAAGCGCCGCAAGGCAGGCAAACGCCGCATGTGTGAGGTACCTTCTTTTTCGCTTCTTGTTGCGTTTTTGGTAACTGGGTTTTGGAGTTTGGGGATTTTGGTTATGTGGGTCTGTTTGGTTGCTGAGAAATATGTTGGAAAAAGATGGAAACTTGATTGAACTTGGTCTTGTTGTTTGAAGTTTGGTTTTTTTAGATGATTTTCTATTATGGGCATTGGGTTTTGCAGCATGTTTGCATTATTGTGCTCTGTTTGGAAGCTGAGGGATCCTGGAAAAGAAAAATAATTGAAATTGGCCTTTGATATTTGAAGTTTTGTCTTTTTTGTTTTTTTGTTTTAAATAAATTTTATTCAAATGGGTTAGGAAGCAATGTTTCATTAATAAGATATTCTAAATGGAAATAGAAGACTAATGAGTAATGGAATTCGAGAACTTTTTTTTTTGGGTTCTTTTAAAGATTGTTAGTTGGTTTTTATGTATGTAATTTAGTTACATTATGGCTTTGCTAATGGCACTTGGACAATTCCTTTGTTTCCATGATATATGGCTGCGTCTATCACGAGAATTTGGTTGTATGTGTAAGCACATATATGCTCTGATTGGTTTAGGGAAAAAATATTATAGAAAGTAAATTAAGATTTTGAACTATACGGCTTCAATTTTGGGCAGTGTTGGTAAAAGAGCGCTTAAGCTCAAAGTGCGAAGGTCCAAGGCTCCAGCACTATTTGCTTCAAAAGCTAGGCTCATTCTTTTGAGGCAAACCAAGTACATTGGGGATGTACTGGGGCACAAATCAGGAACCAAAATTATAACGATCAAGAAAAACAGGAAGGGAAGAACAAGAAAAATGAGGAAAGACTACACTCCACTCAAAGAGAGTGTGCAAGAAAAAAGACTTAATCTCTAGCAAAGAACGTTCACAACCCTCAAAGCTTCTAGCACTCTTATCATGCCAAATGCACCATATCAAACAATGAGGCACTAATCTAGGCTCATTCAAAGAAGCGCGCTTTAGGCACGATTTTTTGCGCTTTTTCAAAAAGCTCTAAGTGCGCCTTTTGACGCTTTTTTATATTTAAAAAAAAAAACTAAAACTAAATTAAAACTATTGGTGTGTGTGTGTGTGTCTTTATCTATTTATTTATTTATTTTGAGTGTAACTTGTCCTGAACCCACAACCTCCCAGTTCTTCTCTATTTTTATTTCTATTTTTTCTTGATTTTTTCTCCTTGAAACAGTAACCCACCCAGCTTCTTCTTCAAATTCTAATTTTTACCCTTTTGGATATCTGCTTGGTACCAATTACCATATTGCTATGTCCTCATATTCTTAGGTCATTCATGAAAAAAAAAGTGTGATATAATATAATTGTGGTAACTTTTTAGTTACTTTAGTGGTTGATGTTGAACATAACAACTAATTCTTATAGACATATTCATTAAGTGATTAAATTATTAACTAATACTACTAATTAGTCACTGGGAATTATGGATATTGGAGATTTAAGAAAGGATATTACAAGGAAATACTCATATCTAGCTGATCCAAAAAAATAAAATAACTTGACTTGCAATTTTTGTGTTAAAATTGCAAAAGTAGGGCTTATCTAAATGTTATATGAATTATATAAAAAAAATTATTTCAATTTATATGATAATTTGATTGTTGCATTTCTCATTAATTAATTATTTTTAAAAATGTGCACTTCACTTCAATTAGGCTTGCGCTTAAGTGCACCCCTCGCTTTTACCAACACTGATTTAGGGGCCCAAAACAGACAACTTTATGGCCTAGTTGGCTGTGGCTTCTTCAGAGCTTTTCATCTAAAACAAGTTAGTTTATCTAGCTACCAAAAAGATGGTAGTTTTTCTCTGATTTTGAGTTATGTGAAATGAGAATTTTTACTAAAGAGATGCTGCGTTTTATGTTTATCTGGTTTCCAATAAATATATATTTTTTATATTAAGGTGAATGATGTAAGAATCAAGGAATTGCCTGAAAATACATATTTATTTGGAATTAAGTACTAGTGATAGCTGAAAATAAAATTTTTGACTTGTTCTCTAATGGAATTTATTGCTTTGGATTACACAGGCATCAAAGTCTTTATGAAAAGTTCCAATTTCATATTGTCTGTAAAATTCTTGCAATTATGTGATTTAGATCTTCGCACGTTAGATTCACTGAAGCTGTGAAAATTAAGAAAATGTGCTCTTTATTTTGTCTTATGATCTGATATGGCTGATATTAATTTATGCAAGTCTTTGTGATTTTTTTTTGTTCTTTTCCCAAGTCAATTATCATATATGATGACTCTATGTTGACATTACTATCTTGACATTACAGGGGATGTGCTTTAGCCTTCCTACTCCTGAGGATCCTTTCAACAACAGGCATGATAAAAAGAATTTTAAAAGAAAGGGACACAAGAACAAAATTCCTTCCAAAGAGGATGAGGAGGATTTTGTTGAAGGGAAGGGTGCTGCACTGGGGAACGAAAAGCAATCTAGCAATCTAGAAAATGATATTGTGAAGGTTGTGGATTTCATGGATGATGAAGAAGGTTTAGTGATTGCTGTTAATGATATGGGCCAGAAATGTCTTGTTGACCCGGAAGAAAAGGTTCTACTGATTGAGAAGGAAGGTAACCATGGTCAAGATAGGTGGGCCTTTGAAAACTCAACTCCATCAAAGTTTCTTTTTATGTGCTTGAATTCAATAGAAAATGCATTGCGGCATGATGGTACCTACATTAGTGAAGAGGACAAGCCTCTATTTGTTAATGATTGGGGAGTTGAGTTCTGGAAATGTTATTCAGCTGGGAAGGATATTTTGGAGACAAGTGGAGCTTGTTCTTCCATAGAGCAAATTGCTTGGATTGTTTCCGTTGCTGCTGACACGATTGCAAGAAAGGAGAAAGAAGGTCAATCGTTTGCCAGTCCCTTTCTCTTATTCCTTGTACCATCCCAGGAGAAAGCTGCTAAGGTTTGTGAATATATATATTCTTTACTATTCTCAACCTTAACTGTTACCCTCTTCTCTTACTGCCCAATGGACTTTTTTGGTTTGAGTCGTAAATGTTTTCTTTAACTATCTAGTCAGTACCTTAATTTGGGGGTGATTGGAAATTCTATCATTTGTTGGTCTTATAGACATTGTAAATGCTTAAATGAATGGGTGTTTGGCCTTTTGTCTTTCTGCCTTAATAATACTCTCCATCTGCAGAAAAATTTTGATAAGCTCTAAAAGCTAAAAAATACAAATGATCTTATCTCATTTACATGGAATAATAAGGAAACTAATTTGCATTTGCCTGTGGGGTATGCAGTGTATGAAGTCATTATTTGTTTTTTGGTGATAAATTCTTTATCCTCCAATATTATGTGCAGGTTCGCTCAATCTGCAAGCCTTTGAAGGCTCTTGGAATACATACTGTGAGTATACATCCAGGTGCATCCTTGGATCACCAGATTCAAGGGTAAGTATGGAATTGGCATCTGTGTTTTTATAATGTAAAGTGTTGATGAGATCATTAAAAGGTAGCTTATGCTTGCATTTGGTAATATTTTGCTTGTTCGCATGATCACAACCCACTTTCTATTGCAAGTGGACATTCTTTTAATCAAGCATAAGCTGTGTTTGTATGTGTGCACCATTTAGGCATGCACTTGTGCCTATCTGCATGGGTGTACTTGTTTATTTATGTATGTATGTATGTACATAGTTTTTAATTTTATGCCACTGTTACACACCCAATGTGCACTGCTGTAACAGTCTTGTTTAAAAACTGTAAGTTTTTCTCTTCCTATTCATTAAAAGTTTATTTTGTATTTGGCAGTTTAAAGAGCTGTGAGCCTGAGTTCCTTGTGTCTTCACCTGAGAGGCTACTGGAGCTTGTTACATCTAAGGCCATTGATATATCTGGTGTCTCCTTGTTGGTAATTTTTTGTGTGTTGAATATGTAGTACATATGAAAAATAAGTTTCCTTTTTTTACTCCCCTTGTGTGTGTTTTCACATGTGATGATTGTTTTACTGTTTTTAGTTACCAGCTTGTCCCTTGTATAATAAATCCAAATGGTAATTTAGTCTTAGTTATTATATTGAAGTATCTTTATTATTACAGATTCATCTGAAAAGCTTGTCTATGGCATTTCTTATGTGGAATTTAATGTTTTGGATGGGTGACATACAAATGTTAACTATGTTTGCTTGTGACCATCTGCACAGATACTTCGACAAGCACCTCATCCAGTAATTTATTCCAGTTCTGTCTACCATGCTTCATTGATACTTGTCCCAAATTCACAGTTTTTCTAATTCTATAAATGTATCCACAACTCCATGAACTAAAGTCACCTCAAATGTCAGGATTGAAATTTGTTTAGTCTTGATGAATTAGGAATATGATTATACACAAACAAGTGAAGGTTTTGGGACATACAACTCTTTTAGAGTGAAAGATTCCTTCTCTAGTGCTCGTGTGACTGAAGTTGATTAAGTCAGTGATGTGGTTTCCAATATAACTGTGTGTTCCTGTGTGTATGCTTTGATGATCCTCATACTATCCAGGATCTTCTCAAGATTCTTTGTATCTTTGTTTTCGTTTTATGTTTTATACATACCCCATCCATTTTTCTGCTTTTTTTTTAGTTGATGAGCCTTTGAATGATTGCTGTATGATTTATGAATTGTTCTTAAATAGTTGGCAAAATTATGTCTTCTGTTACCATGATAGCCCTTGATTGTAATGGGAATGCTGCTTCAAGCTTGGTCTTCAATTTCTAATTTAATGTTGTGATGATTGCACAGGTTGTTGATGGACTCAAACCTCTTTCAAATGGAGGTTTTTCTGATATGATAAAATCAATTAGGAAATCAATATTCGGAAATCCCCTTACTGTGGTTTTTGATGATTGCTTTAGCCATACCTCTGTTCCATTGGTTCAAAATCTTCTGTTGGGATCACCTTTCAGATTATCTCTTAATGATGCCATTACCAGTCTAAGTTCATGCATTATCCAGTCTGTGAATGTGTGTGCCTCAGAAGAAGAAAAACTATCAAAGGTATGTATGTGTTTCCATCAGTATAATATGCAAGAATTCTTATATTGCACAGATGAAAGTGCCTGAAAGAAAATCTCTTTTTCAGGGGACGTCATTGTTTGCTTTTGCTAGATGGAATTAGAATGAGACATTTCTCCTTATTCTCATAATGCTTGTTTTACTTATATATATTCTATTATTTCATATCAGATACTATATAATAAAAGTTGTCTTGATTAGTTGTGGTTGAGCTAAGCAAAGTCTAAAATGCACTTTACACCCTGAAGTTTGGGGTCACTTCTTGATCGGTCCCTTCACTTTCAAAACTTGCAATTTACACCATCAACTATTACCTCTTTTCATTAACTCACCCAAAAACATCATTTTTCTTTAGGTTAGAAAAGTATTATTAAAGGACTACTTTATGCAAGAAAACATAAAGCAGTCAAAGAATACCCAAAAAAAAAAAAAAAAAACGAAAATATATACAAGAAAAAGCAAATCTACAAACATCAGGAGAGATTCGCTGGTTGTGAGTCCCCAAACCCAAGGCCAATCAAACAAGGTGCTAACAAAGGAGGGCAAAACTGATTTTCAGAGCCCTCCACATCCTCAAAAGTATTATTATTGTACTCCTTCCAAATAAACCACATCAAACACAACGGAGTCAAATTCCAAATGTCAAGTGTTCCCCAACCAATTCTTCCATCCAAAAATAAGATCTATCACCCTTCTTGGTAAAACCCAAGAAATACTAAAAGATTTGAGGACAAAATGCCACAACTAATATGCCTTCTCGCGGTGGATCATTAAATGATCCATGGTCTCTCTACTTCACCTACACGTACAACACCAATCTACAATAGGGAAAACTCTCCTCCTCAACTTATCACTAGTGTGTCTTCCCCCAAGCTGTAGTTCAAACAAAGAATGAAACCTGTCTGGATACCATGACCCCCCATATACCTTTACAAGGGAAAATGACCTAAGAGGAACCTCTTAATGCATTATAATATGAGCGAATATCAAACATTGTTTGGTCAGAAAATTGACATCATTGTAATAGGTGAGATTGTAAGTTTTGAAGGTTGAGGAACCAATTTAGAAGTAGACCCAAACTTGGTGTGGTGTAAAGCGTATTTTAGCCAAAAATAAATAAACATTTTAAATTTGTTTCATGAAGAAATAGCATTTATTCCATCTTACATCCTGTTGGGCAATGGGACAATGGTTCCTTGAAATGGCATCTTCTTACAATCATTGATTTTTGCAGTACATCCGAATTCTGGACGAAGCTTATTGCAATAAACTCTACTCTCAGCCTTTGAAGGTGCTATATATATGTGGTAAAGATAGCAAGCTCCGTGATTTAGTCACTGCTCTCAAAGCCAAGGATTATTCCATATCAACTGGTCCATCATCATGTACCATATCAAATTTTGAAAACAGGTGAACAGAAAATCCTGTTCTTATTATTTTTTTTGATAAGTAAACTCTGCTCATATTTGCCTGTTGAAAATATAAGTTCTTGTTTTGAAATGCTCCTGCAATTTGTTCATGCATCTTAGTTTGGTTGGTGAAATTTTCTCAAGTCAAGCCTTATCAATCTTCATAATAATTTTTTGATCTTTTCATCTTATTTTGGTTGCATGTTGTTAACTGTGAGGCTTGTAGATAAAAGGTAGAAATTTTTACAGTGAATGTATTGGAAAATTTAAAGGGAAATTACATAAACTGGCCTAGAATTTATGCACTGTTTCAGATTTAGGTTTGAGGTAGTTAATTTTTTCATATAAAGTCCCAAACTTTTGAAACCAATTCAATTTGAAGCCTCCATTCATCTATTTTATTCTGAGCAATAACAGAGCAGAAAAATACTGAAAACCTTCATCTAGGTAACTAGTTTTGTTTTTTTGTTATAGAAGATTCATTCACTTTCTTACTCTAAGCAAAACTCTCTCTCTCTAATTGGATCTTTCTCTAAACCCTCTGTGTTCAATGGCTGCCAAATTGATTTATGAACAACATACCATGGGTGAAACACAGAATTTTATCAATGGCTTCTTGCTTTTCTCTCGTTTGTTATTACCCAAAATAATGGAGATGGATAGAAGCTTCAAACTGAAGTGATTTCACAAGTTTGGGACTTTAATTGACAAAATTAAAAACTTGGGAATGTGCATTATCTCAGCCATTTTTATGTGATATCCCCCCAAATTCAAATATCTTATTTATGACAACACTGATAAGTGGAATACTGCTATGTACCATGACTTGTAAAAAAAATGGTTGGCTATAAGGCTGCAAGTGAGTAGTTGCGGGGTTTGGATTTTTATTTTTCTGAGGCAAAAAAAGAACTAAGTTTTGGGTCTTGAACTTAATGTGCCACAAATAATCTTCTTCTTTTCAAAAAGGTTCTAGGGTGGTAGACTTGAAGGGTCAATGGTGTTGAGAGAACAAGGGTGTGAAAGTGGGGTTTTGTGTACTAAAGAAAGGTTTTCAGCAAATGGAATATTCTACTAGTAAGAATTAAAAAGATGAATGTGTCATTTAGAGAAAGATGTTTTAACTTCAGGCCTCATACCACTTCTACGGTAGGTTGCAGCCCAGGGTTCTTCAGATCTTCACCTTAAATTGTACTGGAGAATGGAGCTTTCCATGTTACATTCAAATTATACCTAAACTCCAAACAAATCATTTCAGCTGTAGAAGTTCAATTACAGTTATCTATTCTTTCAAATAAAAGTTCAATTACTGTTATTTATAAAGAATTGCCAAATTTCTTGTCAGTTCTCTGCAGCACAAAATCTGATGCTTATAACTATTCTGTACATATAAATAATGTCTTAATTGTGTACTCTTGATTTTGACAGCAAAAAGAAACCTCCAGTCTCTATGATCACTGTTGATCAGATAAGTACTGCTAATTTGGAGGAGTATGAGATTGTAATAATACCAAGTTTTGAACTACCAATAGACAGTTATGTGCATGTTCTCACGAAGATGGCCCGCCACACCGTCAATGGCGTGTTGCACAGCTTTGTAACTAGAGAAAACTCTGCGCTTGCTGGACCATTGATTGAAATCCTTGAGCAATGTGGGCAGGCAGTGCCTGAAGCTTTAAGATACTTGTAGCTTACATCATCCATGTGGCATCAATGAAAGTTGGATGTCCTTTTATCTCTGAGTCATTCTTTCAAGGTCCCGCGGTATCTTTACCACAAGCATAAAATTTCTTTGTTTGTTCATTTAGTGTCTGCCTGACTACTTTTGCAGCAGTTGATGAGAGTATTAGAATGTCATGTTCTCATATGATTTTGAACTAAGGCAGAGATCAATTTTGAGTCTTGATAGATGGTATATGAAATTAGCAATCTCTTAAATCTCAATTATCAGTGTATTGAAAAGCCTTGGTTTTGTTGATTACCAAAGGATAATGTCACAAAGTTTTGGTCTTTGAGGATAATCATGAAGCAATGTATATTCTCTTATGCCCAAAATGTCATTTCTCCCGATTCTATTCATCAAGTTGAGACATTAATAATGCCATTCTCAAATCTAACTTTGACAAGAATATTAACTATTCCAGACGTATAATAGGCAAAAAAGAATTGAGACAATAATAATGCTTTTCTCAAATCTGACTTTGACAAGAATATTAACAGTTCCAAACGTATAATAGGCAAAAAAGAATTTGAATGCGCTGTAATTTAGTAGTAGGAGAAAATACAAGCAGCAATTAATGCAACTATGCCATAAGAACCAAATCAAACTATCTTTCAAAATCTGAACATGGTCGCCAAAAGCTGCATAAGATCCTACTTCTGTGTATTCTTGATCATTTTTTTGAAAGCAATCAACTATAGAATTGTTGCATATTCTTGTACAAGATGATAGTTTTTTGAGTTTTTTCACTTCTTCTATTTGGCAGATTATGACAGGCTGCTTGTCAGTTTTGCAAGGAACTACTATTTTTTCTCCATCAATCATAGTTAGCCATAATAATAGTTTTTTTTGGCAGGAGTTGTGCATTTTTTTTTTTGGTGCTAAACTTTTTGTAGTTATTATAAGACAAATTTGTGCTGTCGAGTGCCTATATTGATTCTTATGATTTTGACAAACTGCAGGACGTAACTTATAAAGGAATGGACACTTATGATACCTTATAAAGGGATGGATTGGATCATTTCTTTGTTGTCTTCCCTTCTCTTTATTTTTTTTTTCAATTAACAAAATTATTAGTATCTTTTTTTCTTTAAAGTTAACTTTCACCGGTTTTTTTTTCGTATTTAACAAATATATTATTAAAAAAAAAAAAAACAAGGTATTAAATGGACAAAGTCGTGAGGATCATAATTTTCACAAAATTGAGTGTTAGGGATATATTTCATTTTTTTTTTACGTAACTTTTTAGGTGATAAGTGATTATAACGGAAAATTATTAGATAGTTTGGGAGCAATACTCCCTCCTC
The DNA here is from genome assembly GCF_040712315.1 of Castanea sativa. NCBI lineage: Eukaryota > Viridiplantae > Streptophyta > Magnoliopsida > Fagales > Fagaceae > Castanea > Castanea sativa. The sequence continues at coordinate 43,369,981 of NC_134023.1, read as the reverse complement.
TCACATAGGTGTGGCCCTTACATTTGAGTCCCGCCATGGGACCCACCTCTCATGTGAGAAGATGGAGCAATCAAAGACGGACCTAGGTTAGGCCATCCCCCCTCCCAAAAAAATTGAAGCTTAGTATGAATATACACTAAGAAAATTTACAATTTGTCCCAAAAATATGTAATCTTGGTCCTCTCCTCCAGAAGAAACTTATAAATTGGTGATGAGATCCAAAAAAAAAAAAAATGCTCCATCCCTTTTGCCCGGTTGCCTCAAGAATAATTACAATAACCTCTGGACAATAACAACAAAATAAAGGCACAAATTTGGTCTAAAGAAACCCATTTGCCCAAAGATAACATGAATAACCTGTGGACAAACTAATATTAACAACAAAATAAGGCACAATTCCAATCTAAACATACCCAATTGCCCCAAGAATAACTAGAACAACCTTTAGACAAACCCAAATTCCATTCTAAATAATAATAATAAAATATACACAAAACAATCTTAAGCTTGAAATCAGAAAACCCAAATCAGAAATCCCCAATTTTTACCCATTTAGATTTTTCTAGGTTAGTCTCGCTCTCTCGCTCTTATTTTTCCTTCACTCAATCGCAGCCAGTGGCTTGGGTTAGTTTTGTTTTGTTGGCATCCCCACACTCTCCACCTTAGTTTAATTAGCTGAGAGGTATGGCTATGATTATGTGTTTTGTGAGAATGATAACTTGTTTTTTATTTTTTCGTTAATGTCACTACTGTCTGCACTATGCTCTTTCTATATTTACTAATAATGTGATAAGTGTTATTGTTTGATATGAATTGTGACGTACCACTGCATACCCTTGGTGCGATGGTCACTCCACAAATATAAATGCTTATAGGGTGTGGGGGTAAGGGTCGGGGTTCAAATCTTCAAGAGAGAGTTTTACACACATATACATTTAGATTATGTTAGAATTGAATTTTTATCTTGTATTAGGAAAAAAAAAGAAAAAAGATATGAACTGTGAAGTGATTAATATTAATAAAAATTATAAAATTGTACTTTTTTGTGTTCTATTTTACGTTTCACCAATCACAACTTGCCATGTGATTCTCAGTCCATAATGCAAGTGTTTAAACTTTGTTGATACCTATTTTCACGATACATTTTGTACAAGCTCGATTCAACCAAGCTTGACTCCTTGTGGGCTCAATTCATGTATTATCTTATAGTATATATATTTTTTAAGCATGATCCAAGCCCATGCAATTTATTGGAGAAATTGAGGGAGTGTGGTTTGGAGGGTATGAGTCAGTTCCTTTTGGACCTTTTGCATGAGCCCAGCCCATGCATGTTACCAAGTGGGTAAGGGACACTAATAGCACCTCTAGCTTATGGAGGAGGTCTTGTACCCGAAATTTCCACCTTAAAAGAGTCTTTATGCTAAGACTAACTATTGCCTAACTTTTCAGCTCTACCATTTTTTGGCCTAAAACATATAGCTGACCCTAAGTGGTTGCCCTTGTTTGCTGCAACAACCAAATGCAGACTCCAAGGACCTGCCATGTCTAAGAAACATCAGCCCGTGAATTTAAGCCATTCCATTTCCCAAATTATGCAAAAGGCAAGCCAACCCTCTTACCCAGTTTAAAGCAAATCTGACCATAACCTCTTCAATTGAGACTTTGGGGTTCAAAGCCTCTTCTATTGATCAAAAACCAATAACTTAGAGCACCCTAAACTCAATACAAAAGACCCTAATTAGATTCAAAATGAACCAACTACATTTTTCCTCACAGAGCTGAAACTTGAGACCCAAAGCTCATTTAGTCAGCTAACATTCTCACAATTCTTGCTGATTGAGGGTTGAAGTTTCAAACCTGTGTACTTTTTTTGCATTTTCTTATATTTTAGTTATGGCATTTTGATTTCTCTATTGTTAAAGCACTATTAACCTTTTGTTCATTATACATTTGAAATTTTGGGCTTGATTCTCCACACAAATAAACATTTCTAGAGAACCCAAGGGGAGATTTGGGCTAATCTTACATTTTTGGCCCTTGTCACAAAAACGTCCTCGACAAACTTTAATGTTACTTATCTTTTTAGAAGTACTTTTTTTTTTAAGTTTTATGCTGAGTTTGTTGTAATAACTAATAACTAATTAAAATGTCACTTTTTTAAAATTTAAAAGAAAACTTAATGAGTTTGTTGTAATAAATTGTATGATAGTGTGTTTTTTTTAATACAAGATAAAAATTCTATTCTAGTCTAATCTAAGTGTATATGTGTATGAAGCTCATTTCTAGAGACTTGAACCCCGACCCTTACCCTCCTCCCCTCCACACCCCACAAGTACTTATACTTGTGGTGTGACCATTGCACCAAGAGTGTGCAGTGGTATTTGTAATTTTGTATGATAGTGTTGTTTTTTAAGAAATGTGAGAAATTTGTCAAACTTATGTCAAAATATTATTTGAATGGTAGGTAGACGTAGGTTTCATTCCTTATAATTAATTGTTACCATTTTCTTGTAAGATCATAGAAAAGTAAACTGCATGTTTGATATTGATGATGAAGTGTTGGCAACATCTAGTGTTGAGGTTCCAATATCTAGCAATGGTTACTCCACAAGTGCTTGTGGGGTGTGGGAAGGTAAAGGCCGGGGTTCAAGTCTCCAAGAGGGAGTTTTACACACATATACACTTAGATTAGGCTAAAGTAGAATTTCTATCTTGTATTTAAAAAAAAAAAAAAAACTTTAACTTATATTTATTGCTAAATTATTTGCCTTAGCTTGGTCAAAAGGAATTAGCGTCCTCAATCAATAGCATCCCATCATTATTATCAAATTATATAACTAAACTATTATTCTCTCATGGTGTGGAAGAAGAATAATTTTCGAGACACACCCGATTCAACAACTTGTTAGTTTATGCCAGACAGAGACAGGACTGAGAGAGTCATGGACTTGGGGGGTGGATGTTCACCCTCCCCCCAAAATAAATTATTTTTTAAATATTAATATATACTTTACAAATTCTTATTAGTTGTTATTTGGATCTGCCATTTACATCACTATTTTGTATGGAACCATTATTTTTTTTTCCTCCAATCACTATTGGTATATCAAGTCAACTAATCAAAAAACAAACTCAACAGAAATTTATTTTGGGAATTTTGACTAATGACTTTTTAAAAGAAAATTATTTTAACACGAAACTGGTTCAACCCATTGTTATTGATTCCGTTCCGTTCCGGCCGGAATTTTCCGTTCCGGTATGCAAACCGGTACCAGGATACCCATCGTTCCACCTCGGGCCAGATTTCGGGCCATTCCGGTCCATTCCGGCCATTCCGGCCGAGATGTGAATTCCGGCCGGTACATGATTTGGCCTATGGAAAAAAAAAAATTATTATTATTTGATGGCTAATATTATGTTACAAATTTTGTTGGCTTATTAGTTATTAATTATTATGGGCTTATGTAATGAGTAATGACTTGTTATAAATCTTCTTATTATTTGATGTTGTATTGAGGTTTAAGACTTAAGAGTTAAGACTAAATGATTTGTATTATTTGAAATTTATTAGAATTGACAATTTTATGTTTTACAAGAATATATATAATTTAATTTTTAGGAACCCGAAACACCTTAAAACGGTACGCCGAAATCGGCCGGTACCGAAATATTCTATTCCACTAGACAAACCGAAACGGGGTCCGAAACAGTATTAATAACAATGGTTCAACCTATGCATGGTATTTCCCTTCTTGATCATGAACGAGCATGCTCTCCATTGATACTTTAAGAATTTAGAGTTGAATCCTTATGATATACTTTGCATTGTACATCTAAACTACTAAAAAAATATCGCTAATTCTGAATACATCTATATATATATATATATATACACACACACACATGATCACAGAAGTTACAGAAGTTATATATAGAGGTCAGTTAATTAATATATGGTGTAGTCTAACTTTGGCAAGCTGGTTCATCTTTGTACAATTTAATGCAAAACCTTTGAGGCACATGTTGCAGACTTGCGGTCCAGACTCTGGAACCCTAAGTTGTAGAAAAAGTATTTTGTACTAAAAGCTTAAATTATGCTCTCCATTTAGGTTTTGAAATTCTCATACAGTCCCTAATCTTAGAAAAGTATTTTGAACTCAAAGCTTAAAATATGCTCTCCATTCAGGTTATGAAATTCTCATACAGTCCCTAATCTATTGGGCATATAGCGGTAGTTTTGAAACTGCCACAAAAAATCCGCTGCAATAGCCTGTTTTTCTTGTAGTGTCTGTCTCGGAAATGAGAACCATTTTAATATAAGGAGGGAAAAGATATAGAAAGGAAGGTCTTGGCATTTTAATCAATCTTATGACCTCTCCTCAATGCCACCAAAGCGTGAAACACCTCTTAAACAAAATACTAATAGGATTGTTAAGAATAAATTTGAGGTAAAATATTGTAATTGACTAAACAATTGCAAATTAAAAACATGATTCATTAAGATTGCAACAACCAAAGCGTGTTTTGTGAAGCATAATTCTGTTTACATGGAACACAGGCATGGCTCAGGCTCACCCTGTTCAAAAGGAGAATAATCCACATGGAACTTTCCTAATATATTCCATCCTTTTCTCACTGGACAAGAATTGAACTCTTTCCCTTTCAATACAATGTGATTTCCACTGATGAAATGTTATAATAATTAGGTTCTCAATTTTTTTTAAAGAAGTTGTAATTACACTAAAAAAGTCATGATATTTGGGTGAATGTGTATTGATGCCCAGTATAAAAAAAATACCATATAACAGAAAAAACTTAAGTACAGTTGTTTCTTTGGTTATTTTCTTAAAATTCAATCATATAACTTTTTTTCTTATAGGATGGAAGTATATTTTTAATTAAGTATAATCACATGATTGAATTTTAAAAGGGGACCTAAAGAACAGAACCTAAATACTGTACCTAAATTTTGCTCTTATTACATTTAATATCAATTTTAAAAGAAAGAACATAATTTGAATCGTTAACTCCATTATGTACATTGTGATAACCAGATTTCGTTCTCCAAGCTTCTTTAAATTTATTTGGATTTGTTTTCCTTATTTTATCGTTAGTCATTAGTCTTCTAACCCTTTGTTTTTTTTTTTTTTTTTGGGGCTAAGGTTGTCTTTGACTGATTTGAATCTCTCTCCTCCTTCTCCCTTCAATCTTAACCCTCTTATCAAGAAACACAGTGCTTGGACAGAGAGAAAAGCTATGAGAAAGTATCTCTAATTACTGTCTGTGATTTTATAACTAAGAAAGAAATATATTATGCTCTATTTATATAAGAGAAAAATAGAGCAGGAAAGATAAACAAACTAACTGCCTCCTAGTTTCTCAAAAAAAAAACTAACTGCCTCCTAAATAGAAAATTTCCAAGCTAAACAATTACTCACACTTATGTAATATTTACACTAACAGAAACGACTTGTAGCATTCTGTCATACTAAAATCTAAACTACTTGTAGCACAGTCTAATCTTCAACACCTCTCCCTCTGCATTTCTTTGAAATAGAATTTACTTTGAAATAGAATGTCCATTTCACATTGAAGAAGTATTGAAGATAGTTTCCAAAGGTATAAAGGATAACTCGGTGCCATTTCATTTAAAATCAATTATGATTCCTTATTTAGTAGCTTATGAATTTGTGGGTTTTAATTAGCTCAACTGGTAAAATTTCTGATGATTAAATAAGAGATCTGAAGTTCAATTCTTGCCTGCACCAAAACCGATTAGTGTCTTGGTCTGATGATAAAGAGTTATTATCAAGATTTAGAAGCGAATGTCATAGATTGAAATTCTCTCAAAAAAACAAAAAGTAGTTTATGAATTTAAATGAGGTGATTAGGGCTGTCCAAGGACTTGCCGAAATCGACCCACCCGCTGCCGCCAACTCGCCGCCAACCGAACTGATTACTCCAGCGGTCGGTGACGGATTTCATTCTCCAAAATTCGAGATCAACGGGTCAGAGATCGGATCTCCTCCTCTCAAATCCAAGAAACCCAATTTGACCGACCCATCATTTTCCTAGTGAGTTTTGAGATTTTTTTGGGTAGATCCGGCGGGTTTTGAGAATTTTTTTGGAAGATTAAATCTAGATCCGGCGAGATTTCGGTAGATCTAGCCAAGATCTTGCTGAAAATGGCCAAGATCTCACTGGATTTGGCGAGATCTGGCCGGATTTCTACCGTTTTTAAAAATTTCCTCGCCGGATTCTCGCCGTTTTCCAAATAATCAACCCCGACCGAGACCCAACCACTTTCTGGCAAGAATCGTCCGATTCGATCCGATTTCTTGACTGGTCGGCGGCGAGTCTGAAGATTTGGAACTCGACTTGGTCGGGTCGGTCGCGGATTGGGTACAAACCCGACCCGAACCGACCCGTGGACACCCCTAGAGGTGATACCATGTGATTTACACATTTGGATGCATTAGAAATTAAATCTTTTATCTTGAAATGGATTTCTTATCACTAATAGTGCTTTTCTCAAATCTGACTTTAACAAGCACATTAACAATTCCAAACGTATAGCAAAAAAAAAAAATTATATGCAAAAATTATTTTTGCCACTCATAGAATGCAGTGTAATTTAAGTAGGCAGAAAATACAAAAGAGCAATTAATGCAACTATGCCAAATCAAACAAACTTTCAAAAACTGAGCAATTACTTTTTGTGTTTATCCCAAAAGAAAAAGAGAACCTACTTTTTGCACCTTTTTTGGGTCCGTTTAGATATAACTAAAAACTGAAAACTGAAAACACTATAGTAAAATAATTTTTAAATGTGTAAATAGTATCGTGGGACTCATTTTAATGAAAAAGTTGCTGAAAAGTGAAGTCTGTGGGTCTCGTAAATAGTGCACGGGACCCACTGGTGTGCTGAAAAGTGACTAAAAAGTCAAATATTACGGCTACTATTCATGAACAGCAAATAAACAGTGAAATTTGTTTTTTGAAATGCGTGCCAAAAAAAAAAAAAGAGGCAAAACTCAAAATGCCAGACATAGATAATTCCTATCCAACCGCTCGCTTAATCCTTCTTTTAGAAGCAATCTACTATGGAAATTACACATATCTAGTCCCTCTTTATCTTCTCTTTGAGATCTATATCATGCATATAATCCGTAGTAGCTGTGGAGCATGATTGTTTTTTTAGACAAGAATGTGCTGCGGTTTTGACAAGCTGCAAAAAGGACTGGAATTGGCAAAAGGCAAAATGTTGTAGCAGTTGTTGGTTTCTCTTTTTTTTGGGTCTAACGAATAAACTACCAAAAAATATGGAATACCAAACAGACAACGTAGTGAGGAGTGAGGACTAAAACTTCAAGAGATTTTTTTTTTTTTTTAAGAGAGTTTCAACCTATGGGTTCCGTTACGCGTGATAATATTTTTAGGGTGGTCCCATAAAATTTATTTTTTGCAATTTAGACTAATTTAATAAATATTAATGTCTTTCATAATCATATTTTCATTTATTATAGGGACAATCACAAATGTAATATATAAAATTTATGTCATACCAAAATGAAAGCAATATAATTTATCTCATGAATTCAAAAGGTAGGAAAAATATTTATTTTTAATAAAATTTACTTATAACATTTTGTATATCATTAAAAAGTAGATTTAATTTGAAAATTATTCTTTTAGTTTTAAACAAACTTTCTCCAATCTAATTTTTTCTACTGTACAATAAAAAAACACCAAGAAACGTCTCTAAAAAATTAGTAAAACTACAATTCAAAATAAAAAAGAAAGGGCAAAATAAAACTCACATCAAAGTCAAGCTCCTTCTCCCGAAGATGTACAAATATCAAATATGATATGATCAAGCCAAATATCCAATGCATAATCAAATTCAAAATTTTTAATAAGGTTTTGAAATAATGCAATAGAAATATGTCATTGTTCCTAATCAAAAGAGTTGGTTATAGCTTTATACATAATGATTGTACATCTTTTATCATAATAAAAAATAAAAAAAACCAAGAGTATAATTCCAAATGGGAAAAAGTAGTGAATTTTTTTTTTTTTTTGAAAAAAGAAGAAGTATTGTGTTAATACAATCATAATCTAATCTAACATCTAATCCAACATGTGAAAAATGAATAGATAAATAAATAATTTTAAACACAAAATTGAATTTTTTTTCTAAAAAATCTCAAAGAATAAGCTAATGAGATAAGAAAAATGAAGAATGATATAAAATATTCGTAAACGCTTAAAAAAATTACTCAAGCATATCTAAGAATATTTTATAAAAAAGACATAACAATTTGTTGCTAATTTGTTAAACATAATATTTACAAACAGTGAAAGAAGACTACATAAAGACCATCTTCTTTGACTATACTAATAGTTCTTCGTCATATTGTCCAGATTATCTTGTTATTTTCCAAATAAACTAAAAACCTAACCAAAAAAAATGGACATATTATAATATGATTTTTCTCCAAATCATGTAAAAAACAAACACCATTCATTAAAAGTATTTAGTGTCATCATTAAATTATTTAAAATGTAAGTTTTTGTAGTTTAAAATTATATATAAAATATAAGTTTATAGACTGTATAGTAAACAATATCCGATTGCCACAAAATTTGACATTTGTATTAAGAACGTAACGAATATAGTAGTGATGTTCGATTGGAAAAATTTGACATTTTTCATATAGTAAATAATAGTATCTGATTGGTATAATAATATCCGACAGTTAGTGTAGGGGCAGAATTTGTATCCGGTCCAATTACTAGATGGACTCAGGCCCAAAGAGCCTTATACAATAAAATTTGTAGAATGTGGGCTTGAAACTTAGGTTATGAATATTGGATAAAGAGAAAAACAGGCTAGATTGCCATTATCCACGTATTCAATAGATGAAAATAGCAACGAAACTCTCATCAGACGTAAGTCGAGAACCACTTGTATTGCCTTTCTTTCTTTAAGCAAAATATTACAATTACAGTTCAAGTATTCAACCCTTTCTCTCTCCTCCTTCTTCTTCCTTTCCCCCCCCCCCTCCTTCTCCCTTTTTCTTTTCTCTTGTTCTCTTATATCCATCTTACTCTTCATTTTCTTCTTCTACGTGTAACACAGATCTTTTAAATAGATATTTGTCCCATCCGCCACCTTTTGAAACTCTTCAAACAATAGCTGAAATGTTGAATATTACTGTTCAGAGGTCATTTCCCCATTAATGCGGCCAGGGAGGTAGGTGCAGGGTCTTTAATGCGGTGGTAACAGCCTTTTCCCTCTGATATTTCTCATACGTTCTTCCTTCCAATAACTGTGTGGATCATGCCTTTACCCAATAGATCTTTCGGAATTCTCTTTCCAAACACCCTGACGTGTCCTATGACAACTCCTCCAACCCTTGTAGCATGAACTGACTTGTAGGCCTCACAGGCTCCGCTCGGATAGGCTTACACCACCAAATTAGGTCCAAGGCCCAAATACATATTTTAATCATTTTACCTCCACAGTTAGATTTTCAAAATATATAATAGTGTTAATATTTTTAAAGGTAGTTGTAGATTACAACCAATTTTGTAACTAAACTTTGTCCAAAAATAAATATGTAAGATAATAATGATGTGAGTCATGTGACTAATGACATGATGGATAAGGTGGCTTCAAAGGAGTTTAGCAACAATAAATACTATGTTTCAGTTTACATATATATAACATTAGAGATACAAACTATTTTACAAAAAATTTTATAAACTGCTGATATGATGAGTGATTATTAGTAAATGAAAAAGTAATATTAATAGCGGGTTTAGATGAAAACCAATAAAAAGTTGGCTACATTAACATTTTTTTTTAAATGTTGTAAAATAGTTTGTACTTGTAGCATTACTCTCTCTCTCTCTCTCTCTCTCTCTATATATATATATATATAAATGAGAGAGAGAGAGATTTTATAATCTTTTTCATTACTGTTTAGGTGGAAGGCTTTGTGAAATCTTTTGGTAATGTCCTACGATAAATGAAATTGAAAATCTGGTCTCTCTTTTAAATGTAAAGATATTATTTCCTTCTCTCTCTGAAATGGACTAGCAGCAAGAACGTACGACTGTATTATTGCATGCAGCGTCACAATAATCCTCAAGTAACTTAACTTATATTTGTTTTTGTTAAGTTCTAAAAGTTTAGAACAATTGGCAAATCGTGAATAAAAACTTGTCTAGATATAGATCCTAGAGTCTATAGGTATTATTAGACAATGCTCAAGGTGATACAAGTCAAGATTCCAAAATATACAAGCTGTAGAAAGAAGAGTTCAGAAACTGCCTGATTCGATCAATCGAAAGATAGGCTCAACCGATCGAAACACATATCTACAGAATTTTAAGTTTGGTCCAACAGCAATTCAAGCCCAAAAAGGATTAGGGTTTCAGATCTACTTCTTCTAGTATGCAAAAGGAAACCTTAAGCACATTTTTATAAGGCTTTTCGAAGAGAGGAGAGTGTGCCTCTTTTATATCTAGGGTTTTGTACCAAAAAGCTCTCTCATATCTTCTACAGGTGTTATTCCTTGAAGAATCTCAAGATCCAGTGTTGTAGAAGTTGCTGCCTTCTCTAGTCATCAAAGGTGCTGATGATCTAAACCTTCAAGGGTGGTCTTGGAGTCACAAACATGAGAGTTTGTGTTTTTTTATCACAAGTGTGGGTACTTATGTTGCAAAGGCCTAGGAAAGAAGTAGTCCGTGGACTCGGAGCTATCATGGGGTCGTGGTAGTAGGTTTTCTACTCGAGGTAGCAATAGAATGTTAGTGGTCTAAGTTCTATTGTACAAACTTCAATTCTTTCATAATAAATATGTTTTTTACCTTGAGGGTAGTTAGGTTAAATCCTCCTCAAGTTTTTTACTGGTTAGATTTTTATGGGTCATCATATTTTTGTATTCTTTATATTTTCCACTACTTTGCATGATATGATTGTTTTGTTTTAACTTAGATCTGAATAATAAATATAAGTATTCACTTGGTTAATCAATTAAGTTAAACAATCTAGTTTTTACAAGGATCTAAAAATTTAACAGTTTCAGCAAAAAAAAAAAAAAAAACTTCAGCAAACTTTAACTTATATTTGTTGCTAAATTATTTCCTTAAGCTTGATTAAATGAAGTTGCTCCATTTTCAAATTTCTACTTCTGGACATCTTAACGTCTCAATCATTATCATCGTCACTATTATCAAATTATAAAACTGAACTATTATTCTCATATAGATGAAGAATAATTTTAGAGACATAATTTTATAATATGTTGACTTATACTAATGCGAATAGTAAATATTTTTTGCCTGTATAGACCTAATATTTTTCGTCGACGACTCATAATCGTGGGAATAAAAATGTCAGTAGCGTTGTTGACAATGAAAGAATTGTTTTAATAGAATCAATACGACCATCAGTCCACACGTGGAGGACTTCTAAACCTGTGGGCAGCTTAATAATACCAACTTGTACCGTTGAGCCATTATATCAAAGGTTTGTTGTCTTCTTATAGATCATATATATAATTTGCACTAGCCCATTTTCTTTTTGGGGGTCAATTATAGCCGACATTATTAGGTACACAAAATATTGAAGATCTAATCACAGAAAAAATAATGGTACAAAAACTTTAATAAGTCTATTATTAAGGATAATAAAATATGTGTGTGTATGCATGAGTGTACTGTATCCTATATTCCTATATACCTAGAGGTTATACGGTCAGTTGCCTATGATATCATTGTCGCTTATTCTTAGAACTCAACTATTGTCGGTGGCAACTCTAATTTCTCACATGAAATGAACATAGCTATTTATTCAAAGAAATATAAAAACAATTATCTCGTTTTATTCTACTTTTAATAATCTCATTGTTTAATTAAGATTGTTGTTTTTTTTTTTCGGGGTGGCTCAGAAACCTTTTATATTATGCATATAATAACCTAAGTTTATTATTTACAATTTTACACGATTGCTTTGAATAAACAATGATATTAGATGGTTGAATTGCCCTTTAGAAAAATTAACGTACATCAGGAAAATTTTAAATTAATGTTTATGGTAGGGCCGTAGGGAGTTGGATTTTGTAATTTGTACTATAGAAGACACTCTAGCGGACAAGAGAAATTGCCAGTCTTTTGAAGTAAACCTAGGAATGCCAAAGGATTCTCTCTCTTTTGTTTTTTTTGTTTTTTTTTTTTTTTTTTTGATAATACAATAACTCGGGAAGGGCATTTAAATCTGGAAAGTTTATGTTAAAACATCTAAAAATATCAGTTGAACTACAAGTCTCTTAACAAATAACTCATATTATAAGCAAAATTATGACAGAAGTTTAATCTACAGGTACTATGTAACTATCTTGGGTCTACCTATAAAAATGGGTAAACAATTAGACATTTTCCTTATTTAAATTGTCTCTCTGGCTTGCTAGCCTGGCTATAGAATATCCAGGTTCTACTTACTATGTTTTCACAACGGGGCATACGCAATTATAGATAGGTCCTTTTCCTTGACTTCAATATCAAAATTAAGAATTTGGCATTAATAAGACACCCAGTTGGTAGCTGTGTGTAATGAGCTCTTCTCAATATAAGCAATTATTATGGTTCATAATTTAAAACACACGCCTCCTAACGCTCAATAGGGAATTTAATTTAGCTAGCTAGGTTCCACACAATATTTTTGTTTAAAATGCTTTTAGGATTAATCACATGTTTCACCAAACTTCGATATTGTCTTACCTCATATAGTATTGACCAAAATTTTTCAATCAAATTTGATCGACGCATTTGAGATCAACTTGATGTTCTTTTTGCTCAAATTTTGCCAAGAGGATCATCATAGTGCAAAGTACAAGGGGGTACCAAAAGTTTACCACAAAAAAAAAAAAAATGAAGACATTTTATAAATATCAAGTTGGTATAAAAAATGAGAACTCATGATAAGAATGACAAATTAAAGTCACTTTGATCGTAGCGTGCCTCTTAATTTTATCCTCAAGCACAAATCATCTTACAGTAAAATGTATCATTGCCTAGAGTCTTGAAGTAAAATAGAGCCAAAAATATTTGTTTATGTTTCCTAATATAGTGGTAATCATGGCAAACTTATCCATTACTCATTTAAAGCGAAATGGAGAATCGGAGACAATAAATTTCACCATTGAGTTGTATTTTCTACATTAACAGTTTATCTTTCTAAAAAAAATATCAATCTATATTTATATATATAATTAAAGCAAAAACTAAGAGAAAATTCAATTAGATTCTAAATTAGACTACATGTCATATCTAAGTTTTTTTTTTGGTTCTTTTTTTTTAGAGATAATTTCAACATGCTGCTAACCCCGTAACTTGAACAATTTCCCTCTTAGACCCCCAAGCACTTTGTGCATGAGAATGTGTCAATCCAGCTACAATGCTTTTAGTTTTTAATTTTTATTCTAGGTAAGTTAATGATGTTTAAAAGACGAAAAATCTAATATAAATAAATCATAAAAAAACTTAATAACAAAAAAATAAATCATGTGTATAACCAAAAAAAATCTAAAACAAAAAGAGAGAGAGAGAGAGAGAGAGAGAGAGAGAGAGAGTAAAACTTATATATGACTTAAAAAATGTGTAACTCTTACACTAGGTATAATTTGAACTCATTTATATGTGTAATTGTAATTGTTTTTAATTTTACTGTGATATATATGAGTTATACATTAGTATGTAATTTGAACACGTGTGTGATTATAATTGTTTTTAATTTTACCGTGACATGCACGAGTTATACACTAGTATGTGTGTGTATAATTTTCTTTTAAAGTCAAAACTCAAAGAAAAACCAATTAGATTTCAATTGGATTTTCAATTTTGCACCACGAGTTCCATTTAATTTTTCTTTTTTAAATTTTTGTGCCAAGCTATTAGTGCAAAACCCTAAAAGTTTATATAAAAATAAATAAATAAACCTATAAAAATGCTATGCAAAATCCAAAGAGTAATAAACTATATATATATATATATATATATATATATATATATATATATATATATTTTGGAATGGACAAATTGGATTGTTACAAAAGCTAAACTCTTTGAATTCTCCTTCTTTAATGGAAACCATGAAATTTTTTATGAATCTTTAGAGCAAAAAATCAAAGAAAGTAATTTTTTTATTACTCGAAGGTTTTAGAGAAGCATGTTGTCTTTACTGCACTATCATTCTCTACCTTAAGTCTCTTCCCTCTCTCTCTCTAAGGAAATAGTTTTTTTTTTTTTTTTTTTCAATTAGTGTCTCTGGATTTTTCTTTTTTATACTCATTAAGGTTCATATTTCTCTCTCTGGAAATTTTCCATTTAGTTTTGATTCTCTTATTTGGAATACAAATGGATATGTGTCAATTTAGGAATTTTGCAACTTCAACAGTTTAATTTTTATGGACTTTCATTCATTTTTATCACCGCTATTTAATGTTCTTATGCATAAGTATGGGTTATAAGTTAATATATAATTAAAGTCAAAATTGATAAAAAATCCGATTAAATTCTAAATTGGATTCCAGTTGTTGTCTAATTTTGAGCCACGTATTCTGTTTAACTTTTTTTTTTTTAATCGTTCTAAGTGAGTTATTATTGGGCAAAAGACTAAAATTTTAATATAAATAAACCATAAAAATCCAATAAAAAAAAGTAAACTCGCGTATATATCCCAAAAAAACAATATATAAAAAAGGAGTAAAACTTATTTATGACTTAAAAAAAAAATTATAACTCTTACACTAAGTATAACTAGCATGTAACTCCACGCAAACACATGGATGCTTTTAAAATTAAACAAAATTTTTATTATAAAACATTAATAATTAGTCAAATTATTATTATTTTTTAAAAACATGTAACACGTGCATTTATGTATACACGTAGTAGATACATTTAAAATTAAACAAAAATTTTATAATAAAATATAGATAATTAGTCAAATTATTTTTTTAAAGTAAATACAATTAGTCACATATTAAAATTCTTACATAGATTTAGTACTACTTATGATCATTTTTTTTTTCTAATTTTTAATAAAATAGAACATGCGGTGATTTTTATTTTATTTGTTTATTGAGAAACATGTGGTAATTTTTATTGAGTATATGTAATTGTTTTTTTTTTTATAAAATTTTATAGTTCATTAGTATTAGATTCTTAGTATTTTGCACTCATTAACTCACTTAACACAAAGATTAAAAAACTTAAGTAGACACATGACACATGCTTAAATGGATAATTATGATGAAGTCCCCACACATAAATTTAGACATGTACAAAATTGGATTATAATTTCAAATTCTAGTTCAACTTTCTCTAAGTTTTACCTATTAATATATATATATATATATATATATAGATGACTTATAAATTTGAATTTTTTTGTAGTTATATGATTATTTTTTTTATGATTTATTATATTGGACTCCTCGCTTTCTACACTAAATTAATTAATTTGGCACAAAAATTTAAAAATATAGATTAGATGAGACACATGACGCAAAATCAAACTCTAACTGAAACTCAATTTTTACACTAAATTAACTCACTTGGCACAAAATTCTAAAATTTAGATTAGATGAGATACGTGGCGCAAAATTAGACTCTAATTGAATTTTAATTTGAAATTTAATTGAATTTTCTCTCTGCTTTACCTATTATATATATTTGAAACTATACTATATATGTGTCTAATTGTGATTATTTTTTATTGTATTGTGCATATGTAAGAATTATACATTAGTTAGTGTTACATATTTTAATTTTTGTTGACATAATATTAAATACAACTTGAAATTCCTATAAAATTAAAAAAAAAATACAACTTGAAATTTTTAATGTTTAATATAAACTACAAAATTCAACCATTTAAAATGGGAAGAATACTATTCCTATTTTGATGAAGGTAAATACAAATTAACATATAAAATGGCATCAAAAAGTCATTCGATCGCATTTATACTCTAGCTTATATCTTCTAAAAAAAAAAATTATTCTAGCATGTAAGTTGCATGCACATGTACATACATACAAATGCATTTAAGTGGTGGGGCAAGTTTGGTATCAAATCTCCCCAAAAGTAAACATTTTATATTATTTTTGATAATATTACGTTACTTAATAATTTTTATTGAATTAATATTTTAAGAATCTCACATTTCGATTACACATTCCTTTTATTCTTAATATGTAAGCACAACGTGGTATAAGAAAATTTGCAAGCATGTAACACATTTAAGTTTTTTTTTTTTTTTTTTGGAAAGATGCATTTAAGTTAATTAGATTCTTCTTCTTAATTTTTTTTTATTAGATTCAGATATTATATACTTTCCAATAATAAACTTATATTTTATATATATATATATTAAAATATAAAAATTCAAGAGTATATTTTCTTCCTACGTTGAATTATAAAGATGTACGGGCCCACGGGGGGTACTGGGAGGGAGATTTATTAAAATTTAAAGGTCCCACATTCACAACTTGATTATGACCCTTTGAAATATCGGGTGATTAAAATAATAATGAAAAATGAACCTTGCCTGCATTACGATATGTTTGTTTCAACAATGATATTTTTTAGAAAATGAGTTATTTTTTTAAAAGCATTTTTTATGAAACTATCTCATTTTCTAATGTTTGGTAGCAACTTTAAATGAGTTAAAAAACAACCTTCTAACTTCCCTTATTTAGCTTGCTGTGAGCTAGTGTTGTTTTCCAAAAAAATTTAATGGAAAACATTCTCTAAAAATAAGTCATACTTTTTATATTGACCAAAGATAGTTTTCCTTTGACTCATCTTTTTTTATGCTACCAAACACTGAAAAACAAGGAAAACTATCTTTACACCAGGTTTTCCATTGAAACAAACAGAATATATTAGAAGACACCAACTCATATGCTTAGCTCTTTTTCTTTCATGAAATAAAAACCAATTGAAAAATGTTATAAAAACGATATGATTGAAAGTAGACAAGTTGTAAATATATATATATATATATATATATATATATATATATATATATATATATATACACACAGTAGCCTTATTGCATGCCCTCTGTGCGTGTATGAGACTCTTTTTTTGGATATAGTCTTTTAATTTTCTATTCATCACTATTTGAAATTTAAGTATATATTTAATTATATTATGCATTTGATTAGGTGAAAAAAAAAAACCAAATTAAACATAGTGAGAATAGGGAGCAAGGAAAACCAAAAATTAAAAAGAAAAAGGTAAGTCTTGATAAAGCGCCAAAAAAAAAAAAAAAAAAAAAAAAAAGAAGAGAGAGAAAGAAGAGTGATTGAAGGAATATAGGAGTTGGAGCATTTCTGAATATTAAATTTGAAAACCAACGGTGAATTGTCCTATTTTGTAGTCTATGTTTTAGGTGGGAGCTAAAATATTGAAGTTTTTAAATTAGCAATTTTATATATATAACCCTATTATTTAAGTTTTACGAACGGTAAATTTGAGAATATTTTGGATATCAAAATTGAGGATCCCAAATAAACAAGAGAAACACCTTAAATAATAGTATAGATATTTATAATATATAAATAATGGAATAAAGTGATTATTTGAGGGTTCTTATTTTTGTCTTATTGACTTTAGAAAACATATTTTATCAATTGAGAGCATGATGCTATTGGTTCATACCTAAAAGGCAAACAAATCTGAAGTTAACATCATCATCATCATCATTCAAAAACAAGTTGCCTTCAATTTCAGAAGTGAATATTTAATGCACTTCAAATTCATTCTGACATCTAGAACCTCAACTATGCCCAAAAATAAGATTTAAAGAAAAGAAAAAGAGGAGTTAATCTATGGTCTCAAATACCTCCTAACCTAACCAATTTATTTTGAAGAGCAACAGAATTTCATAATTTAATTCTGAGATCACCTATTAAGCCCTCAACATCCTGCAATATGATGTTGCTTGAATTTGATGATAAAAATAAAAGGAATTTTCATTTTTCTTTATCTTTCAACCAAATGAAATAACCTTTTATGAATTAGAAAAAATTTAAGCAACCCAAAAGAAATTTTTTTTTTTATAATGGTGCAAGTGACTTATAAATTACAAGTAATTGTTCTCATCAATTTTTTTGTTATTTTCCGGGGACTTGGTTGGTGAGCAATGGTGGTGTCTAGGATCCTAATGACACTATTAATTAAAATGATGCGCCATCAGCCATGACTAGTCTTAAACTAAAATATTGAAAAAAAAAAAAGGAAGATGAGTTGAATGTGATGCTTGTGAGGCTTCTATCTGTCACTTTGTTGATGCCTCTGTTTCTTCTCTTTCCAACATTCTGTTACTCCCCTTCCTGGGTTTGAGCTAGACACTACAACCCACTTCATTCCCCATCTAACACCCTTTCTTATCTTTACTCCCACGTTTTGACCAAAGAGGAATTCCCTTATCATCCTATAAGCTTTTCCATAGACCCCACAATCATAATGCTATAAATCTCTCTCTCTCTCTCTCTCTCTCTCTCTCAAAATAAGGATAATTACACCATACTAAACAGTCAATATGGTCTAAAATTTAGGTTAACCAGTTTTGACAATGCCATTAGTGCCAGATATACTTGGTTCCTCCTGTTTATAAACTGTGAGTAACAATTATTAGCATAACTTTGGCAGTGATATACTTGGTTCATCCTTACCAAATCCAGACTCTACTTGATTCTTTACATAAAATTAACCTTAGTTTGGTTAGTATTAAGTCATTAAATACTGTGTGTAATTTATCAAATTAACTGTAATTTGACTAATTTCAAATAACTTATTTATTTATTTAATAACTTTATTTAATTGATATACCTCGTTTAAATTTGCCTAACGCCTCAAACTTCATAGCCTTGCCAATAGGCTTCGCTAGCTTTTCAAATGTCTGCATAGATGTTCACACAGTCTTGCATAATATTTTCTGTGTGCATGTGTGTTAGCTAAAGCCAATCATGGTTTTGAAGTTTTATTCTTATATGATTAACTTTTAAATTGTTATAAAAAAATAAATTGGTATTGGTACAACGAAAGTAGGCATTCGGCAATCTCCCACTTCAATGGTCATCATAAACAATTATTAACCCTTTTTTTCTCTCGTATCAATCATTTGGTTAATAGATGTCCTACCAACCTTTGGACCCCAAGTTCTCATGGTTCTTTTTGTCTATTTTTGTCACAAATCGAAGACTATAATCTGAAACTTGATTAATTTATGTGTCACCAATGTGTGAGTTCTCTTGCTCCTATTATTAATGGTGGAAGAACATGTGAATCATATGGGCTATGATTGTATGCCATTCTGATTCTGTACGCTTCCAATGAGAGTACTGAATGTGAATCATTTTGTCATGGGAAGGGTTCCTAATTTTGCAGGAACAGCGAATACTTGTCCTGTCCTCCTAACCCTTTTAATAGCTGCAGTTGGGTTGTCATTTTTGGGATTGGTCTATCATGTGAAGATAACATGTTGAGCAGTGGAAGTTACAAAATAATCAACTAAATTAACAGCATTAACGAAACCAAAGCTATCACACAAACAAAATGAGAATTGCACCCTCTCACATCCTTGTATGAATTTCTTCTTGAAACGGAGGGTGTAGCAACAACAACCCAAAAAAAAAAAAAGGAAGAAGAAGAAGAAGAAGAAGTTGATTTAAGAATTATAATTAGCAATTAAATTTAAAATAAATTTCTCTAAGAACCCCCTGATTTTTATGTTATTGCACTAAAATCCCCTTAACTTTTTTCCCTAATTTGGTATTTGAACTTTGATGATGCACTAAATAGACCATTCTATTAGTGTATCCTCCAATTGCTAATAGAGATCACGTGGCATAAAAAAGAAAACAAAAGAAAACATACTACCCTCCCCTCAAGCTCTCTTTCACCTCCACCCTCACTCATAGCTAGGACTCGTGACTTCTTTATCTCTTGACTCTTTGTTAGGATCAAACTTTGTATGTGTTGGCAAATCTGAGTTAAAATGCATTTTTAATGTAATTGAGTTCCTAGTTCCTATATCTCGAGTAGTGTTGAAAGATTACTTTGAAGACACAAGAAAACAACTTAAGAAACTACTCAAGAGCATAGAAGAACTGATGCCTTGACACCAGCCTTGATACCATGTGATTGATCAAGTTTCACTAAGGCTTGACTCCTCACAATCGATCGAGCTTCGGGCCTGCTGATTCTGCTTACCTTTTTAAGCCCATAATGACTTGTTGGCATGGAAATTTGCGCACTAGGTTTCCAATGTATCACAAATTGCAAAAGTGTTCACGCACTCATCGAATATTACACTCACCTACATGCATGAAGGAGAACATTTTTATGATTTGCTTGCTCACTCCTAAGTGCCAAAGATTGTAGCAATATAATTCTCAAAGTACCGAAGTCGGATTACAAGAAGCGGAGTAAATTCAAAGACAATGTAATTAAATAACACTTTTGGTGAAGATGAAAAATAATTTTTGCTTGGTGATTGTTAACAATTAAATAATGATTGGTTTAAATCTATATTTTAATTACCAATGCATCGGGGTTTTTTCCTATATCGATATGAAATTCTTTGTGATCTAAGAAAACATATATTTCATAATTTGTTGTTCTTAGACAATGAAATACATATAATTTAGTTGAACTGAGACAATTCAAAAATGCATGATAACTTAGATTAATAATGTGGTTAGAATTGTTTTCAGAAAAATCTATTTACTTTAAAACATGATTTCTATTTGAAACTATTAGAAATCATCTAAACAAAACATGATTGAACATATTGAAAGTATGGAAGAAAAAATACATCAAAAGAAATCTAATTGAACAATCAAATATGTTGTCAACTCAAAATTTAGAAAGAATCACAATGAATTTTCATACCGTATGGAAGAAACATAACCCTAAGCCCTAGCTAAGAGTTCAGGCTGCCATTAGGTAAAAGAAAATACATGTTTTTGTCTCTCTAAATTTGTTTTCTCCAACCCCCATTCAAAACCCTAGTGTCAAAGTGTTCAAAGTAAATAAAACTTTTGACTACTTAATTTTCATTCTGATTTATGCTTCTTTGATTTCTTCCCTTGATGTGAAGCTTCCAAACATGGTAAACGACCCAAGCATTCTAGTTACACCTCCTTAGACATTTAAGCATAGTCCTTTCACTCCTCTTTAATTCTAGTTTGATCTCCATTCTCCCTTACTTCTCCCACAAACTCTTGTAATATTATTTTTTTCACATGATTTCTTGAAAGTAGAAAATTACACACAAAAAATAACATCTTATTTTAAAAATTATGTAAAGATAAATAATGGGGACTAATGCAAATCATAGATTAATTATACAAATTAAGTATAATAATAAGGAAATAAAACCCAAATAAATATACATTTTAAGGCATTATCATGATCCTAAAATCTATAGATAACTAGTTGAAAGTCTAGTCTACCTCACAGTTACTCAACCATACGTCTCTCAAGCAGCCCACATTGTCAGTCATCTCATGGAAACACTACAATCATTTCATTATGCCATTCATGGAAACACCATAGTCATTTTAGTGACTCCCTCATTTCTTAGCTCAGTTAAAAGCAGATTGTAGTTGCTCATTTTAGTACAAAAGAAAAATATCATTCACTTACAAACACCACATCTAAATTTCTTTGGCTACGTTGGCTCCTACAAGATATAGAGGTTGATTACTCAACTTTAGGATGGGTATATTATGATAATCGAAGTGCCATGCAAATTGCCCACAATAATCTGTTCTATGAGTATACTAAGAATATTGGAATTAATTGTCATTTTGTTCATCATCATCTATTTTAGGGTTCATTATAGCTATGTTTTGTCTCCTCATAGAATTAGGGCTCGCTTGGTAACGTTTTTCTAGTAACGTTATTTAAGTATTATGGAAATACATGTGTGTGGAAAAGTATTATAGAAATACGTGTTATATTATTTAAACAACGAAAACTGTTGTTTAAATAACACTAACAAACTAGCCCTTTCTTAGCAAGCATCTTCACCAAACCTTCTCCACAAGACCACTTCTATGACATCGTCTCCAAACTCAAGTTGTTCTCTCACCACACTACATAAGTTAGAGAGGGCTCTTGAAATGCAAGCCCATTGTATTTTTCTTGTACTATACTCCTATTTACTTTTACATCATTCACATATATGTTAGGCTATATAAAGGCAGTCCTTTATACAATTTTATCGACAATTTAATACATAAACTTCTAGTATTTCTAGTTTAATTCTTAAATGACATATTTATAGATAGTAATTGTTTGCTAGCCACATGGCCACTAATTAACTCAAGTAGCTATCTAATTAATAAGCTACTAGCTGATATCCCATGCAATGCACGGGTACAATATAAATTTATTTTAAAATATTTTATAAAAAACTATATTTTTCCCAATTATCTTTATGCCATGGCTAATACTTATTCTTAATATTGTTGCCTCTACCATAACTTCCAGCCATGAATTATCTTCCTCCTTGGATCGAAGCCTGTCTATAACATATGCTAAGTTTCCCTCTATGATAATATCTCTTACACCTATCTTAATTGTGCGCAAAATCAATAGCCTAGACGGCCGCTGCTAGTTTTGCCTCATCTGAATCCAAATTACTCTGCTTTACAACTCAATACTGCAATGAGCGACCCATTATCATCTCAAAATAAAACTCCTACTCTTGCTTTGTTCTTTAAAAATCGCTCTATCAAAGTTTATCTTGAAAGAAAACTCTTAAAGTGGTTGCTATTTATGCTTGATTGGACAAATGTGTATAAAGTATAAACAAATAATCATATTATCCAATCCATTGAATCTGGCTCTTACAATTTCGCATTGAACTTAGTTCTTCAAAGATAACTATCAATGAGGTTGCTATTTATGCTTGATTGAACAAATGAGTAAAGACAAATAATCATATTACCCAATCCATTGAATTTGATTCTTGCAATTCTGCGTTGAACTTAGCTATTATACAATGTAGAGAAAATTGAAAAGTTATCCATTCAATTTGTCTAAAGCATTTAGAGTAATAAATGCATTATAGTTGTTTGGCTAACTTAAAACATCAGCTCATTGTTTGGAATACAATGGGAAGAAGTTAAGGCATGTTTGGTAAACTGTAATAGGCGCTGTAATGTAATAGTTATTTATATATTTTAGTTATTTTTTAGGGTACACTAAATGTAGATTACATGAGGAATAGTAATCTCTATTATTGGGAATAGAAGACATTGTAATGAAATAACTATTACTATCCATAAATTTGGTTATTACACATAGAAAGCTATTGATACCCATTTTTGTGACACATTTTATATAAGCCCGATTCAATTAAGCTCAACTTCCTTGTGAGCTCAATTCATGTATTATATTTTATTTATTTAAGTGTGGTTTGGAGGATATGGGTCGATTTCTTTCAGACCTTTTGCATGAGTCTAGTCCATGCGTGCTACCAAGTGGGCAAAGGACACTAGTAACACCTTAGGCTCATGAAGAAGGTCTTGTACCCAAAATTTTCACCCTAAAAGAGCTTCTATGCTCTAACTGATTGCGACCCAAAGTTTCTGCCCTAACCTAATTTTGCAACCATATTTTCTTTTCCACCCAAAAAAACACACCTGACCCTAAACTAATTAGCTAGCCTATTGTAGCCAAGCTGTCAAATGCCTACAATGACAAGGAAACAATAGCTAATGCAGTTAGGCACTTTATTTCCAAAATCATGCTAAAAGCATGCTAAACTCTTCCCTAAACAAAAGCAACCCAATCCAAAACACCAAATTAGTATCATGAGAGATAAAAGTCTCTTCCACTACTCAAAAACCAGTCATTAGCAACACCCTAAACTCTATATAAAACTCTCTCTTCAGCTCAAAAATAACCAATTACGTTCTACCCTAGAGCTAAAATTTTAAAGAAAAAGCTCATTCAACCAGCTAACATTCTCACAATTCCAAAGCTTGGGAGTGGAAATATAAGTACAAGGGAACCTTCCCTCTCTTCCGCACAACTTCTTTCAATTTCCTCTTCTCGCTGACTGTGGGTTAAAGTTTCAGACTTGTTATGTTTTTATGTTTTTTCTGCACTTTTGTTATTAGCATTTTGATTCCCACTTGTCAAAACACCATTAGCCTTTTATTCATTATACATTTAGAATTTTGGGCTTGATTCTTCACAATAAACACTTTTAAAAAACCCAAGGGGAGATTTGGGCCGTTCTCGCATTTTAGGCCCTTATTGCAGAAACGTCCCCGTCAAAAGCTTGTAAAAGATGATGTATAAGGAAAATTTATATTTTTGGAAAATATTAATTTAAAATCTATTATATGTTCAATAAGGAATAGTTATAACACCTCCATTTTAAACAGTAATTCATATGTAATGACTAATCCATGTAATAAATATGCTATTACACATAAATAACTATTCTATTACAGAAGTTATTACAACATCCCAAATATACCTTTAGGGTACATTTGGTACACCGAATGGGAATTATGACAGAAATTGTAATTTTTATTACTATGAATAAAATGTGTTGTAATGTAATAACTAAACATATTCATTAGTTTGGTTGTGAGTTATAACATTATAATAAAACTTAACATTTATTTTAGACTCATACAATTATATCTCCTTAAAAATTATTATTTTTAAATTTAAGAGAGATATGTGTTATTTTTTATGATTTTTTATTTTTATAATTTTTAGACGTATATAGAAAATTTGTTTATTTGAAAATATATTAAGTTTTGAAATTATTACATTTACTAAGAAATAGCTAATACAACCTTTTAAAGAGGAATAGTTATTCCTCATTTTGAAGAATAGCTATTCTCAAGGAATGATTATTCCTTATAATAAAAACATAACCAAACTAAAGAATAACTAAATCATAGAAATAACTATTACATTACAACGTCTATTAAAGTCTACCAAACATGCCCTTAGTTTGATTATGTTTTTATTACAGGGAATAATCATTCATTATGAATATCTATTCTTCAAAATGAGGAATAACTATTTCTCTTTAAAATTGATGTAATAGTTATTCCTTAGTATGTGTAATAATTTCTAAAATTAATATAATTTCAAATAAACAAACTTTCTATATACACGTAACAAGTAAAAATTTTTAAAAAAAACCATTAAAATCAACTCATCTCTCTATCAAATTTATAAAAAAAAAAAAAACATTATTTTTAAGGAAATATTTTATTTAGTTCATTATTTTTAAGGAAATATTATTGTATGAATAAGATATTTCCTAAAATAAATCTTAAGTTATATTTTAATGTTACAACTCACAACCAAACTTCTGGCATGTTTGGATGGAGGGGGGAAGGAGGGGGAGTGGAGGGGAGTAGAGTAGAATTGGCTAAAAATAAGCTAATTTTGTGATAAATCTACTCTATGCTACTCCCCCTCCTTCCTCCTCAATCCAAACGGAAAAAAATAAATAAATAAATAAAAACTCACAACCAAACTTATGAATAAGTTTAGTTATTTCATTACAACACATTTTATTCTCAATAATAAATATTACAATTCTTGTCATGATCCTCATCCAGTGTACCAAACGAGTCCTTCATGTAAAAGGTCAAATGTAAAACTACTCTAATAAAGTGTTACATGGTGAACCTCATACTCTCTCGCATAGAATCTTTGTTTATATATATATATATATATATATAGAGAGAGAGAGAGAGAGAGAGAGAGAGAGAGAGAGATTGATTAGGAAGTGATTACAAAAAGTCAACCATTTCGCCTTTATCCATAATTATGAATCTACATTAAAATTCATGACACATTTTATTAACTTTTTTTTCTTTTTTAAAAGTTTTAAAGGTTTAGACACAGGACATCGGCTACATCACTATTACAAAAGTTATTACTGCATCCTAAATATACATTTAGTTTGGTTATATTTTTATTATAAAAAATAGTCATTTCTTATGAATATCTACTCTTTAAAATGAGGAATAATTATTCCTCTTTAAAATGGATGTAATAGTTATTTCTTAATATGTGTAATAATTTCTAAAATTAATATACTTCTGAATAACAAACTTTCCATAAACACGTAACAAGTATTAAAAAAAAAAATCATTAAAATCAACTCATCTTTCTCTCAAATTTAAAAAAAAAAGAAAACATTATTTTTAAGGAAATATATATATATATTTTTTTGAGTTCATTATTTTAAAAAATATATATAATTGTATGAATAAAATATTTTCTAGAATAAATTTTAAGTTATATTTTAATGTTACAATTCATAACCAAACTTATAAACATATTTAATTATTCCATTACAACACATTTTATTCTTAATAATAAATATTACTTTGTTTGTCGTAATCCTCATTCAGTGTACTAAATATGCCCTTAATGTAAAAGGCTAAATGTAAAACTACTCTAATAAAGTGTCACATGGCAAATCTCATACTCTCTCACATTAGCTCTTTGTAATTATGAATCTACATTAAAATCCGTGACACTTTACATTTTATTAACTTTTTTTCTTTTAAAAAGTTTTAAAGGTTTAGACACATGACATCGGCTACATTGTACACGCTACACCATTTTTTCCATGACACACGACATTGTATCTCTCCATTGGAAATGATTTTAAAAATGGAGACATACAATGTACAAAGTCAACCATTGTTCTTTAAAAATTTACTCTCCATTGGAAATACAAAATATATATAAATATATCAATTAAGCTATAAGGTTTTTGAACTTAGAAGGGAAAAAAAAGTTAACGTAGAAGACTAAAAATATCAATTAAGTTAAATATCACTCTTTCTTCTTTTTTTTTTTTTTTTTTTTTTTTTTGAAGTATACCTACTAGCCTCACTCTCAATTTTTTCGTACTTACTAATACTAACAAATGAGAAAGACTAAAGATTTCTTTTTTAGGAAGAGAAAGACTATACGATCAATTGATGTAAGAACGCCGATTTTTTCAAAACCCACTCTCAAGGCAGTCAAAGACCATTGTAACTTAAGAAGATTAGTCATAAAACAATGGTTGAACCAGTAATCATTTCTCTTCCAAGAAGATTATTTTCCAAAATATAAAAGAATAAAAATATTTCCCTATACAATGACCCATAAACTTCCTCTCTTTTATCAATCTTAATTATGAAATTATTAATTATCTAAAACTTCTCATAATGTAGATGGAACAATAGAAAATGATTTGTAGAAATCTATTGCATCATTTTTATTTTTTTATTTTATTTTTTATTTTTCGTATATCAAAATTTAGGATAAACACCAACCTGAAAGGTTAGTTTGTTTTGGAGGTGCACAAAAATTCAACAACCTAATAGGCTTAAATTAAGCTAATGCCAGCTTTGCACCTCAGCAAGACTGAAAATGATAGCTAAACTAGTTCGTGCATAGTTGTTTAATTGTGTAAACCTCCCAACTATTCAATTATAAACATCCAAGTTTAAAAAATTCTGCGTGAATTTGACAGTCATTGCTTGGTTTCGGATCCAAAGTCTATCTTTTTTGACCAAGCGCTTTGCTTTGTAGTTTCTTCTATATATATTTTACAAACACAAACTTTGAGCTTCACCACTGACTCTTATCTCTCTCTAGAAATTGAATAGCAGGCGTAAAAGAGAGGCGCCCAGATACCAGAAGCTAGCTACAAGTTTAACCAAAGCCTGCTTCTCTCTCTTCTCTCTGCAGAAACAGAAAGAAGACAGAAGAGAAGAGAGTCTTCTTTGGTGTCACCTTCTTTTTCTGTGGTACGTAATACCTTGCTTTGAGTGTATTTTTAAATTGGATATAGCTAGCTTCTCTCTCTGCTCTGTTGTGATTATAGAGCCAGTGGGTCTGCTTCTTGAGTAGAAATGATATGATCGAGTCCACTCAGAATCCATCTCTTTACCACATTGCCTTGACGTAACTCAGAAGCAAAAATCACAGCAATTCACCCAAAATAAAGTAAAAGCTTGCTAGCTCATATAAAATAGTAAAACATTCGTGTTCTTTTCGCAAAGCTACACACACACTGACACACACACACAGCCCTTTATAACCCAAGCATACACTGATACACGCATATATATTCACATATATTGCAAGCTTTCATTGCCCATAACCTCATCACTCACAAAGAAGTAGGCTAATATGGAGAGGCTCTCAACCACGACCATGCTCCCCGACACGTTCCAAGGTACTCGTGATGACATTGCAGGACAAATTGGGTTGATTTGGCAACAAGCCAAAGCACCATTGATTGTGCCACTGTTGAAATTGCTGGTGGTTGTGTGCTTGGGCATGTCATTAATGCTTTTCATGGAGCGAGTGTACATGGGCATTGTCATAGTTTTTATCAAGTTGTTTGGGCGAAAGCCAGAGAAGAGTTACAAATGCGACTCCATGAGGGACGATTTGGAGCTTGGTCATTCAGCTTACCCCATGGTTCTAGTGCAAATCCCCATGTACAATGAGAAAGAGGTAAGAAAATTTAGATTTCAGTCATATCACCAACATTTAAACAAATTTTATTAACATGACTCTATGATAGGGTTATTATATTGATCATGTGACACAGTTTAAACCACTCAAATATAATATACACACACAACTTTTAATCATTAGCTCTTATAATTGATTTATTAATTTATAAGTTTTTCTCTCTGTCTTAAATTAAATTTTTTAAGGATGTGATATAAAACATAAGTTTTACGTCCTCTAATCCTAGCATGTCACTTCAGGTCTGTTTGAATATCGCTTATTTTGCTGAAACTGAAACTTATTACTGAAAATACCATAAATAAAAGCAAAAGTTAATTGAAATAGTACAGTGGGGCTCATGAATAGTGCCAAAAAATGCGGTGGGCTCATAAATAATAGCAAAAATAAGCTGAACAGTAAAATAATTTATAATTTTAATCCACATCCAAACGCACACTTCATCTTATCACACATTAAAAAATTTAAGCACAATCATACTCAATCAAATCTAATATATATCTGAAAATCCAACCAAATTGAAAGTTTATTGTGATCTTATTAAGTGTAACAAGATGTATTAAATTCTAAGTTAAAAACTGATGCGATAACCTCTTATTAGATAGTGTAAAAATTGAGTTTTACACTTCATCCTTACTAAATTCAAACTCTTTACTTTATAGTACAATGAAATTTGCTTAGAGCACGTCTAGTTATGTGTTATCAATCATAAAAGAATTTAAGAGCTTCAAAAACTCTTTTTGAAAAAATGGGGAAAAGTTATTTTAAAGGATCCTTAAAATTGTCAAAAGTTGAAGCTTTTCAATCATAAAAGAATTTAAAGCTTCAAAAACTCTTTTTGAAAAAATGGGGAAAAGTTATTTTAAGGGATCCTTAAAATTGTCAAAAGTTGAAGCTTTTATGAAAAAGTTCAATTATTATTCATACTTCATAAATTTAAAACTTTAAAGCATTGTTCATTGTAATCTACCAAAATATTCAAAATATTAAATAGTTTTCCACCTAAAATTCAATATCACCAAACTCTATGGTTACAAGCTTTGTTTTCTACTGCAATATAACATGGACGCTAAATCTTTCATGCGACTGTTCTATGCTACGCAGGTGTATCAGCTATCCATTGGAGCTGCATGTGGGCTTTCATGGCCGTCTGATCGGATAATAATTCAAGTTCTTGATGATTCAACTGACCCAGCTATCAAGGTTCTTGTTTCAATCCTATCTCATTTCAAACACGATTTAGATACATGTTTGAAATTGGTTATGTACCTACATCATGTCCGGTCCATTGCATTATGTATACATACATTTATTTATTTGAGCTTTCATTTACTTAAAAATAATATACTATTTTTTTATAAGCAAATAATAAACTATTTTAAAGCAGTTGTTCTTTTTGTCCCATATATAATTTGGGTTTCGAAGCAGGTTCCTAGGATTTACCAACTATGACCAAATCTTTTTGGTAACAAATATTAAAATTAATCCAACCAACAACCATAAATCACACCCAAAAAAAAAACTTTGTAAGAAAATAACACCCTACCTACTTTGAATTGATTGTTGGATGATAGAGTTCCAAAAGTTTATTTTTGGATAGTTTCCTTATTTGTTACAGTCAAATAGAGATATTATCCTGTATGACCATGAGCACCATTACCATTCACCAACATGAAATAGTTCAGTTCATAATTTCATAGACAAAATCTACATTTTTTTTTTATGTGGGTCTGTGTGATTCATGGTCTAATAAACAAAAGTACAACAGGAACTGGTGGAACTCGAATGCCAAAGATGGGCAAGCAAAGGCATAAACATAAAGTACGAGATCAGAGACAACAGGAATGGGTACAAAGCAGGTGCTCTCAAAGAAGGCATGAAACACAGCTACGTCAAACTGTGTGACTATGTGGCAATCTTTGATGCTGATTTCCAACCTGAGCCTGATTTTCTATGGCGCACCATACCTTTTCTTGTTCACAACCCCGAAATTGCTCTTGTCCAAGCTCGCTGGAAATTTGGTATGTGGCAGTCTTTACTAAATGTAACACCTTTGCTACTAAACTTGGTTCAAGCCTCTTTTTTTAATGACTGAGTTTATAATCTAGCATAACGGGCCAACCAAGATAGAAAATGACATATAAAAATAAAAAACTTGGTTGTCATGACATGTTAAATCTTACTATAAAAAAAAATAAAAAAATAAAAACTTAAACTGACATGTCATGATTTGATTAGTATCACTTCAAAATATAATACGTAAGTGTTTAAATGAATTATTGTGATTGGTAACACATTGGTTTTAAAGATTATGTATAAAATTTTATAACATCCTTAGCATCAATCTATATTAAATCATGTAAAAGAACATGTCTTGTTCTAGTTTTGAAGAATTGTCACGTATAGTGGACATGAAAGAGCTACATTTTTTGCTAGGAGTCTTGCAGCTTAGTAGCATTGCTTGTTCTCCTATATAAGGAAAACTAGGATTCGAATCACCCCCCTCCCCCCCCCCCCCAGTTGTTGTCTATCAAATTATCATTAAAAGATAAATATTAAGTTTTCGTCTTGATCTGTAAAAGTAGTGTTAATGGATTTTATTAGTCATTGAATGGAAAATGCTCCTCTTCCCAGTCTTCTATTGAAAGTCCCTCCAGGGCACATTTCACAGGGTGAATAGGATAAGTTCCTACATGCATCTCTTTTGTCAAATAAAAGCAATTTCGTGCTTCTTTTTTAATACTAATTTGACTAGAAAAGAGCTCCTTTCATTTGGTTTTCATGGATGGTAGTTTTGCTCTCTGAGCAAGCAACCTAGCATCAACAGAAAGGATGACTCTTACTTTGCCAAAAAAAAAGGTATGAATCTTGAGCATATTAGCTTGGACAATACTTAGTCAAGATCTTGTCATGAAATCTGCATATATCAATTTGATGCAAGCCTGAATATGACCTTTGTATATTGATTGTCATTAGAAGGTATTAGGCAAGCTCATTAAGTCAAACTCAAGTTAATTGGCAGGGCTTCCATTTCAACTTTATACTTTGTGCAGAACAATTTCTATAATTAAAATACAAGAGAAACGCACTTACTATGTAGCAAAAAGTCTGAAAAGTATAGAGTTATTATACACTATAGAATGACTGGAAAAGTACTTACCAAAGAAGATGAGGAGGAGTGATGGTACTTTATCGGATGTTATTGCAGTTAATGCTGACGAATGCTTAATGACAAGGATGCAAGAGATGTCACTGGATTACCATTTCACAGTGGAGCAAGAAGTGGGGTCTGCAACTTACAACTTCTTTGGTTTCAATGGTAAGCCATATTCTCAAAATTTCTGATAGTATTAGTACAAAATCCAATCATATGACAGTAGAGAATTTAATGCAGGGACAGCCGGTGTATGGAGAATTTCAGCAATCAATGAGGCTGGAGGATGGAAGGACCGCACCACAGTGGAGGATATGGATTTGGCAGTCAGAGCAAGTCTCAAAGGCTGGAAATTTGTATATGTTGGTGACATCAAGGTATTAACAACAAAACTAGTAGAACTAGGTATAATTTGATAAAGTAAATTGTTGACTAGTGAAGTATTCATTATTGTCCAGTGGGATTTTCATTAAACATTTCAGGGAGATCTTCATTTAAATGAATTATTATACTACTACCCTTGTTGGCTGTCTATCCTCTTAAAATTGGCCTCCCTTAGACCTTCTTTCCCCCTTTTTATTGATCTTACACACACACACACACACCTAGTAGGCTTGAACCCATGACTTCACCTCCCCTTGCTTCTACAAGGGGCGGAGGTGCCATTTTTAGCTTAAAGCTTATTGCCCTTCTCTTAGACCATTTCTTGCTCCCACCTACTAGTACACTGTCTAGTGTCTACAGCTTATGGCTGAAAAAGTAGTGGAAAAAAATACTTGAGCCAGACAGACAAAAGCATCAAGCTTAATATCACAGTTGTCTCACAATGTCATAAATTTTGTAATTGAAACCTTTGCACTTAGTTTCTACTTCTGCTAATTGTATGCAGCCTGTTTTGGCTATATGTGTTATTAATTAATAAAAGGATCAGTATCCATTTGTGTAATTGCTTAGAATACATATAACTTCCCATATATTGAAAGGTATGCTTCTTCTTAGCTTCTCTTAGATGTCCATGCAAATAAAATTGTCTCAAAATATTTTAATATGCATATTTGATTCTAATCATTTGAACACATTCTACTAAGCAAACCCATTGGTCCATGTAAGCCTTCCTTAAATTAGAAAGTCTATATAATTTAAGAAGCAAGCACCATTTCCGTAAAAGTGATATGATTCTGGAATTGTCCTGTACTAAGTTTTTACTGATTCCCTTTTCAAAGTTGATATAATTCTAATTTATATATATATATATATATATATATATATATATATATATATATATATTTCAGGTGAAAAATGAATTACCTAGTACTTTCAAAGCCTTCCGTTATCAGCAGCACCGATGGTCTTGTGGCCCTGCTAATCTCTTCCGAAAAATGGCCATGGAGATTGTGAGAAACAAGGTATGCTTCTTCTTAGCTTCTCTTAGATGTTTCTGCTCTGTCTAAAGTGATAATCAAGAATGTAGAAACATAAGGCCAATTTGTACTTTTTCCCCCTCTTAATCCAATTTTTTTTCTTTGTCTATATCTCTACTCACTATTTATTTTATATTGCAGAGAGTCTCACTGTGGAAGAAGTTATACGTGGTCTACAGCTTTTTCTTTGTTCGGAAGGTCATAGCTCATACTGTCACATTTTTCTTTTACTGTGTTGTTTTGCCGGCAACAGTCTTGGTTCCTGAAGTGGAAGTTCCCAAGTGGGGTTCTGTGTACATCCCATCTATAATTACTCTCCTCAATGCAGTTGGAACTCCAAGGTCTTTCTCTCCCCTTCAACATTCTCTCTTTTGGCAAGCAAGTTTTCATGATGTCCTGTTATAGATTGCATTAGTACTGGCCAGGCCTTCTGACCTGTCCAAATTCACCAATAGTGTGGTTCTTTTGGGGTATGGATTGGTTGTCCTTACTTTGCAGGATTGTGCTATGTCCAAACCTGATTGAAATATTAATTTTCTAGCAATCCTGGAGATACTTCTAGCTTTATAAAAAGGATAATGCAATAATGCTTTCGTCTTAGTTTGACTTGTTATACTCATTTCTAATACCTTCGACTGTATGTTACGTCACAGATCATTCCACCTATTGATGTTCTGGATACTCTTTGAGAATGTCATGTCTTTGCATCGAACTAAGGCAACATTTATAGGTCTGCTCGAGGCAGGGAGAGTAAATGAATGGGTTGTCACTGAGAAATTGGGAGATGCCCTCAAGATGAAATCAGGTGCAAAAGCTCCCAGGAAACCTCGATTCAGGGTTGGAGAAAGGTAATATTACTTGTATTTGGAATCATTTTTACAATGTGTACATTATGCAGTTACAATTGTCATAGCATTTGATCTGTGTCAAAAGGAGTCTTCAACATAACAATGGCATTGCAACACTTGATAAAAATAGAAGTAATCTTAATACTGTGAAACTAGAGTGCTCGTATACTATAATGGTCAAACTGTGTTTTGTTTATGCAGAAGACAGTGGGAAGCAAAATGTAGTCGATATATTTCTTATACTTGGAACTGGAACAGTTGTTCTAAAGCGCCAATACCTTCTCCAATTTTTCAATATGCTCTGCAATAAGTAGAGCATTAAGATTCAAACTTTCAATCATTGAATTGTTGTTCCAGAAAAATGTGTCACCTCCATTTTTAATGTTTACCTAGACAATGTTATAAAATAATTTAATGAACTGTATCTAGTATGAAAAGTAAGAATCTGAAGTTTACATCTTTTGCTTCTTAAACAGGCTTCATCTGCTAGAGCTCGTTGTTGGGGCCTATCTCTTCTTCTGCGGGTGCTATGATCTCAACTTTGGAAGGAACCGTTACTTCATATACCTCTTTCTCCAGTCCTTTGCCTTCTTCATTGCAGGGGTTGGTTATGTTGGTACCTTTGTCCCCAACTTTTAATGGAACGTGATTGGTGAAATATGATCTCAAGAATAGCATTCAACATCTCTTTTATTGTCACCAACAGAAAATGAAAATACGGTTCTTTTTGAAGATTCATTCATCCAGATAGAGATAGTTCTCTTTTCTGTTCTTTAGATTTGTCAAAACAAACACTGGTCATTCTTTTCTTGTGTGAAATGATTCAATATAAATTATTTTCTTGTGGATATAGGCAAGGAAAATGTAAAGATTAAATCAAAAGCGCAATATGTTGCAACAGGCAAGCATTGTTTAGATAGGGTTGTTTACATTTTGTAAGTGACTTTGAGATTTTATATGGGAATAAAGAATACGAGGATGCTGAAGTTGGAAACAAAAATTTTAAGAATAATATTCTGCAACAAAAGATTAAGTTTTTCCACTATGAGTACCAAGCACCTTTTTTTTGTTGAGTATCTTGAATAATTCAGCTTGCTATATAGTTCAAAATTGGGTGGCTTGTATTATGGGTTCTTTTAGAATGGCTTATGCTTGGGTTTCTTAAGCTCATTGAGCTGCTCTTAGGCTTGATGAACTTACCCCTATCTAAGTTAAAAAAATAAGCTTGTCTAAAAAAAAATTATCAACTAGTGCCCAGCGGTAAATATACTCATGAATCAAGTAGTATCATAAGCTCATCCAAAAATATCCAATAACATTATACTGAATCATGTGGTATCATTTTGTTGAGGTAAAATATGTAAGCTGATAGAAATATATTAATTAATAATTATCCATTGATGTCCCAAAAAAAAAAAAACAAAAAAACAAAATGCTGGCTATGGGGTTCGAACCCATGCGCACTTATGTGCAGAAGATCTTAAGTCTTCCCCCTTAACCTCTCGGGCAAACCAGCTTCTCTGAACTCTAGTTGTACAGTTTATAATTTTAACATCAATCTAATGTGTTTCAACTTCCATTTACCTCTAGCAAAGCGCACAGTTTTTAATTATTCTTTTAATTTTTTTGTAAATATATTATTAAAATTGGCATAGTTTGCTGTTCTTTATTAAAAGAACCAAGATTTAATATGAACAAAAATTTTCAATATTTAATATTAAAAAATGTAAATAAAACAAAATCTAAAAAATAATTGTTTTTCTTTATACATCTTCATTCAATCACATGCAAAGAAGAACCTGTGTTTAAAAAAAAAATTAAAAAAACACTTGAAAATCATATGACTGATTCTACATTAAATTTTGTTTTAATTGCCCTTCCAGTGTACATAATTTAAGAATTTGTTAAATAATCATTTTTCATTTAGTTGTGAACCCTAACTTTGACAAGATTTATAAGCAAAAATGTCAAATTTTATACTTCGACTTCCTCATTATCTATCAATCCAAAAAGAAAATGTATATATTATGTCTATTATTTGTCCACTAATTTGCTAACAAAAATCTCTCTCTCTCTCTCTCTCTCTCTCTCTCTCTCTCTCTCTCTCCACACAAAAAAAAAAAGTTTGAAATTACTAGGCTTAAGTTGATCAACATTATGTTCTATAAAAATTTCCAATATTCTTCTTATGTGCCGCAAAGTTAACAAAAATAAATAAAACAAATCATACCCACAAAGTTTAGGTAGAGCTAGATAGTAGCAAAAACCCACCTCTCAAAAGTTCCAACTTTTAATTTTTGGTAAGCAAACAACCAAAATGTCAAACAAATAGTCATTTGAATTTTATTTTATTTTTAAAAAAATGAAGAAGAAGAAGAAGAAGAAGAAAGCCAAACACACAGTTGTTTTAATTTTAAAATTTGTAAGGGGGTCAAGTTTAGAAATGGTATTACAGGTATCTACCCTCTTACATAGAAGTGGATCCCACACAGCTTGTGAAACCCAATCCTATGTGAGAGGCAGTGTGGAACCCACTCTCATATGAGAGGATGAATATATATATATATATATATATATATATATATATATATATATATATATATATATATCTACACACACGTGTGTGTGTGTGTGATGTCCCATTTTGATTGATAGTGTGTGTTATATGGGTGTGTGATAAGTCTCACATCGGATATTTACTACGCAAATTTGAGCTTTATTAACAACTACAATGATCTTTAATTGTAACTAATCTTTATAAGGTATAGTGCAGATGAATGGACTCTAACAAAAATGTTAGAGATTTAAGTAAAGAAGATTGTGATTCTCCAATTTAAATGATTGTGTGTGTTGTGTAAATCGAGCATTTACTAGTATAGTGAAAATGAGGCTAACATTTTTCCTTAGGTCATTTTCATATGAATTTTTCCATGTTCCCTCTGATCTAAACATAGTTTCGTCCTTGTTTAATACTCAATTAAATATCAAGAAATGAACACACTATTATCTTGAATTTGCACATGCAAACCAATAAGACACAGTCATCGTGAATTTGCACACGCAAATATTTTTTTTCCCTTTCAAAAAACGTGCATTGAAATTTATAATGGATCATTTACTATTTCTTAACGTGTACTCTTTTAACACTCATTAATTCCCTAGTGGTGTTAGGTTACGAATAGGCAAACTGAAGGCAGGTACACTTGTTTAATAGCATTCTCATCAACCATTGTAAAAATTTTAGCATTTACAATTTCAAAACACTATTTTTACAATTTTAACACCTTATTTTATAATATACAAACCATCAAACATTCTATATTTTTTACAACTTCATTTAAATATTCTTTCTTTAATTTTTTTATTCATTTTTTAATTATTTCTCACTCTTCCTAAGAAAAGAAAGTGGGCCTCATCTAAATAAAAAAATAATATAAGTTTTACAATTTGTGAACAGTGCAGTCTCAAATTTGAGATTGCACTGTTCATCAATGCCATATATTATGGCATTTAAAACATTTTATGAAAGTGATTTTTTAGAGTTTGGTGTGTCAAATGTCAAATATTTGACATTTGACACGCTTGATGGGAATGTTCTAATGACTTAAACCTGATATTTGATTGAACGATTCATTTACGATTTCATCATTTTGTAAGCAAAACTTCTTGTGTGAATTGGTTGTCTAGTCTAACATTTTTTTTTAGAATGAGTGATGTAGAACAG
Source organism: Castanea sativa (assembly GCF_040712315.1). Taxonomy (NCBI): domain Eukaryota; kingdom Viridiplantae; phylum Streptophyta; class Magnoliopsida; order Fagales; family Fagaceae; genus Castanea; species Castanea sativa. The sequence continues at coordinate 43,332,216 of NC_134023.1, read as the reverse complement.
ACAGCATAGGCCTTTTTAGAACAGCAAGTCGGGGCAGCACCAAAAACTTATTTAAAATTTTATATATATCTACCCTTGAAAAAAAAATATTGGGAACACCTTGAATTTTTTTTTTTATACCAATAAAATTAAATTTTGGTCCATAATTTGAGCAACTTAACAATCTATTAGGGTCTTTCAAGCAAAAAAAATCATATGCTTTCGTATTCTTTTAAGCCTGTACTACAGCTTTACTTTTAGTTTTTGCTTTACCTAACACACTGTCATTGTACGACTACTTTTCCTCAAAAACATTATAATATATATTATACAACTAATTGGTCAAAGTCACGTAAATTTAGCTTTTTTCATTGTACAACTACTTTTCTTTTTTCTTTTTCCGATAATTTTGATTAGAAAAAAATTGTAGTTTTAGTTAATTAAGTGAATAAACATAAAAAAGTTACTTAATTTTTATACAACATCAATTAATTCATTATATATATATATATATATAATAAACTTTTTATTTTTATGATTATAATTAAACATGTGATTATCCATTCTAAGGAAATTTGATTAAATTTACACGAAAAGTGTCACTAAATATTATATTTTTACATTTTGCTATCATATTATTAGTAATAAACTTATTATTTTTTTATTTATATAATTTAAAATTTTATTAATTATATTATTTATGACATCACTGGTTCAACCATTGGTCGAATCTCGGTCTAATCAAAAAACCAATAAACAGTCCCTTTTTCGATTCTTTCACCATACTGGTCTATAAAACCATAGAAAAAAAAAAAACCCAAAAAAAAAAATTTTTGAATGAATATTTGGGAAAAAAATTATAATAAAACCACTAACAAAGCCCAAACCAAATGCCAATGGAAAAGCCCAGTACAAGATCAATCACATCTCAAACTAAGACTATCACTACTCCAACATCAACACGATTACGTTTTTTATTCAACAAAATTTTTTTTTTAAAATCCCCATTGCCTCAATGCCTCGCGGATTCACAATTCATTAAACAATTTAAACTAAAACTAAATCAAACCTAAAGGTTAAAAGGAAATAAAAAACTCACTTACTCTCCCCAGCTATCGTTGTCCATCCCTATTTAGCAACACTAACAACAACCACAACTGAACTCCATAAGTTTTATGTTGTAAAATTTTATGTATTTGCGTTTTTTTTATTTATTGTTTTTGGTGTTGTTGTCGTTGTCAATATATAAATTTTTCTTTTTATTAGATTGTATAATTTATGCTTCTTGAGGAACACCCTGGAAAACATTCCTAGAGTTGCCACTGACAACAAGGGCATTGAAAGTCAGACACAAGATCAAGGGGGATACTAGTAGAGGCCATCGGGGTGACAATGTTGGAATTGTACAAAATTTGGTAGGATAAAGGGAAACGATGTTTTGATCCAGACTTGTCTTGAGCGTCGCCTAAATTTAGGCAAATTTCTTCATTAAAACCCTGAAAACAGTGTTTTTGCTATTTATAGTAATATTTGTTTTTCCTTAATAACTTTTAGTTTTAAAGTCAGAATAAGGTCCTGTTTATTTTGAGACGTCTCTTAGAAACATTATTTTCAATTTTCACAATTATTTAAATTTTCTATTTTTGGCAAAAATTATTATTTTGCCACCTAATTACGTGATTAGTGCAAATTAGGGTTTCTGGGCATTTTCCTAGCCGCCCTAGAGTTTCTTTTACTATTTAAACATATTGTAGCCTCCAAGGCAGTTTAGTTTTCAAATTTATAAATATTAAAAAATAATAATAATAACAGACTTTGTCTATGTTTCTCTAGTGGATTCCAAAACCCTATCATTTTGTGGATTCAAGGGACTACTCGTGGATTCAAGGTTTTCATTCAGAAAAGTTAACATATTTAGTTTCATTTTCCATTCAGAAAGCAACATGTGTGTTTTCTTGCGGCTTCCTGCTTGCTCACTCCCAAGTGCAGGAGATCATACCAATATAATTTTCGGAGAACCGAGATCGAACCACAAGGAGCAGGGTAAATTCAAAGACAATATAATTAAACCACAATTTGGGTAAAGAACAAAAATACTTTTGCTTGATGATTGTTAGCAACAATAATAACAAAAACTTATTTAAATCAATAATGTAAATACCAGGGCATTGGGGTGTTTCCCTATATCGATATGAAATTCTTTGTGATCTAAGAAAATATAAATATTTCATATTGATTGTTCTTAAACAAATAAAAACCTATGATTCAGTTAAACTAAGACTATTCAAGAACGCATGATAACCTAGATTAATAATGCAATTAAAATAGTTTTCAAAAAAACCCATTCACTTTAAAACCTAATTTCTATTTGAAACTATTAAAAATTCATTTAAATAATAAGAAAAACATGATTGAACTTATTGAAACTATAGAAGAACTGATACATCAAAAGAAATCTAATTAAAAAATCAAATATCTCATTGTCTAAAATCATTGAAAGAATCACATTAAAGATTCATACTGTATAAAAGAAACATAACCTTGAGCCTTAGCAAAGAGTTTAGGCTGTCATTAGAGAAAAGAAAATACAAGTTTTTTCTTTGCCAAATTCATTCTCCACAGCCTCCATTCAAAACCCTAACGTAGAAGTGTACAAAGAAAATAAATCTTTTACTATTTAATTTTCGTCCAAATTTTCAGCAACTACCTGTGAGTTAATTTTGGCCTTCAAAAATTGTGAATTTCAAAAAACTCAAAACTAGAAAGTTGTAGATATTTAAGTCACAGTTCCAGCCCATCTAGCCTTAAGTCAATTGGATTTTTGAGGAGAGAGATACACCCAAAATATTGATTAGTGATCGAATCTTTCCTTTTCAGATTCTGCCTCTTTGATTTATTTCCTTTTTTGAAGCTTCCAAACATGGTAAACGACCCAAGCACTCTAATTGCATCTCCTTAGACATTTAAGCATGGTCCTTTAGCTCCTCTGTAATTCTAGTTTGGCCTCCATTCTCTCACGAACTCTTGTAAACTCATTTTTTTACATGATATTCTGAAAGTAAAAAATTACACACAATGAAGGACATCTAATTCAATAAATTATGTAAAGATAAATAATAGGGACTAATGCAAATCATGACTTAATTATAAAAATTAAGCATAGTAATAAGGAGATAACTCCCACATAAATATATAACAAGTATACATTTTAAGGCGTTACCACTTTCACGACATCAAGAAGCTATAATCTTTATTAAGCAGTAGCCAAACCAGCTTGGATTACAACATAAAGGTGTAGTGGGACATCTTCCATCCACACTTGAAAACCTGTAACATGAATAGTATGTCTAGCAAGGTTATGAAATACAGAGTTTCCCTCTCAATGAACATGAGAAAATCTAAGACAGTAGAAAGACTCTGCAAAAACTTTAACATCCTATATTAAGAGACCAAAAGAGGCATCAGATGGAGAACCCTCTTTCAAAGAATTTGTAAGTGCACAATCGCACCTGGACCCAAATACAATATTATGGGCTCAGGCCCAATAAGCCTTAAACAATGAAATTTGTAGAGTGTGGGCTTGAAATCTACTTTAGAGGTACTGAGAACTTAACAACAGGCTATGGTGTAAAGATAATTGTAAATAGAAGATGATAATGACAAATGGACCTCCTCGGACGTAAGCCGAGGACCACTTCTGTATTATTCCTCTTTCTTTCTTAAAGGTTACAATTCTTAATTTCTTTCTTAAAGGTTACAATTCTTAATTTCTTTCTTGATTACTGACTGATCCCCCTTTTCTTTGACCTTCACCCCCTTTAAATACTTCTTCCCTTGATGCTTTATCCACGTGTTGCCCCCATTTCCTCCTCCCTAGATATTTCTTCTCTTAATGCTTTGAATAGTAACCAGAAGTTTTGGTTCTACTGTTCAGGCGTCACTTCCCCATCAATGCGGCCAGGGAGGTAGGTGCAGAGCCTTTAATGCGGAGGTGACAGCCTTTGCCCTAGATATTTTCTTTAACACTGGTGCATCTAGAAGGTTCAAGGTGTCCCCCTTTAACCATTAGTCTTTCCAGAGTTGTGCCTTGACCTTCATAATGAAGTCTTGAGTTCTCTGAGATCTGTCCGAGGAGAAGCTCGCCCTCGGCTGTACCCTCGGATCCTCGGCGTATGGGCCAATTCGTATAGTTTAATTCTGGAGCGGGTCGGCCCTCCATGCTACAGTCCAAAGGCCCATATGCCCATTTGGGTCCTTTTACTCCCCACAATAGCCCCTCAAAACTCTATTTTTCATCATCCGAGGAGAAAAATAGGGTTTTGATCCAACGAAAACTTTCCCCACACGTTCTGTAAATAACTACACGTGTGAAGACCGTTTCGCGTTCCAGAGGATGCCACTTGGCGGTTTTATTTTCAAAAACGCGCGCATTTATTACCGTAAGTTATACCTTGTCCCCCACGTTCAACGATGAGATGAGCATCCAACGGTCCTTGTTACTCCATCAAAATTTGGGCGGGACAAATATAATTTCGAGGCCGCTTCCCGCACGTCGTGACGCTTCGGAAACCTGCGCCTTCATTTATTTCTCTAGAGGCTAATCCCATCAAAACATCAGCAATCACCTTTTGTCCGTAGAAATCTGTGGAAATTTGCACAACTTGAAATTTGTAAGTTCTCATTTCTTTTCTCTTAACCCTTTCTCCTCGGACACTGTCCTCGGCTCCCCTCATAACAGTTCTCCCTCTTAGAACTTAGTTTTTCGTTCCTTTCTGATGAGAAAGTTTAAATGTCTAGTTGATACCGCCGCTGGGATGGAAGGCTTTAGAGCCAAGTATCGTATTCCCAGCGGCGTAGGTTTAGAATACTGCCCGGCGGAAGCCATGGCCGGTTCTAGGAAGGCTGGAGAGGTTATCATCCCAATGGTAGCCTTCGTAGAAGGTGGGATGACCCTCCCAATGAAGCCTGTAACAAGGGAGTACCTCCGCAACCACCGGTTGTGTCCCAATCAGTGCGCCCCAAACGTTTTTAGAGTTTTAGGTAGCGTTGACGCTCTAAACGAGCAAATGGGTCTGAACCTCACCTGGCATGATGTCGTCTTTATGTACGAATGCCACAAACTCACTGGAGTAGGTTACTACATCAAATCCCGCTCTAGTGTAGTTAGGTCGATCTCCTGTTTGCCCAAATCCAATAAAGGCATGAAGGATGACTACCTCATCGTCTCTGGCAACTGGCACGACGGCCCCCACTGCCCAGTTGAGTGGGGAGATCCAGGTGCGACACCTTTAGGATTTAACTTCCCATCCCATAACTCCCTAAATCATCTAGGAATGTGCATTCGCATTTACTTGAGCGTTTACCTTTAATTTATTATATGTTCTACGCATCTGACCGTGTTTGTTTATCTGGATGTTTTTCTCTGTAGATAAGCAAAACGTACGCCCACGCTTGAGCCACTGCAACGTTGCAGATTTGAATAGAGTGCTACGTTCCGAGGTGTTCGTCAGCATAGACTTACAACTTAGGGCGGCCCACTTGATTCTGGGATACGATCTCGTCTCCTCGGACTTCCAGGAGATCGAGAACGCAATAATCACGGGTGACCGAAGGCGTAGGAGAATCAACGTAGCCAGACCTCACTTTTTGGCCAATCACGACATCCCTAACGCCCCTCACACCGTATTGTACACACAGCCCATCGCGGCCATCCCACTCGCCGTGCACTCTCAGCCAATTGCTGTCCCAGAGGAGCGAGTGTCTTCTTCGAACACATTGGACGAGGAGATAGACCAGTTTCGGCTCGAGGACTCCCCACGACCTCGCGGAAACCCGTTTGTTATCCTTTCTGACGAGGAAGAAGAAGAAGCTGAGGCCTCTAGGATCGCAGGTCTAGTGATAGCGCGTCCAGACGACAGTTCCATTGAAGAAGAGATGGACAAGCTAAAGGACCTTATGACCGATAGAGGCGCCTGAGTGGCAAAGAAAGGAGCAAGAAGGTCCCAAGCTCCCCCTGCCTTGCCACCACCCCCTCCTCCAGCCGAGCCAAAACCTCCCACTGACGATTTTAAGAAGAAAAGAAAAGTGGATGCCGAGGGGGCTGGCGGTGAGAAGCCAAAGAAGTTGAAATAGCAGCCACCGCCGGCCCAGCAGCAGAAGCTGGATAAGGGCAAAGGGCGCGCCCGCTCAGTTGAAAGCGGGGAGATCAGGGATGTGGCCGAGGTGCACCGAGCACCAGCCTCCTGGTCTCTTGACTTGAGGCTGGACGGCGCCCTAATTCCCTGCCACTCCAGCATTAGGGCAATCCAACAAGGCCACACCCACCACCTAGCCGAGGTGTTGGAGCGTCCTCTTCTGCTGCCCAAGGATATGGAATCCTTGGAAAAGATGGGCCAGCCACAGCTATTCCTTTCGTTAAAAAGGGGTTTAGCTTTGGTAAGTTCCATCTTACACTTATATTCTATATTTATTTGTAAACACTTCACTACATTTAACCTCCTAATATTTTTGCAGTCCATCCAAGAGGTTTTCGCGGCCGAGAAGTTCGTGGAGGATTCTCGGAAGCGCGCTGGGATGGAGCAAGAGCTAAGACAAGAGGCAGAAAGGTCCCTAGACCAGGCCCTAGCAGAGAACGGGAGGATCACGTCACAGCTGGCCGACTTGAAAAGAGAAAGAGATGGTGACAAGGCCAGCTTGAAGACGATGGAGAGCCAGGTGGAGGGGCAGCGTAAGCTTCTCCGCCAAAAGGATGACGAGCTTGCCCAAGTCCAACAGGCACGCTCTGACTTGGAAAAGGAGCCTACGCGGGCGAAGGAGGAAGCTCGCGCCCACAAGCACACCTTGGAGGCCGCGAAGAAGGCCAGTTATCAGGAGGGGGTGACTAGAACGCAAGAAGAGCTGACAGAGGCTTTTGCGGCCTTGTGCCGAGAGTACTGTTAGCAGGTCTGGGGAGAGGCCATGAATGCAGCAGGGGTTCCTCAAGCTTCTGAGCTGAGAAAGCCCGAGAACATTTGGCTTCCCCTAGACATACAGGAAATTGAAGACCCTCCTGTTGCTGCCTCTCCTGCCCTTCCTCCTGTGGTGCAAGAGCTTGTTCCTGCTCCTACAGAACCTGAAGGTTCCCATAAAGAGAAGGACGAGTGCGGTGGTGCCGAGAAGGAGCAGATCCAAAGCGTGGAGCCCCCCATTCCTTCAACAGACAAAGGGAAACAAGCCTTGTCCACCTTTGAGCTGGAATTGAAGAGTATTGAGGCTGGCAGCAGCTCCCTTCAAGACCCCCCTTCCCTAGTTTAGGGCCTAGTATAGGAACTTTCTGTACTCCCCTTCTTTGTATATAATTAATGAAGAACATTTTTATTCGGCTTTCGTTAATGTTGTCTTTGTTTTACTTTATTCTTTTTGTGCTTGCCATGAAAGTTTTCACTAACAAAGAGTTAAAGGGAAACAGAATAAATAAGTATAACTCCACCATGCAAACCACTATGACTTAATTTAGATATTAAATAATGTCACAATTAGACAACTCACATGACAGTTAAACCTTTGTAATCTGACATGTTGCTTTCAGTAGGATGTAAGGTCCGAAGACCATTCCTTACAAAAATTTGTTTAACACTTAAAAATGAAGGATTTGAGATCCAAATTAATAAATGGTGAGATAATGATTTCCATAAAACGTGTGATAAGAACAAAAATAGTGACAAGATATTAAGAACAGTGACAAGGTTTGTGGTCCGAGGACTACACTTAACCAAGTTTCTGTTTGACTCTTAAGGATGATAACTTCAAATGTTAATTTTCCCAAAGTAGGAGGTCCGAGGACTCGGCATCTGTTTAACAAATGATAAGATATCAATTTCCACAAGGTTTGTGGTCCGAGGACTACACTTAACCAAGTTTCTGTTTGATTCTTAAAAATGATAACTTCAAATGTTAATTTTCCCAAAGTAGGAGGTCCGAGGACCCGGCATAACTAAGGTTCTGTTTAACAAATGATAAGATATCAATTTCCACAAGGTTTGTGGTCCGAGGACTACACTTAACCAAGTTTCTGTTTGATTCTTAAAAATAGTAACTTCAAGTGTTAATTTCCCCAAAGTAGGAGGTCCGAGGACCCGGCATAACTAAGGTTCTGTTTAACAAATTATAAGATATCAATTTTCAGAAGGTTTGTGGTCCGAGGACTACACTTAACCAAGTTTCTATTTGATTCTTAAGAATAGTAACTTCAAGTGTTAATTTTCCCAAAGTAGGAGGTCCGAGGACCCGACATAACTAAAGTTCTATTTAACAAATGATAAGATATCAATTTCCACAAGGTTTGTGGTCCAAGGACTACACTTAACCAAGTTTCTGTTTGATTCTTGAAAATAGTAACTTCAAGTGTTAATTTCCCCCAAGTAGGAGGTCCGAGGACCCGGCATAACTAAGGTTCTGTTTAACAAATGATAAGATATCAATTTCCACAAGGTTTGTGGTCCGAGGACTACACTTAACCAAGTTTCTGTTTGATTCTTGAAAATAGTAACTTCAAGCGTCAGAGGTACTTATAACTTTGAAATGTTAACTGACAAAAACACATTTTATTAATAATAATACCTTCTAAGATTATTTACATTCCATGGGCGTGGTACAATTCTTTCATCTAGGTCTGCTAGTCGATACGACCCTATGCCTGCTACTGAAACAATGCGATAGGGGCCTTCCCAGTTTGGTCCTAGCTTACCCCAAGCTGGGTTCCTAGAAGTGCCCACAACTTTTCTTAGTACAAGATCACCAGGCGCAAGCGGCCTTAGCTTCACGTGAGCATCATATCCCCGTTTTAGCTTTTGTTGGTAATAAGCCATTTGGACCATAGCTGCCTCGCGTCGTTCCTCAATTAAATCAAGACCTTTCTCCAAGAGTCCCTCGTTATTCTCCGGGCTAAAAGAACTCGTCTTGAGAATGGGAAAACCAGATTCTAGAGGTATCACTGCCTCGGCTCTATAAGTCATAGAGAACGGCGTTTCTCCCGTGGACCTGCGCGGTGTGGTCCGATACGTCCACAGAACATGTGGGAGCTCTTCTACCCATCTGCCTTTCGCATCGTCCAACCTTTTCCTGAGCCCACTGAATATGACCTTGTTAACGGCCTCGGCTTGCCCATTTCCCTGAGGATAAGCTGGGGTGGAGTATCTATTTATGATGCCCATATCACCACAATACTTCCTAAAAGCCTTGCTGTCGAATTAGACGTCATTGTCTGAGATAAGTGTGTGTGGAATACCGAATCTAGTGACGATATTTTTCCAGATGAATTTCTTGGAATCAACGTCCCTGATATTTGCCAAGGGCTCGGCCTCAACCCATTTAGTGAAATAGTCTGTCCCCACAAGAAGCCATCTTTTATTTCCTACAGCCCTCGAAAACGGCCCCACTATGTCCAATCCCCACTGTGCAAAAGGCCAAGGACTGGAGAGAGGGTTTAGAGCCCCTCCAGGTTGATGAATATTAGGGGCGAACTCTGGCATTGATCACATTTTCAAGCATAATCCTGAGCCTCTCTCTGCATATTGGGCCACCAATAACCTTGAGTCAGGGCCCTATGGGCTAAGGACCTTCCCCCAGTGTGGCTTCCACAAATCCCTTCATGCAGTTCCTCCAGAAGTGCTTCCGTTGATTCAGGGTGCACACACAACAAGTACGGTCCTGAGAAGGATCGTTTGTACAGTTTCTGGTCCTCAGAAAACCAAAAACGTGGCGCCTTTCGACGTATCTTATCTGCTTTAGACTTGTCTTCAGGAAGGATATCATTCCTAAGAAAAGATATGACCAGGTCAATCCAACTAGGTCCAGGCCTTATTAGATGGATGCGGGCTGCCTTGGCGGGGGTAAGAGTTGGCTCTAGCAAATCCTCCACAAGGATAATCCTGGGCAAACCCTGAGCCAAGGACATTGCTAACGTAGCCAAAGAATCAGCATGGGTGTTTCCACTTCTAGAGATGTGAGCTAAGACGAAGGAATCAAATTCTGCTTGCTGACGCTTGACCCGGGCCAAGTATTCCTGCATTCTTGGGTCTCTAGCCTCTATGGTCCCCGTGACCTGGCCGACCACTAACTGAGAGTCCGAGAAAGCATGGACTTCCTTTCCACCCATCTTATGTAACATGTTCATGCCCACCAAGACTGCTTCATACTCGGCTTCATTATTAGTAGCCGAGAATGACAGCCTTAGAGATTTTTCGAAGATAATTCCCTCAGGGGATATCAGAACAAGTCCGACACCAGACCCTCTCTGATTAGCTGCCCCATCCACATACAATTTCCAAGTCGAAGGCACTGCGGCTGTGATCACACCAACTGATTTTCCATCCATGTGTGCTTCTTTTAGAGTTTCTTCTAGCAATGGTTCAGTAAACTCTGCCACCAAGTCAGCGAGGACCTGGCCCTTCACCGAGGTGCGAGGCTTGTATTTAACGTCAAAAGCTCCTAAAATGGTTCCCCACTTTGCCACCCTACCAGAGTAATCAGCGCTGCGTAACACCGCCTTGAGAGGCAATTGGGTCAGAACCACTACAGTGTGAGACTGGAAATAATGAGGAAGCTTGCGCGTGGCGTGAACTATGGCCAGAAGCGCTTTCTCCAAGAGCAGATAGCGCATCTCGGCCTCATTCAAAGACTTACTAACGTAGTAGACCGGTCTTTGCACCCCGCTTTCATTCCTTATAAGGACCAGGCTGACCGCGTAGACAGCCACTGCCAGATAAGCAAACAAGACCTCGTCCGCCTCGGGGCAAGACAAGATGGGTGGCCGAGAAAGATATTGGTTAAGCTGCTGGAAAGCTAACACGCAGTCCTCGGTCCATTGAAACCCTTTCCATTTATTCAACAATTGGAAGAAAGGACGGCATCGGTCAGCTAACCGAGAGATAAACCTATTCAATGCAGCAATCATTTCGGTCAATTTCTGGATCTCTTTTGGGTTCTGAGGCGGCTGCAAATCCTGAATAGCCTTGACTTGCGCTGGGTTCACCTCTATGCCTCTGTGAGTAATCATATATCCCAAGAACTTTCCAGACCCCACGCCAAAAGAGCACTTTGAGGCGTTAAGGCGCAGCTTATACTTTCTTAACATCTGGAAGGTGTCGGCCAGATCTTTCAATAGTCTTCCCCAGTTGCTGTTCGAACATCCTGGTCATCATTCTTTGGTAAGTAGCCCCAGCATTTTTCAACCCAAATGGCATAACCTTATAGTGGTAGTTCCCCGTTGGAGTAATGAAAGCAGTCTTATCTTAATCCTCCAACGCCAAGGGAATCTGATGGTAATCCTGGAAGGCGTCCAAAAAACTCATCCGAGGATGTCCGACAGTGGCATCCACCAGTTGATCAATACGCGGCATTGGGAACGAATCCTTGGGGCAGGCCTTGTTCAAATCTCTGAAGTCCACACATACTCTCCACGTTCCGTTCTTCTTTTTAACCACAACAGTATGCGCTAACCATTCGGGGTAAAAAACTTCTTTAATAGCCCCAGCCCTCTTGAGTTTGAACACCTCTTGCTTCACGGCCTCGGAATGTTCTTTGGAAGAACGCCGAGGTGGCTGCCTTCTCGGCACAATGGCAGGATTGACGTTTAAATGATAACAAATGAAGCTCGGATCTACGCCTGGAGCCTCATAAGGGTCCCACGCAAAAACATTTATATTGTTCTTCAGAAATTCCAACAACTCCATCTTCTCTTGGTGTGGCAAACGTATGCCAACTTGAAAGAACCTCTCTGGGTCATCTGCTATTACAAACTTCTCTAACTCCTCACAAACAGCCTCATCTCCTGTTATCGCTCCAGGTACATTCGGAGCTGTTAATTGCTATGACTCTTGGATGGGCAAAGCTGATAACTCAGCTTCTGATTGACGAAGCACTGCGGCCGATATGCATTGCCTGGCCACTGATTGGCTGCCGAGGATTTCCTCAACATACTCCCCCGAGGGGAACTTAACCTTAACGTGCAAGGTAGAGGAGACAGCTCCCAGAGCGTGCAGCCATGGCCTGGCGAGGATGGCTGTATATGGGGAGTACGCGTCGATCACAATGAAATCCACCTCAACCGTCTCTGAGCCAGATTGGATGGGCAAACGAATTTGTCCCTTCGGCACAACGGCCCTTCCTTCAAAGCTTATGAGTGGCGAGTCATAAGGAGTAAGATCTTCCAACGTCAGCCTTAGCCCCTTAAATAAATCAGGGTACATGATATCTGCACCGCTGCCCTGATCAATCATCACTCTCTTCACATCATAACTCCCTATCCTAAGAGTGACCACAAGAGCATCGTCATGAGGTTGAATGGTACCAACCTTGTCTTCCTCCGAAAATTCCAAGACGGGTAAGGTCACTTTCAACCTCTTCGGCCTGCAGCCTGGTTCCTCGGCCTGAGGATGTGAAACTGCCATCACTCTGGTAGGACCCGAGCCGGTCCTGCCAAGTGCAGCAAAAATAACATTGATTGTTCCTAACGCCGGCCGAGATGAACCGTTCCTCTAATTATTTGAGCCAGATTGACTGCCCTGTCCACCAGGTTGACACAAGTGCTGTTTCAATTTTCCTTCACTGACAAGCTGCTCCAAGTGGTTCCAAAGGGTCCGACAATTCTCGGTAGTGTGGCCCACATCCTGATGGTACTGACAAAAGAGGTTCTGATTCCTCATCGCAGGGTCTCCTGCCATTTTACCCTGCCATTTTAAGAAGGGCTCCTTACGAACTTTCTCCAGCAACTGATGTACTGGTTCTCGGAACACAGTGTTCATGGACTGAGGCGCTGCCGAGCCGGACTGCCCAGCGTAATCTCTCCTCGGCTTGTTATTGTGGTACTTGTCCGACCTGAAATCCCTTCTCTCCTGCGGGATAACCTTCTCCTTACCCTTTCCTTGTTGTTGGTCTTCCTCCACTCTCTTGTACTCGTCAATACGGTCCATGAGGTGACGTACGCTACAGACGGGCCTTTTAGTCAAAGACTTTCTCAGGTCGTGATTAGTAGGAAGACCTACCTTAAAGGTATTAAGCGCCACCCCATCAAAATCGCCATCTATTTCATTAAACGTCTCCCAGTAACGGTCGGAGTATGCTTTCAACGTCTCCCCTTCCCTCATGGTCATGGATAACAGCGAGTCCAATGGCCGAGGTACTCTGCTACACGTAATGAACCGCGAAGCGAATGCTCTAGTAAGCTCCCCAAACGAACCTATAGACCCCGATTTAAGGCCGTTAAACCACCTCATAGCAACAGGTCCCAAGCTAAAGGGGAAAACTTTACACATCAGGGTCTCGTTGTGAGAGTGCACCGCCATCCTCTGGTTAAAGTGACTCACGTGCTCCACCGGATCAGTCCGGCCATTGTAGATGGTGAAGGTAGGCTGGGTGAATCTCCTGGGAAGCTTCCCTTTCTCAATCCTCCGTGAAAACGGAGATTTGGAGAGTTGGTGCAACGCTCGACTCATAGCATCGTTCCCTAAGCCCCTTGAAGGAAGCTTCTTGCGTCTGCGAGCTGGCTGGCCGTCCTCCTCACCAGAGGACATTGCACTAGGGGGTGAGCATGACCTTGAGCTGTAGCTACCTCCCCATACCTCCTCTGAGGAAGGATTAGATGAGGACGGCGAAGACCTGCGTCTGGCGCGGCGTAACTTTCTCTTCAAACGATTAATCTCCTTCTGCATGGCTTTAGCACCATCCTCATGGGTAGTGCTACCCCCACCATGAGTATGGCTAGCACCAGGGTATTCTGTATGGACACTTCCCTCACGATCCCTTCGACGCTCAAGACGCTCGAAAAGATCCTCCGGTTGTGATCCTTGTGACTCTGCATGGTGAGAACCCAGGCCTGCCATGGTATCCCAACTCCTTCTAGACTAGATTCCCACAGACGGCGCCAATTGTAAGTGCACAATCACACCTGGACCCAAATACAATATTATGGGCTCAGGCCCAATGAGCCTTAAACAATGAAATTTGTAGAGTGTGGGCTTGAAATCTACTTTAGAGGTACTGAGAACTTAACAACAGGCTATGGTGTAAAGATAATTGTAAATAGAAGATGATAATGACAAATGGACCTCCTCGGACCTAAGCCGAGGACCACTTCTGTATTATTTCTCTTTCTTTCTTAAAGGTTACAATTCTTAATTTCTTTCTTGATTACTGACTGATCCCCCTTTTTCTTTGACCTTCACCCCCTTTAAATACTTCTTCCCTTGATGCTTTATCCACGTGTTTCCCCCATTTCCTCCTCCCTAGATATTTCTTCTCTTAATGCTTTGAATAGTAACCAGAAGTTTTGGTTCTACTGTTCATGGGTCACTTCCCCATCAATGCGGCCAGGGAGGTAGGTGCAGAGCCTTTAATGCGGAGGTGGCAGCCTTTGCCCTAGATATTTTCTTTAACACTGGTGCATCTAGAAGGTTCAGGGTGTCCCCCTTTAACCATTAGTCTTTCCAGAGTTGTGCCTTGACCTTCATAATGAAGTCTTGAGTTCTCTGGGATCTGTCCGAGGAGAAGCTCGCCCTCGGCTGTACCCTCGGATCCTCGGCGTATAATTTAATTCTGGAGCAGGTCGGCCCTCCATGCTACAGTCCAAAGGCCCATATGCCTATTTGGGTCCTTCTACTCCCCACAGAATTAATAACCAATTCGAAGTCCCCAGGGACGGACCCACTAAGGGGCTAAGGGGGGCCATGCCCCCCCGCCCCCATCCCCCATTTTTTGAAAAAATTAAATAGTATATAGGATGAAAAAAAAAAATCCCTAATTCACCAATATCATAATTCAATAATTCATAACGAAAAAAATCTCATAGAAAAAAAAAATTCCCTTACGGGGTTCACAACAATTTATATGACTTTTTAAATTGATTTATAAACTATGGGAAAATGAATTACAATATTTATATTTTTTTCAAAAGAGAAAATGCCAAAATTCTTTTAGAAGCCAATATTGATAACTTAGCATTGCCAACTCTTAATATTGATATCCCAATTTTTTAAAATCCTCAAACAAAGTTTTGAAAAACCTCATTAGTGTGATTTTCAGTTGCATCCAAAAGTATGTGATAATCATATTGATGAGTTAGTCAACATGATAAAATCAACATATTAATTTCATTTACCCAAAATCTGGAGATCTGAAGTCCTCTTCTTCTTTTTTTCTTCTTCGAAAAAGGTCAGAATATCATGTTGTAACTTTCAACTTTTTTGGTTCATATCATATCCTTCTTGACTTAAATATTTTGGTGATAAAGTGCAATTTTTCGTCTACTATGAATTTTTTTGGTTCATGCTTTGGCCCCCTTTAGGTTCAAATCCTGGTTTCGTCCCTGAGAGTCCCCTTCTAGAATAGTTGAATCAATGCCTAGCTCACAAGCAAAATCTAAAGCTCTCACTGCTACCATGGCTTCAACTTCGACAGCAAAGTGAGGGAGAGCAATATTTTGAGAGAGTGAAGCAATAACCAAACCCCCATGGCCTTTGATTACCACCACAATCCTGGCCCTATCTTTATTTTTAAAATCTGCTCCATCAAAGTTTATTTTCAAGCTATTCGCCGAAGGCAAATTCCATTGATCTCTCGGTTTAAGATAAATCTATGTATTTCTAGTGCAATTGATGTTTAACCCTTTACTTGGTTCAAGAATGTGGATATCCTCTTAGTAAGAGTGTTCAGAGAAAAAGTGAATTTTTGAATGGAGGAAGAATAGAGGGAAGTAAAATAAAGTTAGTCGGAAACTAAATTGGGTGGAAATTCAATATAGAAAATTGGGGATGAGAGATATTTTATACAATTATGGATAATATTAATTCTTTTTTAGTAAATGGAGAAGATTAATTAAGGAGAAGATTATTCACATTCTTTAATAATCGTTTGGCAGCACATGAAAAACGGTAACAATTTGCTCCATATTGACATATCAACTTATCAAGGGTGCCTTCTACTCAAAAAAAAAAAAAAACACTTATCAAGGTTGCCTAACTAATCTGGATAATTTTTCCCCCAAAAAAAAAATCTAATATGGATAATTAAGTAGAGTTTGCCTTCTTAAGGTTGCATGGATACTTGAAGACTTTAATTTAATTTGTAAAAGTTTTCATTCTTTTTCTTTGGTTAGTGTGCCTTTGAAATGTAATAGAGTTGTTCTAACTCTTGCTAGTGTTGCCAAAAAGAAAGAGGAAGCTTATTCTTAATTTGAATAATCCATCTCTTTTCTCTTCCCAATTGTACACAGTGATATTTAATCAATAAAGTCTACTATCAATTCCTCCTTCAAAAAAAAAAAAAAAAGAATAATATAAGTTTCTCAATATATCTAATAGGGAAAATTTTGGCAAACAAGTCTTCCCCAAATTATCTATATTCTCTTGATCAAATCATGGAGAAAGTTTACACTAGAACCTATGTGTTGTAAGAGGGAAGTTACATGTAGCTGGTACATAGTATAATAGACTAGCTATAGGTGGGAAGTTTGTTAAAAGACTCTGGTACTAGTTCTATAATTTTTTTTTTTCTTAAGGATAAAATCTAGACATTGCTACTTTTTTTTTTTTTTTAAGACAAAGCTACTTATAATTTCTCTTATTAAATTCGGCTTAAAAAAATTTCCCTTGTTAAATTTAAATGCATGACTAAAAGATGAATAAGGGTTATGCAACACAAATAAATTTTTTTTTTTCAAAAGACAATAAAATTCAACGAGAACCATATATTTGAATTTAATTAGAGATTTGAGGAAAGACATCTAAGAAATTGTACTAAGTTTTACTTTTTCCCTTCTTAAACCTTACTCTCTCTTCTTCTTTTTTTCCTTTTTTTTTTTTTTGTAAATTACAGTAACATACAATAATATCTCTTATGATTTATGAAAATAATATTCTTCCCATTTAAGATTTCTATAATTGCAATAGATAAGTTTATGCTATCTCAAAGATGTTACTTCCCTAACATAATTTTTTTAAGAAAGACAGACTCTTACTCATTTGAATAGATTTCAAGGGGACAATATCATTTATACAAATCTCAAATAAGGAGAATGCTATTTTGTCCATAATTTGGATATAAATATTTAAAAATATATATTCTGTTAGAAAATACCTAGACTTCTCTTTTTCATATGTGCATTTATAAAAACCTCAAAGAATAGTCATTTATTTACTTTTAAGGAGAGTGTAAAAGTAGAGTCTACAGCTAAACCTTTCCAAAAAAAAAAAAATAGAGTCTACAGCTAAACTTACACGCAAAAGTTAGATAAAAAAATAAAAAATAAAAACTTTATGACCATTCTAGACATAAAATCCATATAAAAATTAAAAAGTAGGACTGGTTATGGGTTAGGTCAGTTTCAAGCATGACCTGCATCTCAACCTGATAAAACCGAAATCCGCCTATTTTTAATCTACTCAAAATTTCGGTTTAGTGGGCGGGTCTATCTTTCTCTTTTTTTCTTTTTTCTTTTTTTAGGGGGCTATTTTGGGCTTTGGATTATTTCCTTATAAAAATAGACCTGAAATTATGAAAGAAATTTTATTCAAACATCAAATACAAAATTACAAGAATATTTGACCCACAATACTTGGGAATTATTGTAAGCATTATTTCTTTGGATTGTAAAAGAAAACAAAATTAATTAATTCAATGCCAATCAAACAGAAACAAAATTCAAGTAATAGAAGCATTGAAACAGTAATTTGGTTGGTACAACAATTACATCCCTATTAAGATAAGTTTAAATTCCTTCTAAAAGAAATGGATAAGTTTAAATTTATTCATGAGAAAATCATTTGGCATTAATGACCCAACTCATTATACAAGATGCAATTTGAATTTATTCCCCTCTTGAATTATTTTTTTTTTCCTTCCAAAGCATAGTTTAAATTTCAATTTCTAAAGTTGTAGAGTTTTTTTTTTAATTATTATTATTATTATAAAAATTCTACTCTAGCTTAATCTAAGTGTATATGTGTATGAACTTCCTTATGAAAACTTGAACCCCGACCCTTGTTCCCCACACCCCACAAACACTTATACTCGTAAAGTAATCATTACACCAAGAGTGTGCAATAATAAAGTTATAGAGTTAATGTCTTAAAGTTATAGAGTTAATGTCTTAAAGTTATGCCATTTGACTAAACTAAATACAAATATGGAGTAAATAATACATATAAAGAAAAAAAAAAATATATATATATATATATATATCGTTACTAATATAGAAATCAAGCTATTATACCACTAATTACGTCATTTACTAACACCCTAGTTAAGAAAATTTTCTTTTATGCGCAAATTCTTAGAACCCAGTTAATGTGTAATAATGGAAAATATAATTTGAAACTTGAGGGACCAATTGTGCTTATTTTTTAAACTTAAGGGACCATTAGCACTTATTTCAAATTTGAGAGACCAATAGCGCTCAATAGGTAAACTTCAGGGACCAAAAATGTATTTTTGCCAAACATTTTCTTCTTTATTTTCATTTTTTTTTATCCTTTTTCTTTTATAATTTTTGAACTTTAAGAAACATTGATAAAATAGAAAGTTTTTATTTTAATTTTTTTAATGATGTTTGAGTCATTTGACATGTGCAAAAGATGCATTAAAAAACAATAATTATGAGCATTTAATACTGGAGTGCAAGACTTGGAGATTGTGTTAAAAGGAGAGAGGAAAAAAAAAAAAAAAAAAGGAAACATATGACAACTTATCCCATGAATTAGGAATTAATTTCAAAATGAAAAATATTGAATACTCTAAGAGTACCATCAATATATATTCTCCCCTCTTACATGAATTGTAGGTCCTCTCATAAATGTAATTAGTGAAATTCATAGTTATGTAAGAGGAGGGAATACATATTTATTTTTTAGCCATTTCAATAAAAGGGAGAAAGGGGGGTTTTGGAAATTAATTATTTTAACCAAATTCCTAATCTAAAATTAAAATGGAATTTTAATTTGGACAAAGTTTAGCTACAAAATTAGTTGTAGCCTAAAACTACAACTTTACTCAATATCTTTTTATTGGAGGTGAATTTTGACAAATCCACCATAAGATTACATCTTCTTCTTATATCCTCCATGATTACAAAATTTCTAGAAAATTAAAGATCAATAACTATGTCATCAATAAATTGTTTAAATTGCAAGTTTTTGTAGTTTAAAATTATGCATAAAATATAAGTTTATAGATCATATAATAAATAATATCAAATTAATACAAAATTTGACATGTGTATTAAGACCGTAAAGAACATGCAATTCAATGGTTATATTTTCAAAATATGTAGTAATGTTTATTTTATTGAATAAGGTTGTAGCCTTAGCCTACAAACAATTTTGTAGCTAAACTTTGTTCTTTTAATTTGGAATTAAGGTTTAATGGAAGAAGAAATGACTTAAAGGAAACTTTAATTTTCAAAAGATCTGCATCAACTAATACACTCACTCCCGAAGTTTTCAAAAGATTTGCAACGTTTGTGGGTTTTGATAGCGTTTTGAGATGCTACTTCACGACATTGCAATATAAGGGGGAGGGGGATTGTATTGATTCGAGAAAAGTGCTAGTCACATCCACATTGCAATAAAGGATTAGTTAATTTGCAATTGAGGCTTCTCAAAAACAAATATAAACCTAAGATTCACCTAATGTAATACGCAACACATGCCCACACATCACACACTCAAACAATCCAATCTAATCTAGTCAAATTCACACAATTTGAGTAATATTGCGCCTATATGTAACTAGTGATATCTAGATCTATCATTTGAAAAATTTAGGAAAGTAACATGTTTTTCATATGTTAGACATAAATTTAAGATCAAACACCAGCGTATGCATGAACATGTGAAGAACATCTAAGAACGTATGAAGGACACTCAAAAACATTCAAACATATTTAAGTAAGTTAACAACCAACTGGCATACTTTGATCCTAGATTAACATTAAAATTTTTAAACTAAATAAATAAAAACAATTTAGGAGAAAGAAAGTATACATGCATGCAAGATCTACATGGAGGAGGAGAAGGCTTTTAGTGGTTCCTAAGGGTGGGTAGAACCATGTTTACTCAAATCCCGAATCTCAGTAAGACCTAGATGACAAACACTTGCCTTAGCTCCTTAAGATTAAGGAGGGAATGAAGAACTAGAGGTCCTAAGAGGGATACAGCTTTGATCACTCATAACTTGAATCTTAGTTGTTAGGGTCATATTTTATGTGTAATTTGCTAATCTTTTGACAAAACACATTTTACTTATAAATTGGGTAGATCTAAGTTGGGTTTGATACATATCAAATGGTTGTATTAAAGATACAAAGATTGATTCAAGAAACAAGTGAAGAAAAGCTAGTTTACTAAAACTCGATAGAAAGCTTCCATCGAGATTTACTGGGCAGCTTGACACCAGCTCGACACTATCTCGATCTATTTAGCTTTATGAATTCAGAAATTCCAGATCTAAATTTTGGCCCATGTTGATGTATTTGTTTAGGGTTTCTTTTCTCACAACCCTAGACATATATAAAGCTTATTTTAAGAGCCGCCACATACAGATACAGAGATAAAGAGTTTATTTTCTCCTGTGAAAAGCTACCGCATTTGTACGCCATAGGGTTTTGTAACCAAGTGCTTCCTAATCTTCATCGTTCATGAAGTGAAGAACTTTGCAGCCAACAACAATTATTTAAGTTGCTGAAATTAGTCACATACTAGGATCCGTGCAAAAGGGTTAGCCATAGATTGAAAATTTGTGCATCAAAGGAAAGAATGCTACTACAAGATCAAGTCTAATTGAGTATTAGAGCGAAGGTTCAACTGTAAGTTGGTATTTTGGGATAAGCCAGGACAGTAGTAAGATTTCTTATACTTGTAACTGTTTAATTATTGATTAGTACATTCTTGGAAGTGGTGACTTTAAATTCACCCGGTGGGGTTTTTACCTTGCGAAGGATTTCCCCATTTGTCAACAAATTACCGTATCAATTTAATTTCCGCTGCATTTAAATTATTTGGAGATTTGTTGGTGCCTCCAATATTTGCATGTAATTGGACCTAATTAATCAACTTGGGTAATTGAATTAATTAACTGAAATCAAGCTATCTTAACACAACCTCAGTAAGACAAGAAAATGGCAAACACTAGAGCTACTTCACTAGATCTCTAAGAGATGGAGAAGAGTTTTTTTTTTTTTGGTGTTTTTTGGAATAGGTTAGGAGGGACCTTATTATAGTGGGGGAGAGAAGATTCTTGAGGAGAGTAACTTTTAATTGATAGTTGACATTGATGCATTAATTTCGTGGTTGGTGAGAGTGGAGAGCAAGCAAAAAGTTGAAAATCCCAGTTCTTTCCATAGCTTCCCATAACAGCTAGTATAACCAACTTCAAAAAAAATCATATCTCACTCATTTCTAATTGAAATTGCTTCATTCTTGTGCTTAAGTGAAACTCCAGATGTCTATTTTCCAACTAAAATAACCTTATTAAAAAATCATAGTGGTATGAGAAAGATATTTATGAAATAGTGAACAATATCATTTCTTGAAAATATTTTTCAACACAATTATCATTAATAAGCCTCCAATTAACTCCCTCTCGGAATTAATAAACCCCAAATAATGATCTAGTTAATCCAATTAAAAAGATAATTGTACCCATTATTCATAGATAATTAATGTTTGACCATCTAATTAATCAAGTGTGTGCAATCTAATTACTAATTTTAGTCCAAACTAATTGGATCATGATACTTCATTGATTTCAAGTTGAATTCTCATTAGACCAAGTAAAATCAATTGGTTATAATCACATGTGATTTGACTCTACTATGTTGATGCATCATAACCATTATTGAAGGTAAAAAATAGTCAATTCAAGATGACTAATGTCTTGAACTTGAGAGAGAAATAAATATTTTTGTTTAATTTTCTCCTTGCTTCTCATTAAGCTTGTTTGTCATTAAACATAGAAATCAATTAAATAGAAACAAATAACAATACTAATATACTATTAATTCAAATAACAATTTATCCTGCACGTCATCTACGGTCATAACACCATCTAAGATATTTTAACAAACTTGCTCCATCCTAATCCTTTCTGTATATATAGAAGGGCAAGGCAAGCCACTACTTTTAAGTTTTAACACGAACATAGACACAAAGAGTAAAGGCCATGGATTTGCCATTGCTTCTTCTCAAGGTTACGTTCACAATTGCGTTGGTGGGCTTCGTTAGCAAGTTAATACAGATATGTGATACTCTAATATTGAAGCCAGAAAGGCTTCGATCAAAACTGCGAAGGCAAGGGATCAGATCAGAGGCCCTCCACCCTCGTTTTTGCTCGGAAACATTAATGACATGAAGATGATGAAGTCCAATTCCTCAAAAACTCCAAGAGGAGAGCAAGCAATAACCCGCAGTTGCTCTTCTGCGCTATTTCCATTCTTTGAGTTATGGAGCAAAGAATATGGTAAGAACATCAATCTTATTAGTACTTAGATTTTTTAGCTTCAAATTCTCACATGGTTGAAGTTATTTATTTATTTTTTAACTACTTATGCTATTCTAATTTTGACAGGTTCTACATTTATGTTCTCACTTGGCAACATACAAATATTGCACATGAACCATCCTGATGTGGTAAAGGAAATAAACATATGCACTTCCTTAGACTTGGGAAAACCTTCCTATCAACACAAAGAGCGAGGTCCTCTGCTTGGCCAAGGGATTCTGACTTCAAATGGAGCAACATGGGCTCACCAAAGGAAAATCCTTGCTCCAGAACTATACATGGAAAAGGTCAAGGTATGCTTCTAATCAATTATACATCTTTTTAGTATAAGAATCAACCTTTCCAAACATAACAAGGGGATAAGACTTTCTTTCAATTACCTCCCTAAAACCCCACAAACTGCTTATGACATTTGTTCAGTCAAGATATAAGTTTTGTTCATACATATTGCCTTAATAATAGTCCTTTTAATCCCAGCTTTCTTATTAGTAAAATGCATATAGTGATTGGATACTGGTGCAATTTGTAGGATATGATGAACTTAATGGTGGAGTCCTCAATTACACTAGTGAACTCATGGACTAATCTGATTGAGAGTGAGGGTGGAGTTGCAGTTGTTCACGTTGATGAATATATGAGAAGCTTTTCTGGAGATGTGATCTCAAGAGCTTGTTTTGGCAGCAATTACTCCAAAGGGGAAGAGATATTTTTAAAGCTCAGAGAACTTCAAGAGAAAATGTCAAAAAAAGTTTTATTTAGTGGCATTCCTGTACTAAAGTTTTTTTTTTTTTGGGTCCTACATAAGAATAGCGTCAGTTATTATTACTTTACAAATTATTAAACAAAAGTGGGTTCTAGGAAAATTTCTTATCTTTGAATAAAAATCTCAAATTTAGGTTTCAAATCACACTTATATCATCATTTTATTTGTATCTTAACATGTTGAAATTCTATCGTATTTAAAAAAAAATTATCGAACAAAGAGCGATTTCGAGTCACAATTTTCAGATATCTTCCAACTAAGAGCAACAGGGAAAAATGGAGGCTATAAAAAGAGGTCCGCTCTTTGATTATGAAGGTAGTGAAGGAAAGAAAGGAAGGAGCATCAGAGAATGATTTGCTGCAAATGATAATTGAAGGTGCAACCAATAGTGATTTTGGTCAAGATGAGACTGACAGATTCATTGTTGACAATTGCAAGAACATATACTTAGCAGGGTATGAGACAACTGCAGTATCTGCAGCATGGATCTTGATGTTGTTGGCCTCAAATCCAGAGTGGCAACAAAGAGTTCGTTCTGAGGTTCTCGAAATTTGTGCTGACCAAATGCCTAATGCTGACATGGTTCGCAAGATGAAGACGGTGAGTACTATATATTTCAGAAAGAAAAAGAAAATAATGAGTAAATTACTTTTCAAAATCTTAGAGCTTTTCATAAATTTCATTTTAACCTTAAACTTTTCAAGTGTTTCATTTAGATATTATGTCACTCTTTGTTTTTTTGTTTTTTTTAAACCATTAAAACATGACTGCTAATTGGTTTAAATGAAATTTATTTCAAACACCAAGATTTAAAATAAATTTATCCAAAAAGGTTTATATAAAACCATATGAAGCTACAAGGTTTAAATGATATATTTTTGGAACATTAAGGTTTAACCAAAACATTTTAAAATTGTATGGCTTAAATGAGGGATACCAAAAACTCTAAGATTTAAAAGGTAACAAAGAAAAAGTATTATATAATTTCTTTCTATGCATGCTCCATGATAATTCATCCTTTATCATTACTTCAAAACATTAATTGATTTTTTATATAGACAAAATTCAAACTCAGGTCCCTTATTTGAGAGCAAAAGATATTATCAAAGCTAGAAACTTAAACTTGTGCGTTAAAATGGTATCTAGCATATAAGTGCAATCGGTGACATAGGATGCCAATAAGATTTATTGCCTAGATTGCCATGTTCATTACCATAATCATTTGATACATACCTAAGATGGAGAATTCTAAATTCTATCCAGCACTTGTGACTTGTGCATTCAAACTATCAACCCCACACAATCCAATCCAATGTGTCTCAGATCGGTTTTTCGTGGATCAATGTGGATTATATTGGGTTCTAAATTAATTTTGAAACTTGGTTTGGGTAGGATTTGGGTTGACAAAATTTTCAACCTAATAAGTAACCCAAGCTATTAATAGCTTAAAAAAAATGTGTAATTTAAAATTTTTATTTTGGTTTATTTTATAGTTTGGGATTTAGTTTAAATTTGTTAGTTTAGGTTTTCTTCGACTTAAATTTGATGAAAATGGAATATTAATTAGACTTAATTTTGTAAATTATAATTACTTATTAAATAATGAACTCAAATAGTTGAATGAATCTTTTTTCCCCCCTTCTAAAACAAATCTATTTTTTTATTGGGCTTGACAAAATAACCCAAACCTAACACCGCCGAACACAACCCAATCTAAGAAATGAGGTTATCTTGGGGAATTTTTAAAGTTACCAGGGTTAGGTTGAGTTGGAGATTTCTCTAACTTATTAAGGTCCGGTTAGATTAAAAAAAAACTCCAAAACCTAACTAGACACCCATGCAAACTTCCATTGGTACCCATGTCATTATAAAATTTTCCCCCTTCATAAAATTTAGGCGAAACTAATGAAAATTATGGGGTAATTTATTAAAGGCCTCAACTTTTTTAATATTCATTGAAGAATAAAGGTGTTCACTAAATTTTTTAATTTTGTTACGTTGGGAGACCACAATTTGACTCCCTAGAATCACTCTAAAGACAAGTCTGCGTGGCATGATGTCGAATGTCATAAAAGATTTAAGTACGTTTTCATTACCAACAATTGGTTTTTGGGTGGAATAACACAGCTCACGGTCCAACAAATAGTATCAAAGTCAAGGTCATAGATTAGAATCACGAGTTACGAGAGTGTCATTGTGAGAGAGATTATTAGGGGACTACAATTTGACTCTCTACAACTACTCTAAAAATATGTTCATGTGGGGGGTGATGTCAAATGTCATAAAAAATTTGAATGTGTCATCTTTATCACCAATTCATTTTGAGATGATAGGAAATTGTAGTGATTTGGGTTATGATCAGCCACCCACCATTGTGTCAACTACTGACCAATTTTTGCATGGTTTAATGGATATGACAGTTGACTATGGTAATTCAAGAATCATTGCGCCTTTATCCTCCAGTGCCAGTGGTGTCCAGGGAGGCATTTCGAGACATGAAATTTGGAGACATAAACGTACCTAAAGGTGTAAATGTGTGGACCTTAATGGTGTCCTTACACCAAGACCCTGATATTTGGGGACCTGATGCCAACATCTTCAACCCCGAAAGGTTTGCCAATGGAGTCAGTGGTGCATGCAAGCTCCCTTACGTGTACATGCCATTTAGGGTTGGTCCTCGTACCTGTTTAGGGCAAAACTTTGCCATGGCAGAGCTCAAAATTCTTCTTGCTTTTATTGTGTCCGACTTCTCCTTTTCCTTGTCACCCAAATACAGGCACACCCCGGCATTGAAGTTAACTATAGAGCCTGAAGATGGTGTCAATCTCCATATTAAGCTGTGAAGTATGAGCCAACTATTATTAGTATTATATAGTACTACTACTATAGTTGGTATTGCAGAAAGTTTTGTTAATTGGTGCTTAAACTTGGATTATTACAAGATCAATGAACATATATAAGCACTAGGACCTACATGGTATCTTGTGACAAGACCCATTTCTTATTGCAACAGCAGTTTTTGTTTTGGTTCCCTTTTTCAACGGTTGAATTATATTGATATCTTATGCCATTTACCAATCCTGATTCATGTGTGACAGACATATGCCCCTATAGCATGTGTTTTGTTTAGACTGCATTGCACATTATTTAGCGATAACCAAAATTAGGTATACGGACAAATAATGCGGGGTGCCTACAGGGCCGGCCCAACAAAATTTGGGGCATAAGGCGAAAATTTTATATGAGGCTTTTTTATATGTAAACATTAATTAAATAAATATATATATATATAATACAAATTAAATTAAGACTAATTTGATGTAAATACAGAAATTGATGAATAATAATAATTAAACTAAGGTTAATTTCATACAAAGGATTGAATATCATAGTTAAACCATAAATTTAAACAAAGAGAACTAGAAAAAATATTATTTTTTTAAAAAAGAAACTTACTATAACTTGGATATATAACTATGCATAGTCAAGTACAGTTGTAACCTAAATTTTAATTTATATATTCTTTTTAAGAGAAAGAGATAGATAAATATTATTTGGTGCGTGGTTTTGTAAGATATTAGTTTACAAAAATTAAGATCACAAACTATTAGAGAAGATTAGTCATCATTGATGTTCTATCACATTTGCAGCATTTTTTTTGAAACATTTTAGGGTTTCAATTGGTTTTAATTTCTATTGGTCTCCTATTTTGGAAGCCTTGTTAGAAATGAACAATTGGTTTTAAAAATGTTCACAATATAATGTGATAATGACTGTAATTGATAAAATTCAACAACTTAATTTATTTGTATTTGAATTAATTTTTTATGTGATTGGTGACATGTTAGTTAAATTTAAACTTAAACCTATAGTAAAATTTGTAGTATCTTTAACATCACTTTTAAAAAAAGTACTAATTATTTAAAAAATGTTATATTTTTATAAAATTTTGGGCATTTACAAATGGAAATGGGGCCTTTTTTAGTAGGGAATTTTTTTTTTGGTTGTGGGGCCTTAGGCCTAGGCCTAAGTTGCCTAGGCCTTGAGCCGGCACTGGGTGCCTAATACTTTTTTCACGTGTAACCAAACAATCAAATCTATGTTTTTGGTTTGAGAGACTACTAGACATTGGAAAAGCTAGCTTCAAATTCTAGTGACTAATCATACTTTTTCTTTTTATTGGTAAGTTATACACATATTTTATAGCATTGAAAGCATGATTTTACCCTCCAACTAAAACTTGAAAGTGGAGGAAGTGTCAATTGAGCTATATCTCATTAGTAAGAGCATTCACATCAAAGATCTTAAAATTTTTTAGCTTTTGGCAACTCAAAACACTACTTTATCTATTTTAACAACTCACTTTACAATTCATCCAACATAAAAGGTTCTATTTTTTTTACCACTTCATTTAAATATTATTTTTTTATCCTCTATGTTTTTTTTTTGTCTCCCTTCCTATCTATATCTCCCTCTTCCCTGAAGCAATCCAAACTCACCTCTTTCTTCTCAACGCTCATCCGAGAAAACCTACACCCACACCCACACCCACACCCACAGCTAGCCGCCACCAACCATCACCACCTAAAACAAACAAACAAACAAACAAACAAACAAACAAAAAATCAGCCACCACAAAACCCACTTAACTACCAGCCAACATTGAAAAAAAAACAGTCGCCACCCATAACCCACCACAACCCACTAACTACAAACCCCACTCAATTGCTAGCCACTCAACCACCACCACAACCACAACAATTGCCATAAATCCGATTAAAAAACCCACACCGTAAATCCAACCAGAACCCAACAAAAACAACCATAAACAAAAACAACCCAACAAACCCACACCGTAAATCCGATCACAACCCACACGCACTGCCACCAACCCCCAACAACCTATAACCAGTGTAGTCGATACCGTACCGGCCGATATATACCGTACCAGTACGTATACCGGTATCGAAACACCAACATTTCGTACCGGTTTAAATACCGGGTGTATCGGCTAGAACCAAAAAAAAAACCTTTTTTTTAGTTTTTAATTTTTGAATTTTTGTAAAGGCTGAATAAAAACTTATTTACATTAAATTATTAGTATTATTTGTTTTCTTAGTATGCAATGAATAATTAAGCTTTTTATTTTTTATATTGTGTTTTTTTTTCTTCTTTTAATTGATGCTAAAGTCTAAAACCATGAATAATTTGTTCTGAATTGAGGTAATGTTTTATTGCAAACTTTTATATTTATTATAATATATACACACACACACACACACATATATATTTATAAATATAAAATATTACGGTAAACTTGAAATGGTACACCGGTATTAACCGATATTGAACTATATCGTTCCACTAGTCAAACCGATACAGCCTTTAGTATAAGATTGACTCTCTTGCCTATAACGAGCCATTACCAACCACCACCACAAAAGGGAAAAAAAAAAACCAAAAAACCAAAAAACTTCAGCCACTGTGACCTATTCCAAAATCAACCAAAACACAAACCATGAACCCACCATCCCCCGTAACCATGGTTAAACCACCGAGACCCACAACTAGAACCACCATAACCCATAGCACTACTGAGAGAGTGAGAGACGAGAGAAAATCTGAGAGAGAAAAATCTAAGAGTATAGAGAAAATATGAAAGTGAGAAGAGAGAAAATTTGAAAATCTGAGAGTGAGAGAAGAGAGAGAAAGAGGAGAGTTGGGCTCGGCGAAGGGGAGAGAGGGACAACTAGGATGATTGGGCAAAGGGGAGAGAGGATAGGCCTAAGAGAAGAGCTTCAATGTGGGTGAGAGAAGGCATGAGAGAAAATTAGGGAAGAAAGAGAAGGCAAGGCATGCGTATGGCTTGTATAAAAAATTGATTTTTTAGTTTGAGTTTCAGCTGCAGTGAGCTACTAGAGATGGAAGTTCACTATAACTAAAACTCAAAATGCAATGCCTTATTTGATGTAGTGGGTGTTTTTAGGGTGTTGACTACTAAATTAATAAGTCAATTTAGCAACCTTGTTGTGAATGCTCTAAATGACCAATTATACCCTAAGAAATCTTGTGACAATTCCATACACTCTACATAGTTCCAACACACCATCTTAACACCATGAGTACAAGTAGTGTAAGTGATAAATTCTCACACATGGAGAGGGAAAATTAGGTCAGGTTGGGCTAGGCTTGACAATTGACATATCCAATAGTATAGAACACTATCATTGGAATGAGTTTGTGAAGTATGTTCAATTTCTTGAACTTTGTAATGTATAGAACATTGTTTATGCATAGATATAGGTACTATTAGAAATTTATGGAAAATTATACAAATTATTGAATTTTTTGTAAATAAATTGGTACAAATTGTTTGATAAAAGATAAAGCTAATTATATTTTTCTTGTGCCTAACCAAGAGCCTTGTAAAATTATTATATTCAACTAATCCCTCCATATTGTTAGGCCTGTATTTCAAAATGAAGTTCTTTTTGAAAAGTGAAAAATAAATTTCTTCCATTACCCATCACTTGATTTAAAAATTTAATACCCCTATTTCTTTAAAGTTTAAATTAAGAATGTTAGTTTTGGAAACTTGTATATTTTTATATAATAATGATGTTCCCTTAAAAAGTTAAATTTTCTAAACAAACCTAACAAAATTGGGATGGAGTATATGGTCAAAATGCAAAAACACCCCTCAAGGTTTAGGTCAATTGCAAAAACATCCCCTAAGATTTCAATTCTACCTTATAACTAGGGGTGTACACGGTTCAGTTCGGTCGGTTTTACAGAGGTTTTTCGCACCACACCTATAGGGTGCGGTTTCACCCAATTCTTAACCGCACCTCACTTTTGGAAGATAAAACCCGGTCTACACAAGGTGCGGTTAATTTTTGCGGCTCAGTGCGGTTCGTTCGATTATATGGGCTGGATTTTTAAAAATTACTATTCTAAGCTTTGGGCTTTTAGGCCTTTAAAAAATAGCATTTTGAGCCCATTTCGACTTCTTTTTAACCGATTTCTTTCTAACTAAGCCTTTCTTTATCAAGTTTCAACTACCAGAAGACAACTCCAAACCTGTCACCAGACTCATAACATTCCAAATCCAATACACATTTATAGAGTATCAAGAAAATAAGCCTTTGAGATTTATTCTTTTACTAGGCTGAAGCTGAATCTCTTAAATTACCCCTGAAATTACAAGAAAATAACTAAAAAAAATTAGAATCAACAACAAATATTTAGTGACCGTAAAATAAAACTAAAACAAAGTATGGTTTAGGGTTACCAAAGATAGAACTACATGGATGAAAAGAAGATTGACTGACTTAGGTATTAGGAATTTCGTGAGACCTTGAGAAGAAAGTCTTTCTTTGTGAGAGGGTGAGACTGGAAATTAGAAATGAGTCTTGAGAGTGAAACTAAAAGCTTGTGTTCTTAAATAATGGGAGGTTAGGTCAGAGCCTAAGATTGAGAATTTGAGAGGGAAAAACTAATGTTTGTTCGGCGGGATTAGGATATGGAAAAAAAATTATGTGGTTGAGTGCAATAGAGAAGAGAAAAATGGTTGGTGGGAGCCTGAAAATTTGAGATTAAAAGGGAAACACTACTAATTGTTCGGCGAGATTAGGGTTTGGAAGAAACATTACGTGGCTGAGAGCAAAAAAGAAGAGAAAAATGGTTAGGTGAGAGCCTGAGATTTTGAGGTTGAAGGGGAAAAACTAATTTTTGTTCGGCGGGATTAAGGTTTGGAAGAGAAATGAAGGTAGCTGATGACTGAATTCTAAGTTCTGACTTCTAAGTCTGAGAGGCGAGAGTGTGAGACACTGAGACTTGAGAGAAGCAGAAGTCTAAAGAGTGAAAGCTGAAGAGGAGAAATGAGAGTAAAGAGGAGAAATGACTAATGAGAATAGCTGAGCTGTGTGGGAAACAACTAAAGGGAAAAGACATGTGTGGCTGAGATCAAAAGCTCAAACAATGACAAGCATCATTATTTTTATTTTTTTTCAAAAAACGCAAGTGGGAAGTGGCAAAGAATGACTAACCTACGCGCATTTTTTTAAAATTTTTTTTTTTCCAAAAAACTCAAGTGGCAATTGTGGCATGTCTCTACCCCCACTAACCCATTCGGCCATAAATCATTTTTTATATTTTTTAATTTTTTTTTTCAACAAATGCAAGTGGGAGAGACTAGATTTGCTTAGACAAGACCACTCAGAGTCAAACTATAAGCATTCCTCCTGACACGTTTTTGGACTAAGCCTCACACGTAAACTTCCTTTTTAATTCAATTTTCTTTTATAAGGACGTTAGGCCTGCATAGTGTACACTCATGGATAAGAAATCAAAATTATATATATATATATATATATATATATATATATATATATATATATATATATATATATATAACATGCTCGGTTCGGTTCGGTCTTCGTTGGTGTGCACATCTTGGCGTCGATGGCCGCACCAGTTCGATGTCGACACTAAAGATCTGCCGCCAACCACCGTGCCGAAAACCTTTGGCCGAGCCCTGAGCGAGGCAGGGCGGAGCGGTCAGACCAATTTTGTCAGTGTCGATATATCCTTGAACAGGCCTACTTATAACTCTCTAAGGTTCCTAGATCTGCTAATTTGACCCCTAAGACTAAATTAGCTCTTATGAACAAAAAACTCACATAACCATGTGTTGAGGGGAAAATTTTGATGTTCCCAAATAGAATATGGGGTAGCCAAGCCAAAACTTGACGATGGGCCCTTGAAATAGAGCCCAAAGGCTTTCAGTATTGTGGAAGTCCGCCCAAGTAAGAGATAGAGGCTGCACCCTAACAAAAAGACAATAATAAAGCCCAATAAACACGTTACTATTGTTAGTTTGTTATATTATTAGTCATAGTTCAAATCAGTCCTCCAGTGGTAAAGGTGAAATTACACTTAAAAGTCCAGAAGTTAATGATTAAATAAATTTATGAAGGTATTCAGTCCTGGGGGTCCTTGTGTGTCTTGGTTAGGGGAATTTATAGTACTTCCAGTCATTATTACATCAATGTGAGGGAAAAATTCAATTGTTACAAATACATTATATCCTTCATCATAATAATAATAAACAAGGATTAAAGGCTCTATCGTTACAAATAAAAGAGGAAAAATAGGATGGAGTGAAGGGAGAGAAAGATCCCCAGCTCAGTGCAACAAATATTAAACCAAGATTTTGGTGAGTGTATAATTATAAGGCATGAATGAGGTAGATTTGGGATATTTTGAGTGAGTGAGGTGGGATTAACACCAAGATCAAGGCTTTTTGTGAGTGGTCTGTTTATGACTAGTTGAGAGACATTTATGGGCTGTGTTTAAGTGAAAAGGGGAAGAGAACATCTGAGATTAGATGAGTGTGGGCTGAGGATGATGAGTGGTGAGCTTGGGGGAAGCTAAACCACGAGCAAAGTAGTAAACAAACCAAGAGTTTCAGAGAGGGTAGCTGTCCTATTTGTGGGCTGAGGTGCTTATGCTTTTATAATGGAATTTAGAGAAGTATTAATTAACAAGAATCCAAAAAAATGTAGGCCTGATTCAGGGGAGCAAGACAGCTGAAGTAATAACTTGGATTTGGCCTAAAAATGAGATATTTGTTTTTGGGGCTGTTTTGCTTCTTTGGGCAATGTCACACATGGGTAGTATTTTGGGTAATCTTGTAGTAAATGCTAAGCTTGCTGAGATTGTGTTCAGCCAATGGGATTAAGTCAAGTATTAAGGAATAATCCTAGTGTTACAACTGAGATTTGGACTCTAGGAAGTAGGATTCAACACCCCAAGCCAGGTGTTAAAGTTTAAGTCCACTTCAGAGGGTTCCACTAGAGATCCCTTTATGCCCTCCAAACCACTTGTTCCCAAATTTTGCCCTTTAGGATTCATGGGCTTGGCACATGAATCATGTCTTGAATGTTTTTGACATTTATAACATCAATTTGTTGAAGTTTGGATAACTTGGCTTCAGCTCCCCTTCCACTGGAAGTACAGCTTTGAGGAAGATGATGGAGTTTGATCACCCTTTAGACTTCAGCTGATATGACAGCTTTCTGGCACTGTTCACGTCAGGCAGAGGATGGCAAAAAACTAATGGGACGTCCTATAGTTCATCCTTAAAGGCTTGGTTCTCTTGTTGGGGTCTCTAGTTGTTTTTTGGTTAGAGATGAACAAGGGCTGGTTGCCCTCTCTCAAGCCTCCTTCTAGGGACTTTTTGGGGCTGGAACTTTGTTCCATTTCAGCATTTTTAGTTGGGCCAGATGGCCCTTTCTTTGCTTGGGCTTGGTCCTACAAAATGGGCATTAAAGACATGCTTTGCCATGGGTTTTTTACTCCTCATGGGCTTTAATTGCTAGTAAAAATAAAATGAATCCATGAGCTTTAATAAATATTTATGATATATTTTGGGTATTAATTCTCATGAGCTTTAAATAACAACCTGTTTAGTTTCTCATAATTTTTACTATGGATTACTTTGTAAATGATATTTTCTTTGGGGCTTTTTTAAATAATGACCTCCAATATTGTTCTTGAGAATAATATTTATCATGGGTTTTAAATAAATATGGTAACAACCACTATAATGGAATAATGTGATGTTCTCATGAGTTTCTCTATAGATAATCATAATGGACATGTAGGATGAATAATTACCATGAGTTTTGGTAATAAATATTACGAATGTTGTGATGTAAGATAGATCATGAGTTTATAATATGAAATAAATAAATGTCATGGGTCTAATAATCATAACTTTCCATGGATTTTTATAAGATGATTGTCATGGGTTTTGAGAATAGATAATCATAAATTCCATGAGTTTGTAATATTATAGTAATAGGTTTAAGAATCTAAAGTGTTGTTTATTATTGGACTTTTAAGTGGAATAATTATGATATAGTATTTTGCCAAATATTAATAACCTTTGGCTTTTGATAGAATGGTGTCAAGTAGTTAGCTTGGGCTTTCAATAGTGTTAATGAGAATTGGGTTTTGATGTTGCCAATGAGAATTGGGTTTTAAATATTACCAGCGAGAACTGGGCTTTGATATTGCCAAAGAGAATTGAGTTTTGATGTTGCCAATGAAAATTAGGTTTTGATGTTGCCAATGAGAATTGGACTTTGGATATTGCCATGAGTTTAAATCATGGGCTTTAATCATGGATTTGAATTCCATTGATAAAATTGTTTTGCCATGGACTTAAATCATTGGCTTTTCGAATATTGCCAAGTATAAGTATTCTTGGGTTTTAAATAGAATATGTGTGTATTGGGCTCATAGGGCCGGTTTTTGGCTTACCTAAATAATGATAATAAAATTAGATAAAATATGAGTTTTTGGGCTTTTTGTAATAGTTTATATCATTACCCAATTTAGATAATGAGATATGAAATATTTATGATTAATGAAATAATAGAGCAAAAATATTTGGAAAAACCCAATAACTTGTTAGTGGTATAAATAGGTGGTACTCAAATAGAATTAGGTGTAAAAAAAAGTACCCTAACACCATGTTATGAAGACTCACTAATTGATTCAAGTCACTAGTCATGCAATGGTCATGTGATTTTTTTTTTCCAAAACAACTAATTGAAGTTATTCACAATGGTCAATTTGACGAATATGAAAACTTCATGAAGTTATAAGGTATAATTGAAACTTTATAGAATGTTATTGGAATTGACACAAATCTAATGGGTTTTTTTTTTTTTTTTTTTTTGCATTTAAGTTTTTTTTTTCGCCAACTTTTTTTTTTCTTCTTTTTCGAGTAATGCCACAACTCACCATATGGCGAGTTGTGGCACAGATATGACGAGTTGTAGCACAAAATTGTATACTTTTGTGTGTCCCTAATATTACTCTTTTTCATAACGAGTTGTGGGACAAAGTTGTATACTTTTGTGTGTCCCTAATATTACCTTTTTTTCTGTTGAACAATAGGATAATTCTTGACCAAGAGCATTCTCATTAAGAATTGTAAATGCTATAAATGCTAAATTTTAACAAGATTGTAAAAAGCATACTCCATAAAGAATATAAATCCTATTAATTTTGTAATCTAGCTACAGTGGTATGAATGGTAATTGCTGAGTACAAAAAATATAGTATGAATGATAGTTATTTGAAAACATAAAAAAAAAAATAAAAAAAAATATTAAAAAATAAAATAAAATAGTAAAATAATAGAACCTTTAAATATATAGTAAAGTGAGATATTAAAATGAATAAAATAACTTTTTATTCTAACGGAGATGCTCTCATGTCTATGTCATATCTTGGTTCACCTACCACGCTGCTCTCATGTCTATGTCATATCTTGGTTCACCTACTACGCTACAACTATTATTCCTTTGCTATGATTGCGTCGGCATCTTAATAGTCCTTGAATTAGATGGCCCTTCAAAGAAATTGAATGGAATTCACGTCACAACACATATATTGTACGGCTGAAAACCTTAACTTTGAATTCTAAAGTCTTTAGGCATTAGCTAGGGCCTAGGCATGGACGACTGAGGAAGTTCACGTCTCCAACGTGTCTCACAGTCACAGGTTGTTCTGGCGTGACGTGCAAGCCAATTTGTGTGACCCCCTAAAATGTACAAACAAAAAATCTTACCTCCAAATCATTTAGAAGAAAATCCTTCCAAACTACATCCTGCGTTAATAAGACAATTCAAGTATATTTTTAGTTACATGATCAATCCAATGGACTACGTGATTTGTATAAAATTTTATATAATACATACGGACTATAGAGGATAGTGTGCCGATTAATAAAACTATTTATATATATATTTTTAGTTACATGACCAGTTTAATGGATCGCGCGTCTTGTATAAAATTTTATATAATACATATAGAGGATAATTTTCCTCTAAAGTCTAAACCAGTTAGGAGGAACTAACATGATAACTCATACAAATATCAACATGTATTTTTTAAACAAATCACATGACTCATTAAATAGATCATGTGACTAAAAGTACACTTAGATAATTTTATCAATTCTCTACATTGAATTGGAGGAATTTTCCTCCTAATGAATTTATAAATAAACTTTTCTTAGTTCGAAAAAAACACTTACACGAGTAAAAGCGGAATTTGTACCAATAAATTTTACTCCTCACTCTCAAGCTAAAATTTTCTGATGAAATTTTGAATGCCTTCCTATGATACACCCAAATAACGAATTTTATTTGACAAAATAAATAAAATAAAAATAAAAAATTGGAAATTTAAATCCTAGCTTTACCCATACACTGCAAAGAATTTTAATTTTTAAAACCTTGTCTGCATCTGGATAGGAATTAAGCCTATACATACCTCGCAAACAAGAATGAACC
Source organism: Castanea sativa (assembly GCF_040712315.1). NCBI lineage: Eukaryota > Viridiplantae > Streptophyta > Magnoliopsida > Fagales > Fagaceae > Castanea > Castanea sativa. The sequence continues at coordinate 43,295,574 of NC_134023.1, read as the reverse complement.
CAGCCAATAGTTAAATAGTTTATTCAGAAATTTAAAAAATAATAAATAAATAAATAATATCAATATAAAGAATATGCCAAAAGATGCTCACACACAAAAATCTCCACCCTTTAACTTTTTATTTTCTCACTTTAATTTAGGAAGTCATCTTTTATTAACTAAACACAACACCGTAAAATAGTATATCAAAAGTTTCATCTATTTATATTTTTCTCTTAAGAAAAAGATATACTATACATAACATTTTTTTTTTTTTTTTTTTTTGAGGATATGACCTATTTGAGTTAACAAATTAAGACTTTTTTTTTTAGGAGTTAACAAATAAAGACTGATAGCAAAGAAAAGGTCTAATTCAAATTTGGACCACACATAAGAAGTTTTACGGGAAAATAATTTTAGTAATGAAGTGGCCAGAAGTCCAAAAGAACATAATGCGACTTTTGAAGAAAGGCATTCATTATCAACACTATGATTTCAAATTTCAAAGTTCAACATTAATGGATAGTAGAGAAAGATCAAATCTAGACTTGTCCAGCCATCTTCTTGGCAACCAGAAGAATTTATGCAAACCTTGACTGATTCTTTTAGTCCTGTTATAGGGGATCAGTTCTGTATGACACAAGACCAAACTAAATATTATACACCTACTAATAGTGACTTTGAATAAAAGTGCAAGCTGTTGAATGAAGGATACATGATGTGCTTCAAGAAATATGTATCAATATTGTTCTAAATCAGCCTGGGGCAAGCAGCTCCATCCTCGACAATACCCTTTACCACTCAAATCTATGGACATAGAACACCTCAACTTTGCAAGGCAGGGATCGGGAATGTCCAGTTAGTGCCGCAAACTGGATTACAAACTATAACATATCCAACAGTATACACAAAATAACAGAAATCCAATTTCCCAGAATATTGTGAGAGAAAAGATAAATCAATACCTCCTATAAAAAAACCAGAAATCCACCTGCATGCCCCAATTTTATTTCGTCAATTTTGATGTGTATATTGAAATTTGAAATAAGAAGAAAAAAAAAAAAAGTAGCTGGAGAACCTACAAAATTTGAACAACCCTATTGCTTAAATTGAGATTATTGCAGCAAACCATTGAACTTGAGGCAGTATCTTGATCAGCCGAAGCACTTGCTCTGTGGAAAAAGTACACTCTTCCTATCGTTGTTTAGACTTATTTGATTCAGGCATGGAGAATTTATAGCCAACTTCTTCATGTTTATTTCTGGCAACTTTCTTCTGAGATATACTCCAACAGGTCATAGTGACCATATCCATGAAACAGCACATTTATGGGACTCTCTTCATCCTTTCGATACTCTTCACCATATTTCGCTATGTTTACCAAAGCACCCGATGTTCTATTTATCATGAAGACTGATATTGGTGTCCTGTAGTGTAAATACAATACATTAGATGCAGAGCTTGATATAAGTTAATAGATAAAGAGTACTTGAACTTGGAATGTGAAGTTAAAGTTTTGTTTTAATGTTGGGTGCATTTGGATACCATACTGAGACATTGAGACTCCATCATGGTCACAGATGATCAAGTAGCACATCCCTCAACCCGAAGGGGTTGGTCTAGTCTTTCCCAATGCCTCATGAGATCCATGAGGTCCTGGGTAAAACTCTTAGCTAGCAACCCAAGGGATTCCTTCCTATAATTACTTGGTATGTGAGGGACCTATAATTACTTGGTATGTGGGGGATAAGAGGACTACACATATTTGAAAGAATAACCGGGCTCTCAAAGAGCTCTGGACACCTACATTAACCAAAGAAAAAAAAAAGTAGCACATCCTTCTATTTTATTTAACTCTTAATCCCATACCATAACTATAACATTTAGTCTTAAGAAAAATTGAATAACTTCAAAAAAAATGCAAATGATAGAAATTCAAGTGTTATGTGACAGTGCTTTTCAGGGGGAAATTTGGCAACATGATGACATCTAGCGTTTAAGACAAACTGAAAATCTGTAACCACAGCAATCAAAATGACAAGCCAAGCTGCTAAATTGGTTTGTGACAACCATTTATTTGAAAATGTGCAAATGGATGTTGGATACTTTTTTTCCTTCTATAGGTCATTACACACACACACAGGAGGTCTTTTTTTTTTGATAAGTCACACACAGGAGGTCTTAAACCCATGACCTCATCCTCCACATTGTTCTAACAAGGAGAGGAGACAACATTAAGCTACAGCTCATTGGCTTGGATGTTCAATACTTATAGGAAGATAATAAAATACCAAGTAAAGTGGTCACAATTCATGAAAGACTCTAAAACTCACTTCAAAACATGAGAAGCCATCAGCAACTCGGGCTCTCCACCCCAAACGTAAGGTTGCTGAATTCTCGTCACATAAGCATCAAAATCTCCTTCAATGAACCTACACATGTTACCAAAAACCCAAATCAAAATTTTGTACACATACGAATTAAAGTCACACTCCCAACCAGTCATCAAAAAAGCCTTACCATTCAGTTTCCTTTCGCCTCCTTGAAAGCTCATCTACCACCTGCAAAAACCATTTAACAGGTTATAAACAATAAATGTCATGAACTTTCCAACTTCCAAGTTCCATAGAAAACTCAAAGCTCTTTTATTATGAGTAGTAGTAATACTTGAGCTCTTAATTCATCAGCGAGCTCTCTCTGACGATTATCGTCTGGAGCTTCTACCCCACTTCTCAAGCAAGCCCCATGTGCTATCGCTCTAAATAGGCATCGCCCATCCGCCAAAACCCCTGCAACACCAATCCTCTCCTCAACATTTTTATAAATTAAAAAAAAAAAAAAATTCTTTAAGCAAAATAGCATCAAGTTAGTTACAACTAGGGCTATAATCGAGCCAAACAAATCCGGCTATTAAAAGTTCAAGATTGTTCATTTAATTTTATTCTAAACAAGCCCAAGCTTGTTCACGAGCTCCCTAATTAACCTTTTTTTTTTCTCATATATTATGAACACACTACACGTAAAATTTGTTACAACTAAAATATAGTTTGTAATTAATGTTTTTCATTTATGAATTAAGAAAAATTAGATTCAATCTCTTGTTAAAAATTACTATAACTTTCACTACAAAACACACAAATTATATTGTTTATGAATTACAAAATAACAATTTGAAACTATTTATAACTCATTATTTACAAACAGAAAATGATTAGATCATATCAAATAGATTGAAATCATAGTTTAAGAAGTCACCTGTGACTCTGTAATCACTGTTGACAGTGTTCGTGTTCGTGTTTGTGTTCGATTCAGCCAAAGCGGAACCGTCGATCATTTCCTTCTCGTTATTATCGCAGCCGTCGATGATTCTCTCTTCCGCCTCGGCGTTCTCCTCAGCCGCCGCCACCAAATCGAGGAGCGGCGGCGCGTTGAGGCAAGCGCAGACGCCGAAGAGGAGCCAAGCGGAGTCGGGCCTGTGGAGCCACCTCGCGGGGCGTGCGTCCCACGCGACGTTCCACGACCCCTCCCCTCTCCTCTCACACCGGAGCATCGACTTCCTCCTCAGCCTGAGGAGGCCGTTGTCTCCTCCGCCGCCGCTCCGCCGACTCGCGCGAGTCGACGACGGCGTGATCGCGTGCCATATCGACGCCGCGCCGCCTCCGACGAACGGGCCTTCTAGACGACACGCCGTCGAGTGGTGGCGGCGCCGATTGAACGACGCGCCGCCGTTATCGAAGCGCCTCGGATTCTGGTGGTGATGCGCCGCCGAGCCGTGAAAAAACGAATGGTAAGAAAGCGAGGTAAGGATCCAAGGCTTGGGACGAGCACACAGTACACCAAGCATCACAGAGAGAGAAAAAAAAAAAAAGTGATTAAAACTTTTTGGAATTGATGCTAACCTGCGCTACCAGGGGGTGTGTATCGCTGCTTAACCTACGCACCCATTTGAAACTTTCGTTTACAGTTTTCATGTAGTAGCGATAAATATTAATGCTGTGGAATTGTGGAAGGCATTTTCTAGTTTTGGTAGCTGAGGTTCTGAGACGGCCAAAGCAGAGATGAAGGGTTGAGTGTGAGTGGGACCCTTTGTAAAATTGAAGATTTTGTTTTGTTTTGTGTTATAGTTTTTTGTTTTTTTTATTTAAATAATGTGATTGGTGGAAATTAAGGCATATTCTATTGTGAGATTCGAGAGGGTTCTTTTTTTTATACGCGGGGCAGGTAGACTTTGTTTTTTATGATACAGCAGGTAGAGTTTGTTGAGAGTATGTGAATTACGAGAATGGTCTTGTGGTGAGGGGATTTTAAATTTTGTGGTGAGGGTAGATTTGTCATAATCGGTTTGCACGTGGCAGTTAGTTAAATTTAAAATAGTTTGGTCACGTGTTGGCCTGGAGAGTTGGAAAGAGAAGCTTTTTAGTACTTTTTTGTGCAGAAGTAGAAATTAGGTGTGGAAAGTATGGGAAGATTTTGCCTCGATTGCTGTCAATTTTTTGGTAAATTACTATTTTGGTCTAAACATTAATAATATGTGTTAATTTGATTTATAACACTTTAGCTGTTTTCAATTTAGTTGTTTAACTTTTGGAGTTGTGTTAAAGCAATCATTGTATATCTAAGTAGGTGTAGCTCATAAATTTAGCAATATGACTTCACAAAAAGTTACTTTATTTATTTTATATTCTTATTTTACAAAACACCCAACAAAAATTATTTTATTTTAGCTTTCAACACAATAAAATAATACTAGCCTCATCACACATGTGTGATGATGCTTTATTTTATTTTAAGTTTAATATAATTTTTTAATTTGAATTTATCTATTGTTACTAAGTTATACACAAAAAGATTTTTAGGGCATTTTCATCAAGAGTTTTAAATATTTTAACATTTAGCAACTAAAAAACCAATTTTATAGCATTTCACAAATCACTTTACAATACACCTAATATCAAAACTTTTATTTTTTTTACTATTTTATTAAAATATTATTTATTTATCATTTTTTATTCTTTTTGAGAGAGCGCAAAGAGTGAGATCTTACCGTAATGACATCTTGCTACAACTTGCTACAATAAGTTGCTACAATAAGGTATTAGTAATAACATCTTACCGTAGCAAGGTGTTAAAAATTTTAAAATTTAGCATCATTGATGTAGGGGCTTTTTTTAGTGGTTTTGTTGCTAAAATTAGTTTTTAGAATTTATTCTACCTTTGATGAGAATGCTCTTATAAAACTAAAATTTAGGATTTAAAGTGGAGTAAGTGCTAGTTTTTAGGAAAATATATATATATATATATATATCAAACTATGTAAGATATATTTAGATAGAAAATGTGCTAATTTTTAAGAAAAAAGTTTCTATAGTAGTTTTTTTTTTCTTTCTTTCTTTTAATTTTCTTGAATTACAATTTAATCTCTATTCTTTATTTTTTAAGAATAATGATTATCTAATTAAACCCATAAATAACTTTTTGAATCTTAAAATAATATATCCACGGTAATAAACTAACATATACTCTACACTAAAACAACATTAAAAAAAAAAAATACAGCCACCACCACCCTAGTCAACCACCACTGCCCACAGTCTACTCTTATTGCCACTGCAACCACCAAAATCAGCCCACAACTACCCAAGAAAATTAACCCACAACCACAAAAATAAAACTTACAGCAACATTTAAAAAAAAAAAAAAAAAAAAAACACACACCTTCTTAACAACATATCAGAAACCACAAACCCAACAATCCAAAATACATAAGCCCAGAAAAATTCCCGCCGTCGCCAATCACGGCACCATTTTGCTGCCCGCCTTGACTGAGCACAAAGCTTCGATGGGTCGGCGGTTAGGCAAATTTTATGGGTCTGCACTGCATCTGATGGGTCGGCGGCGAGTGGCAAGGGAGATGGGTCGACAAGAGTGGAGGAAGGCAGGGAGGCAGAGGAGATGGGTTGGTGACTGATAGGGGAGATTGAGCGGCGGCGACTGGCAGGGGAGATGAGTTGGCAAGTGACAGGAGAGATTGAGCAACAGTGAGCTCGGCGAAGGAAGGGAGGCAAAGGATGAGCTCGGCGAAGGCAATGAAACACAGAGGATTTTCGAAAAAAAAAAAAAAAAAAAAAGGAGAAAAAGAGTTTTTTTTTTTTTATTAACTGGCAGGGTAAACACAGCAATTTAATAGTTTTTTTTTCCTTTACTTAAGAGCTACCATATATAACCAAAAATAGTTGTGCACTAGTTGTGGAGCCAAATTATTTGGCTTTGGCTCCGCCAATGACGGTGCTAAAAAGTGGTGCTAAAAATAATAATGTAACTTTATAACACTATCAATACTAATGATTGGAAAGAAAATACTAACATTATTAATGATTAAAATAAAAATTTATTTTTAGGCCATTTAAGATGCTTTTTTCAGGTGGTTTAAACTTTTTTTTAAACAAAAAAAAAATTTTGTTAATCTCATGTGCAAGTAGGTGAGTCAAAATTGGGAACTCAAAATCCTCTTCTTCTATATATATATATATATATATAAGAAATGCCTAACTTTTTATTAAGAAAAAGATAAAAACATTGCTTGGTATAAGAATAATTTTTTTATATTAGTTATAAGCCACGTTAGTACCCATCATTTAGGAAGAATGATTGTGTGTGACAGATTTATTTCATTGTCCAGTGAAATGCTAATATGGCTTTTTATTATTAAAGGGCGTAAAGTGTGATGCCAAGATCAGACAGAATGTGTTCGCAATTATGAAACGAGAAAAATATTTTTCTTTTTTTTTTGTCTTTTCAAATTTGGTTACTTTCTTTTAAGTAAGTTTTTATAAGTCAAAAAAAAAAAAGTTTTCTATTATGGAAAAATAATGCTAAGTCAATCTTGTAACTTCTATACTACCATTTCCAAATGTCACACATTGAACCCAATTCATGATAAAATAAGCAGAGAGGAGGTTTTTAAATATAAATTAAATGAGATTATGGGAGTTTCTAAAATTTAATAAAATTTGGTACATAATTCATATGTGAAATATATAGATGGTTTGGATTGAAAATAAATAAATCAATTTTGTCCCGAACCTAACTCGTTGCAAATTATGTTCCTAATACTAGTTTCAAGACGACCCCAAATAGATAGACTACTTCACACTCAATTACAAAACTCTCAATTCGATTTTTATTATTTAGACAAGTATAAAGCTCTCATACCAATAACATAAACACAAAAGGAGTAAGGGAATATTTAAGAGGTCATTTAGCCTTAAAGAGAGAGAGAGAGAGAGAGAGAGAGAGAACTATATGGTAGAAGATTTATTATTACCTTTGTTGTTCTCTCCCAAAAAAATAAAATACCAACTACATAGAAAGACCTGTTACATAATTGTCCACTGTCCCAACAACTCAATCCAATTTACTTTCCAAAATTCCTCTTTTCCTATTATTTTATTAATTTATAAAGTTTCAACTTTTAGAATCGGCTTCTAATGATTGTCTCAACAACCCAATACAATTCACTTTCCAAAATTCTTTTTTATTTTATTTTATAAAGTTTCAACTTGTAGCATTCTCGAATATTGAACTCGATATCTCTTATTTAACTATTAAAAAATTTATCAATTAAATTAATTATAACTCACTCTAAAAGTCTTTCTTTTTTTTTTTTTTTTTTATGGGTCCAAAAGACCTTCTTGTTTTGTGATGAAACTTTTTTTTTTTTTTTTATATAGAAATCGTAAAAATTATAATTGTTTTTTTTTTTCTTCAAAATAAAATTCTGCACATAACATCAAGCCTCACTTTCACATAACTCTTCCCGTAATTTGATCCAAAAAGTAAAAGTTCCTTTGGAATCAACTCTCATTTTTATTCAATCCACTTTAAACTATTACAGTACAGTGACAATAATAGTACACCATCAATGTCACAGTGCCGACTGAACCAAAACATCAGAGCTTCAGTTAATCTTCGTAAACACGTGCAGCAGTATCATTCTATAAGGAAAGTGAATGAAGACACACTTTTGACTTTACCGACATCAACGACGTAAAAAGAAAAAGTGAGCGTAGCAACTTTTACCAAGGCATCCCATTCTATCACCAATAAACTAGTGAACTTCAATCATATGAACCCCCCAAAAAAAGCATGAGATATATCCCTAGAAGCCCAATCCAAGTATTACACTTTAAGTTATGCTAATCTTCCTTAAAATTAACCACATATCTATTTAAAGTTCAATTACCAAGTATTGGCGAATATATAAGGATATAAAAGTTCAATTGCTCTTTCCAATCAGCATTTTACTTTATACTATTGGTGAGTTTGGATGGCATGATATAGACATTTGAATTCGAACAATTAAAATCTGAGCTTGTTTGTTAGTATTATTCAAGTATTGTTGTTCAAAATGATATGAAAAGCTGTGGTTTAAAAAATGTTATGAAAATACGTATTTAAAGTACTCATAATGCAAAAAATGTATTTGATACCATGTTTTAAATAATATATTTTAAAATATGAAAAATATGATTGTGTGTTTAGTATGTGTATATGTTTTTTTTTTAAGTGCTGAAAAGAATACTATTTTATTTAAGGAGAGAGAAAAATAAAGAAAAAAAGAAGACGAAAGAAGGACAAAGTGGTGGGCTCGTGGGAGAAAAAAAAAGAGTTTGGCATTGTCAATGAACCCCACAATTTTTATCTTATTTACAAAAAGATCATTCTGCAACATTCTTGAAAAATAAAAATTGGTATAGATGAGTTTTCAAAATACATATTTTAAACACTCTAAATTGAGAACTGTGACTTAAACACTCTTAATAAAAAATTTTAAAAAAAAACTCCTACCAAACGCATTTTTCTTATTTGGGGCCCAAAGTTTTTGGTGTGTAAATACTAAAAATGTTGTTCGAGATTGCATACCAAACAAGCCAATTTCTTGTATAGATTGTGTAAAAAAGGTTAAAATGTTGGATTTGACAAATCCACCAAGATTTTTAAAATATTTGAATTTAAAATAATACCTAAAATCAATGGATTTCAAATATGTCAATTTAAAATCTACATTCAAATCCAAGTCCAATTTTCTAAACTCAACTTATAATAATATGAGTTATATTCCTAATAATCAGCACAATTTATCACATAGAAAGAGTTAGGAGAGAACCCAAAAAGAAGTGGGCCCATGTAATATTTTGAATAGTTTTTTTTTTTTATGTGTTATGTGTGTGTTACTAGTTGCTATACTTTTATTGAGCCACAATAGTATAGCATTTTGGTCTATTTGGTCCATTTTGACCCTATTTGGTCCATTTCAATATACTTTGGTCCATTATGCTCTCTCTCTCTCTCAATGAATTTTTATTTTATTTAATATATCTACTTTGGGTTGTTTTAGTATTGTGTTTTTTGAGTTTCCCATCACAAGTCATCTCTTGCCCTCTTATAGCTTTGATTTATTTTTGTTTTGAGTTAATCATAAGTTTGGTAGTGAGAATGAATTTATATCAAAACACAATCTTCATAACTATATATTTGAATATACATATTAATTATTTGAGTAATATCAAATATAATTATGAGACAAGTTTTGATTATCATGATAATCTCCTTAAAATAATGAGAAATTTGAAACTTAAAAATTTAAGTTGAACCAAAAGAAGTTATAAAAACATAATGCATAATAACAACAATAGAAGAATATGAACCACTTCAAAAATGAACAATATCAATAAAAATGAATAATAAAATTATATAGTGTAAATATAGATAGATAGAAGTTCCTTTTAGGAATTGTTTAATTTTTAAGGAGAATAAATTGTTTATAATAAAATTTAGAGAGTAAATTATATACTATATTATATCTTAGAATAATTATATATTCTCACACATCGCGTAAGTCTTAACTAATAACAATAATAATAACAATTGAAAGACAAAGAAATGGAAAATAATAAATAAAAAAAACTAAAAATATCTAAATCTAAAATAGTAATATATCCTTAGATATAGAAAAAGAACCCCGTTTTTTTTATAAAAAGACATAAAACCCCGTCTATGAAGTATGAGCGCCAGTCTTAAATTTTTTTACGACAGAGCAATTTTTAGAAATAAAACTTTAAAAGCTCGTAATAGATATTGTGGCTGCTGGGATTCGAGCCCAGGTCTCCACGGCCACAACGTGGAATTCTTACCACTAAACTACAGCCACAGGTTGTTGATATTCTCACCATATAAATAATAATTAATGAATAGTGTACAACTACATATTTCGGCCCATTCTAGAGTCAGTTGTGATCCTAGCGTGGGGGCCTAGAAATTTTCAGCTTTTTCTGTACGACCAGGCACCACGTTGCCCAGATTGGACCATATTCGGGTAGGTATTGCATGGTGTGCAATTACCCTATCATTCCTCTCACAAAAATAATTTACTTCTTCACTTTTATACATTTTGAATCCAAAGGTTAGGATTGAAAGTTGCATTTTTGACTGTCAATCTCAACCAAAAGCAATTGCACATATTGCAATATACTAGGTATTGCAATTTGCAACAAATACAAGTCCAATTGAAACTTGGGTGTGCAACAGATACCCCTTAAGTTTTTCTTGTATGCAATGAAGAACTCACAACATGTGAGTTCCACTTGTTGCACCCAAGGAAAAAGATCTTATTTTTTCATTACATATAGCAAAACATGAGACATTGTCCCGCATACGAGTGCAAAAAAATATCTTCTCTAAGGAGATGGGTATTACAAATGGAATTAGTAGAATTAGTACTATTTAGTTGAAGTATTTATTTATTTGAATGTGAAGAAATTGTCCTTAGCGGAGCAAAAAATATCTTAGGCACTCGTTGAATTTAGCGAATGTCTCCCAACTCATAGACCCCACTAGTACATGTAGTCTCACAAGCTATGAGACACCTTTTGAATATAGAGGGTGCACAAAATCTTCTATGAGGGGATGATTTATTATTTTGTAGAATGGTTAAATACGACACTCCTCCCATATTAATATTGTCATAAACCTCATTAGTATAGGACTAATTCAAAGGTATTAAGTGTAATGGTGATATGTAACACCACTCTTACATGGAGGTGAGTTTCACACTAATACAATTCACCTTCATGTGAGAGAGATGTTACATATCACTGTTATATAAAATAAAATTTTCTACATTACAAAATTGTTGTGCACGACTTTTGGACAACGTACATCTCCAATTTTTATTTATATAATTTTTTTCCCGTGGGGTGGGGGTAGCAAAACTGCAAAAGCCTATTACAATTTACAAAGAGAAGAAAGATGGGCTGGAACTATTTTCATAATATAGACCAAAAACCAAACTAGGAGTAACTGAGATAGAGACTGGTCCATTTGAGACACTGTCCGTGGCCCATTTGGCTATACTTTAGCGAATGTCAACTCATTGACCCCACTAGTACATGTAGTCTCACAAGCTATGAGACACATTTTGAATATAGAGGGTGCACAAAATCTTCTGAGGGGATGATTTATTATTTTGTAGAATGGTTAAATACGACTCTTCTCCCGTATTAATATTGCCATAAACCTCATTAGTATGAGACTAATTCGAGGGTATTAAGTGTAACGGTGATATGCAACACCACTTTCATATGAAGGTGAGTTTCACACTAATACAATCTACTTTTATGTGAGAAAGGTGTTACATATCATTATTATATAAAATAAAATTTTCTATACTACAAGATTGTTGTGGCACGACTTTTGCACAACATACATCTCCAATTTTTATTTATATAATTTTTTTTCCGTGTGGGGTGGGGGGGAGGAGGGGAGCAAAACTGCAAAAGTCAATTACAATTTACAAAGAGAAGAAAGATGGGCTGGAACTATTTTCATAATATAAACCAAAAACCAAACTAGGAGTAGCTGAGATAGAGACTGGTCCATTTGAGACACTGTCCGTGGCCCATTTGGTTACAAGATGAGAAAGATGGACTAGAACCATCTTCATAATTTAGACTAAAAACCCAACTAAGAACAACAGAGATACCGACATGGTCCATTATTTTGAGACATTGTCCACGGCCCATTTGGCTATGTACCAAAAACTTTACGCATCTTGGTACATGCACAAAATTTCAACAAGAAAACCTATCTAACACTGAGTTTATATCTCGCACCATTGATTGAATTTCCCTATGCAGTTCAGATAAATATCCTTTCATTTACTCGAATAACATTGCTAGCATTAAACTTAAAATAAAATAAAAATTTGTAATTTGTGTCTTGTTTCTATAGCCGAAGAACCGCAGCTGATTTTTCTAGTTACCACAAACACAAAGACCCACTTGTGTTTAGCACAAAAAAAAAAAAAAAAAAACACAAAGACCCACTTGTCACTTCCCTTTTCACTTAAGCATGCACTAGAGATCCATGATCATCCATGCCCACCACTGCTGCGATTACAACATCATTTCTAATTATTGCAGAGTCAAAATTCCATTTGTACCACCTTCAGCGAGAGAGGAGATCAACTGATATTTTGTTTTGGTTTGAATTATTTCCCAGCCTTTTTGTTCTCTCTATAGTTATTATTATTATTATTATTATCATCTGAGCTTGCAATATGTGGTCTACACTAGGCCTATCCACGGGTCGGTCCGGGTCAGGTTTGTGCCCAACCCAGAACCGACCCGATCAATTCGGGTCTCCTAAAACTGAACCCACTGCCGACCTGCCGAAGGCAACGGTTTGGGTGGTCGAACATCGTCATTTTTCGGTCGGACTCGGACTGTGTGAATCATCACCGGATTTTGCCTAAATCTGCTTATTTTTGTTGGATTGTCCGAATTTCGAAGAGATCTTGACAGATCTCAACGAGATCAGGCCCAATCTTGAAGAGATCTGGCGAGATCTCGCTGGATCTTAAAGTTTAGGGAGGAATGAAACTACCCCAAATTTAAAGGGCCCAATTTTCTTTTTTACTTTTGGTGTAAAATTGTCCCCCTTTTTTTTTTAACTTTAAATTTTAAACGGTGTGTAAAAAAATATAAATAAACAAAAACACCAACCCAAGAACACTGTGCATGAAAAGTGAATTTTGGCTTACCAAATTTGACTAAACCAAATTTAAAAAAAAAAAAATCCTAGGAACACAACAATATATCACAATATTTTTACAATAACTCTATTTTCAACTGTGGTGGATCACAGTCTAATATTTTATTATCTTATTTTGACTTATAAGGAACTTATACCTCAATAGTTGTGAAAATATTGTGATAACAACAAATTGTCTCGACATTTTCACAATGCAATACCTTTATTTTTAGTTGTGCTAGTTCTCGGTCTGAAATTTAATTATTTTATTTTAGTTTGACTCACGAGGAATTGACACGTGTCACAACATTTTCACAATACCTCTATGTTTACATTGTAGTTATAATGTAAATTTATATTGTAACATACAAAAATTGGCAAATGTTGTACACATTTGCAAAATTTCTACAGTATTTACCTTTGTTTTTTTTTTTTTTTTGCAAATGTGTACAATATTTGTCACTTTTTTGTGTGTTTACATTTTACAAATGAGCTTATAGTTCAAAGTAAACATATAAAGATCCTTTAAAAAAAATTTAAAAAGAACAAGCTAAAACCAATTTGGTGTACTTGAAAAAGAAAAGAAAAGAAAAAGAGCAGCTCACCAATTGAACAGACCAAAAACACTATTCACGGGATATTGGCTCTTTTCATATAGTACATGTGTTACAACTGTGGGGAGTAAAAAGACCCTAATGGGTATATGGGCCTTTGGGCCATGCTAGGGAAGGCCGACCTGCTCTTGGGTTTAGAACTTGTTAATACTACGGGTCGGCCCATATGCCGAGGATCCGAGAATCCGAGAACTTGTTAATACTTGTGAATTTCTCTTCGGACGGACACCGGAGAACCCGGGACTTCATGATAAACGTTAGGCAATGACATGGTCAAAACCAATGGTTAAAAGGGGTAAACCCTTGAATGTCCTAGAAGCACCGATATTAGAGAAGCACCGATGTTAGAGAAACACCAAGGATAAAGGCTGTCACCTCCACATTAAAGACCCTGCACCTACCACCCTGGCCGCATTAATGGGGAAGTGACACCTGAACAGTGGAAGGGAAACTTCTGGTTACTATTCAAAGGCACTGAGAAAAGAAATATCTAGGCTAAGGGGGAGTTGGGGCAACACGTGTACAAAGTATCAAAAAGAGGAGTATTTAAGGAGCAACTTGGAACAGAAATGGGGATCCCTTCTTTGTAATCAAAAAAAGAAAGAGAAAAAAGAGAGAGAAATAATATAAGAACAATTCTCGGCTTACGTCCGAGCAGGTTGATTTACAGTATTCCTTGTTGTTTTCAAGTGTTTACAATCTTTGGCTTGTCATTTAATCCTCAAACACTTCTAACCTGGGTTTCAAGCCCACGCTCTACAAATCATATTGTTTAAGGCTCATTGGGCCTGAGCCCGTAACTGTTCTTGGGGCCAGGTGCAATTGTGCACTTACAATTGGTGCCGTCTGTGGGAAATTTAGTCTAGAAGAGGCAGGGATACTATGGCAGGCTTAGGTGCTCACCATGCTGAGTCACAGGGATCACAGCCGGAAGATCATTTCGAACGTCTTGAACATCGAAGGGATCGTGAGGGGAGTGTCCATACAGAATATCCAGGTGCTAGCCATATTCATGAGGGGGTAGCACCACCCACGATGAGGGTTCTAAATCCATGCAGAAGGAAATCAACCGTTTAAAGAGAAAGCTACGCCGCGCCAAGCGTAGGTTTTCACCGTCCTCATCTAATTCTTCCTCAGAAGAGGATAGGGGAGCTGGCTACAGCTCAAGGTTGCGCTCTCCCACCAGTGCAACATCCTCCGATGAGGAGGGCGACCAGCCAACTCACAGACGTAAGAAGCCTCGTTCTAGGGGCTTAGGCAACGATACTATGAGTAGGGCGTTGCACCAGCTCTCCAAATCTCCATTTACACGGAGGATTGAGAAAGGAAAGCTTCCCAGAAGGTTTACCCAGCCCACTTTCACCATCTATAATGGCTGGACTGATCCGGTGGAGCATGTGAGTCACTTTAACCAGAGGATGGCGGTGCACTTTCACAACGAGACCCTGATGTGCAAAGTTTTCCCCTCTAGCCTGGGACCTGTTGCTATGAGGTGGTTCAAAGGCCTTAAGTCGGGGTCTATAAGTTCGTTTGGGGAGCTTACTAGGGCATTCGCTTCACGGTTCATCACGTGTAGCAGAGTACCTCGGCCATTGGACTCGCTGTTATCCATGACCATGAGGGAAGGGGAGACGTTGAAAGCATACTCCGATTGTTACTGGGAGATGTTTAATGAAATAGATAGCGACTTTGATGATGTGGCGCTTAATACCTTTAAGGTAGGCCTCCCTATTGATCACGACCTGAGAAAGTCTTTGACTAAAAAGCCTATTCGCAGTGTACGTCGCCTCATGGACCGTATTGACGAGTATAAGAGAGTGGAGGAAGACCAACAGCAAGGAAAGGGAAAGGAGAAGGTTATCCCGCAGGAGAGAAGGGATTTCAGGTCGGACAGATATCACAATAACAGGCCGAGGAGAGATTATGTTGGACAGTCCGCCTCGGCAGCACCTCAGGCCGTGAACACTGTATTTCGGGAACCAGTACATCAGCTGCTGGAGAAAGTTCGCAAGGAACCCTTCTTTAAATGGCCTGATAAGATGGCAGGAGACCCTGCGAAGAGGAATCACAACCTCTTTTGCCAGTACCACCGGGATGTGGGCCACACTACCGAGAACTGTCGGACCCTGTGGAACCATCTAGAGCAGCTCGTCAGTGAGGGAAAGTTAAAGCAGCACCTGTGTCAGCCCACTGGGCAGGTCAGTCAAGGTGGCTCAAACAACCAGAGGAACAATACATCTCGGCCAGCATTGGGAACAATTAATGTTATCTTCGCTGCCCCTAGCAGGACCGGCTCAGGTCCCACTAGGGTGATGGCGGTTTTCCATCCACAGACCGAGGATGTGGGTCACAGGCCGAAGAGGTTGAAGGGCACTTTGCCCGTCTTAGATTTCTCGGAGGAGGATAAGGTAGGGACTATCCAGCCCCATGACGATGCTCTTGTGGTTACCCTCAGAATAGGGAACTATGACGTGAGAAGGGTGATGATAGATCAGGGCAGCGGTGCAGATATCATGTACCCTGATCTATTTAAGGGGTTAAGGTTGAAGTTGGAAGACCTTACTCCTTATGACTCGCCACTTATAAGCTTTGAAGGGAGAGCCGTTGTGCCGAAGGGACAGATCCGTTTGCCCGTTCAATCCGGCCCAGAAACGGTTGAAGTGGACTTCATCGTGGTTGATGCGTACTCTCTATACACGGCCATCCTTGCCAGGCCTTGGCTGCATGCGCTTGGAGCCGTCTCCTCTACCTTACATGTTAAAGTTAAATTCCCCTCGGGGGAATGTGTTGAGGAAATCCTCGGCAGCCAATCGGTAGCCAGGCAGTGCATATCGGCTGCAGTACTGCATCAGACAGAAGCCGAGTCTTCGGCTTTGATCACCAAAGACTTATAGCAGTTAACGGCTCCTGATTCATCTGGAATGGTGACAGGAGATGAGACACATTGCGAGGGATTAGAGAAGTTTCCAGTGGCTGATGACCCAGAGAGATTCTTCCAAGTCGGTGTACTTTTGCCACACCAAGAGAAGATGAAATTGTTAGAATTCTTGAAGGACAACGTTGATGTTTTTGCGTGGGATCCTTATGAAGCTCCAGGCGTGGATCCGGGCTTCATTTGTCATCACTTAAATGTCAACCCAGCCATTATTCCGAGAAGGCAGCCACCTCGGCGCTCTTCCAGGGAACATTCCGAGGCTGTGAAGGAAGAGGTGCTTAAACTCAAGAGGGCTGGGGCTATCAAAGAAGTTTTCTACCCCGAGTGGTTGGCCCATACAATTGTCGTTAAAAAGAAAAATGGAACGTGGAGGGTATGTGTGGACTTTACTGATCTGAACAAGGCCTGCCCTAAAGATTCGTTCCCAATGCCACGTATTGATCAACTGGTGGATGCCACTGTCGGAAATCCTCGGATGAGTTTCTTGGACGCCTTCCAGGGTTATCACCAGATTCCCTTGGCACTAGAGGATCAGGAGAAGACTGCTTTCATTACACCGACGGGGAATTATCATTATAAGGTCATTCCATTCGGTTTGAAGAATGCTGGGGCTACCTATCAAAGGATGATGACCAGAATGTTCGAACAGCAAATGGGGAAAACCATTGAAGTATACGTTGACGATATGGTGGTGAAAAGCAAAACAATACCCTCACACGTGAAAGATTTGGCCGACACTTTTCAGATACTGAGAAGGTACAAGTTGCGCCTCAACGCCTCAAAATGCTCTTTTGGCGTGGGGTCTGGAAAGTTCTTGGGATACATGATTACTCATAGAGGCATAGAGGTAAATCCGGTGCAGGTCAAGGCTATTCAGGACTTGCAGCCTCCTCGGAACCCAAAAGAAATTTAAAAGTTGACGGGAATGATTGCCGCTTTGAACAGGTTCATATCTCGGTCAGCTGACCGGTGTCGTCCTTTCTTCCAACTGTTGAATAAGTGGAAAGGGTTTCGATGGACCGAGGATTGCGAGTTAGCTTTTCAACAGCTCAAGCAATATCTTTCTCGGCCACCCATTCTGTCTCGACCGGAGGCACATGAGATTTTGTTTGCTTATCTGGCAGTGGCCATCCATGCGGTCAGCCTGGTCCTGATAAGAGATGATAACGGGGTGCAAAGACCGGTATATTACGTTAGTAAATCTTTGGGTGATGCCGAGGTGCGTTATCAACCCTTAGAGAAAGTGCTCCTGGCCGTGGTTCATGCCACGCGAAAGCTTCCCCATTATTTTCAGTCCCACACAGTGGTTGTTCTGACCCAATTGCCCCTCAAGGCAGTGCTGCGTAGCGCTGACTACTCAGGAAGGATAGCAAAGTGGGGGACCATCCTGGGGGCTTTTGATGTTAAATACAAGCCTCGCACCTCGGTGAAGAGCCAGGTCCTCGCTGACTTGGTGGCGGAATTTGCCGAGCCATTACTAGAAGAAACTCTAAAAGAAGCACACATGGATGAAAAATCAGTTGGTGTGATTACAGCTGCCATGCCTCCGATTTGGAAAGTGTATGTGGATGGGGCGGCTAATCAGAGAGGATCTGGTGTTGGACTTGTTCTAACGTCCCCAGAGGGAATTGTCTTCGAAAAATCTTTGAGATTGGCGTTCTCGGCTACTAACAATGAGGCCGAATACGAAGCGGTCTTGGTAGGCATGAATATGGTGCATAGAATGGGTGGAAAGGAAATCCATATCTTCTCGGATTCTCAACTGGTGGTCGGCCAGGTCACGGGAACCATGGAGGCTAGAGATCCAAGGATGCAGGAATATTTGGCCCAGATTAAGCGCCAGCAAACTGAATTTGACTCTTTTGCCTTAACTCATATCTCTCAGAGCGGAAACACCCATGCAGACTCCTTAGCCACGCTGGCAACGTCCTCGGCTCAAGGTTTACCTAGGGTTATCCTCGTTGAGGATTTACTAGAACCCTCTCTTGTCATTACAAACGCGCCTCGTATCCATCTAATAAGGCCTGGACCTAGTTGGATCGACCCGGTCGTATCTTTTCTTAGGGATGATGTCCTTCCTGAGGACAAATCTGAAGCAGATAAGATACGCCGAAAGGCGCCACGTTTCTGATTGTCCGAGGACCAAAAACTGTACAAACGATCCTTTTCAGGACCGTACTTGTTGTGTGTACACCCTGATTCAACGGAGGGGCTTCTAGAAGAATTGCATGAAGAGATTTGTGGCAGCCACACTGGGGGAAGATCCTTAGCCCACAGAGCTCTGACTCAGGGTTATTGGTGGCCCAATATGCAAAGAGAGGCCCAAGACTATGCCAGGAAATGTGATCAGTGTCAGAGGTTTGCTCCTAATATTCATCAACTTGGAGGAGTTCTTAACCCCCTTTCCCGTCCTTGGCCCTTCGCACAGTGGGGACTAGACATAGTTGGGCCATTTCCGAGGGCAACAGGCAATAAAAGATGGCTTCTCGTGGGAACAGACTATTTCACTAAATGGGTTGAGGCCGAGCCCTTAGCAAATATAAGAGATGTTGACTCCAAGAAGTTTGTCTGGAAAAACATCGTTAATAGATTCGGTATACCACACACACTCATCTCAGACAATGGTGTTCAGTTCGACAGTAAGGCTTTTAGGAAGTATTGTGGTGACATGGGTATCATAAATAGATATTCCACCCCAGCTTATCCTAGAGGAAATGGGCAAGCCGAGGCCGTTAACAAAGTCATTGTTAGTGGACTGAAGAAAAGGTTGGATGATGCGAAAGGCAGATGGGTAGAAGAGCTCCCTCATGTTCTGTGGACGTATCGGACCACACCGCGCAGGTCCACTGGAGAAACGCCATTCTCTATGACTTATGGAGCTGAGGTGGTGATACCTCTGGAATCTGGTTTTCCCACCCTAAAGACGAGCTCTTTCAATCCAGAGAATAACGCGGGACTCCTGGAGAAAGGCCTAGATTTGCTTGAGGAACGGCGCGAGGCAGCAATGGTCCAAATGGCTTATTATCAACAGAAGCTAAAACGGGGATATGACGCTCATGTGAGGCTAAGGCCACTTGCACCTGGTGATCTCGTACTAAGAAAAGTTGTGAGCACCTCTAAGAACCCAGCTTGGGGTAAATTAGGACCCAACTGGGAAGGCCCCTATCGCATTGTTTCAGTAGCGGGCATAGGGTCATATCGGCTAGCTGACCTAGATGAAAGAATTGTACCACGCCCATGGAATGTAAATAATCTTAGAAGATATTATTATTAATAAAATGTGCTTTTGTCAGTGAACATTTCAAAGTTATGAGTGCCTCTGACGCATGAAGTTACTGTTCTTAAGAATCAAACAGAAACTTGGTTAAGTGCAGTCCTCGGACCACAAACCTTGTGGAAATTGATGTCTTGTCATTTGTTAAACAGAACCTTAGTTATGCCGGGTCTTCGGACCTCCTACTTTGGGAAAATTAACATTTGAAGCTATTGTTCTTAAGAATCAAACAGAAACTTGGTTAAGTGCAGTCCTCGGACCACAAACCTTGTGGAAATTAATGTCTTGTCATTTGTTAAACAGAACCTTAGTTATGCCGGGTCTTCGGACCTCCTACTTTGGGAAAATTAACATTTGAAGCTATTGTTCTTAAGAATCAAACAGAAACTTGGTTAAGTGCAGTCCTCGGACTACAAACCTTGTGGAAATTGATGTCTTGTCATTTGTTAAACAGAACCTTAGTTATGCCGGGTCTTCGGACCTCCTACTTTGGGAAAATTAACATTTGAAGCTATTGTTCTTAAGAATCAAACAGAAACTTGGTTAAGTGCAGTCCTCGGACCACAAACCTTGTGGAAATTGATGTCTTGTCATTTGTTAAACAGAACCTTAGTTATGCCGGGTCTTCGGACCTCCTACTTTGAGAAAATTAACATTTGAAGCTATTGTTCTTAAGAATCAAACAGAAACTTGGTTAAGTGCAGTCCTCGGACCACAAACCTTGTGGAAATTGATGTCTTGTCATTTGTTAAACAGAACCTTAGTTATGCCGGGTCTTCGGACCTCCTACTTTGGGAAAATTAACATTTGAAGCTATTGTTCTTAATAATCAAACAGAAACTTAGTTAAGTGCAGTCCCCGGACCATAAACCTTGTGGAAATTGATGTCTTGTCATTTGTTAAACAGAACCTTAGTTATGCCGGGTCTTCGGACCTCCTACTTTGGGAAAATTAACATTTGAAGCTATTGTTCTTAAGAATCAAACAGAAACTTGGTTAAGTGCAGTCCTCGGACCACAAACCTTGTGGAAATTGATGTCTTGTCATTTGTTAAACAGAACCTTACTTATGACGGGTCTTCGGACCTCCTACTTTGGGAAAATTAACATTTGAAGCTATTGTTCTTAAGAATCAAACAGAAACTTGGTTAAGTGCAGTCCTCGGACCACAAACCTTGTGGAAATTGATGTCTTGTCATTTGTTAAACAGAACCTTAGTTATGCCGGGTCCTTGGACCTCTTACTTTGGACAAATTGACATTTAAGCTTATTGATCTTAAGAACCAATGGGAAATTGTTTAAGTCTTGTCCTCGGACCACAAACTTGATTAAAGTTAATTTCTTATTGCGCTTGGAAATTAGTACCTTACTGGTCATTAATTCGGATCTTAAGTTTTATATCTTTAAGTGTTAAGCAAATTTGTGTAAGGAATGGTCCTCTGACCTTACATCCTACTAGAAACGGTGCTATACATTGCAAGGGTTTGATCGTTATATGAGGTCTTTTCTTCTTTTTAATCAAGGCATTGTTTAAATATCTCAAACATGTCACCTTCTGTTAAGTCTTTAATAACATGCGCATGATTATGTGGAAGTTGTGATTGTGCAATCCTTGGAGTTAGATTTGTTTACTCTGAGAAACTTTTGCTATGTATTAATGGGAAATTTTTGCGATAAGTATAAAAAGAATAAAGTAAAAACAGATGCAACACGATTGAAAATCAAATAAAGTTGTTCTTCATTAATCATTTGGACATGCATTACATATAAAGGCTGGACATGGAGAAAGAGAAGCCCTAAGCTAGGTCCTAAGCTTGTGGAGGAGGATTTTGCTGAGAAGTGCTGGTTCCCTCTGTCTCTTTCAACTCCAGCTCAAAGGAAGTCAGGACTTGCTTTCCTTTGTCTACTGTCTTCGTTGGAAGGAAGTTGGGTTCCACTGTCTGGCTCAAATCCTTCTCTGCATCCCCTTCTCCTTCCTTCTCTTTGTTGGAACTTGAAGGTTCTGTAGGATCTGGAATCAGCTGTGGGACCATCGAAGGCAGAGCAGGGAGAGTTGACTCAGGGGTAGGAGTAGCAGCAGGAGCCTCTTCAATCTCCTGTATCTCCAGGGGAAGCCAAACGTTCTCGGACTTCCTCAGATCCGAGGATAGAGGAACTCCAGCTACGTTTAGGGCTTCCCCCTAGACTTTCTGACAGTACTCCCGGCACAAAGCCGCAAAGGCCTCTGTCAGCTGCTCCTCGGTGGTTGCTACCCCTTCCTCGTAGCTCGTCTGCTTGGCAGCCTGTAGAGAGCGTTGGAATGAGCTGGCTTCTTCTTTCATCAGCGCAAGCTCCTTTTCCAAATCCGAGCGTTCCCTTTGGGCTCGGGCGAGCTCATCATATTTTTCGCGAAGGAGCTTGCGTTGCCCTTCTATCTGGGTCTTCATAGTCTTCAAGTTTGACTCGACCCCATTCTTCTCTCTCCTCAGCTCAGCCACCTCCGAGGTAAGCTTTTCATTCTCAGCAAGAGCCGTGCCCAAGGACTTCTCAGTCTCCATCCTGATCTCCAGCTTAGTTCTGGCCTTCTTCCGAGTGTCTTTTATGAACTTCTCGGCTACAAAGACCTCCTGAATGGCCTGTAACAAAGTATGATGGAATTAGGAATAGTAAAAAACTTATGAATATTGTTAGAAGTGGAATATTCCTAAAAAGGGGGAAACTTACCAGCGCTAGGTCCCTTTTTAAAGAAAGGAATAGTTGTGGCTGGCTCATTTTTTCCAAGGTCTCCATATCCTTGGGCAGCAGAAGAGGGCGCTCCAACACTTTGGCCAAGTGGTAGGCATGGCCTTGTTGAACCGCCCTTATACTGGATTGGCAGGAGGTGGGTGCGCCGTCCAGTCTTAAGTCGGGGGACCAGGTGGTCGGCGCTCGGCGCACTTCGGCCTCGTCCCTGATTTCCCCGCTTTCAACAGAGCGGGCCCTACCCTTGCCTTTGTCCAGCTTCTGCTGCTGAACCAGTGGGAGTTGTTGTCGTGGTTTCTTGGGGTCCTTACTGATCGTCCCCTCAATATCCCCCTTTCTCTTCTTCTTGGGATCCTCGGCTGGAAGTTTTGGCTCAGCTGGAGGAGGGGGAGGTGGCAAAGATGGGGGAACTTGGGACGCCCCCGTCTTTTTCCCGGCGACCTTTGCACCTCTCTTGGTCAGGAGATCCTGCATCCTATCCATGTCTTCCTCGGATTCGTCTTCTGGTCGGGCAACTACGAACCCTGCAATTCCAGAGGCCTCGGTGGGTTCTTCCTCCTCGTCAGAAAGTACGACGAACTGAGTCCCTCGAGGTCTTGTGGTGTCTTCGAGTTGGAATTGATCTATCTCTTCGTCAAGTGTATGCGAAGAAGACACCTGCTCTTCTGGAACAACAGTCGCCTGAGAATGCACAGCGAGGGGGGTTGCCGCAATGGGCTGTCCGTATAAAACGGTGTCAGGGGCGTCAGGGAGATCGTGGTCGCCCAAAAAGTGGGGCCGGGCTACGTTTATTTTCCTTCGCCTTCGGTCACCGGCTACTATGGCGTTTTCTATCTCCTGGAAGTCCGAGGAGATGAGAGTGTATCCTAAGATCAGATGAGCCGCTCTGAGTTGTAGGTCCTCGCTGACAAACACCTCGGAGCGCAGTACCCGGTTAAGATCTGCAACGTTGCAGTGGCTTAAGCGTGGGCGCACGTGTCGCTTATCTGCAAAGGAAGACACCAAATCAAACGAATATGGTCAGATTCATACAATACATGATGAACCTAAATAAACGTGAATGCATGTGAGTGTGTATTTTTGTAAATATTAGAGGAGTTTGTGCGGGGGAAGGAAGGCTAATCCTAAGGTGTCGCACCTGGATCTCCCCACTCAACTGGGCAGTGGAGGCCGTCGTGCCAGTTTCCAGAGACGATCAGGTAGTCATCCTTCATGCCTTTGTTGGATTTGGGCAGACAGGAGATTAGCCTAACGACGCTGGAGCGGGATTTAATGTAGTAACCTACTTTGGAGAGTTTATGGGACTCGTATAGAAAGACAACATCGTGTCAGGTGAGGTTTAGACCCATTTGCTCGTTTAGAGCATCGACGCTACCCAAAACTCTAAAAACGTTTGGGAGGCACTGATCGGGACACAACCGGTGGTTGCGGAGGTATTCCCTAGTTACAGGCCTCATTGGGAGGGTCATCCCACCCTCTATAAAGGCTATCATTGGGATGATAACCTCTTCCTCCTTTCTAGAACCGGCCACGGCTTCTGCCGGGCAATATTTCAAACCTACATCGCCGGGAATGTGATACTTGGCTCTGAAGCCTTCCATTCCAGCGGTGGTATCAACTAGACACTTAAACCTACCCATCAGAAAAGAACGAAAGGCTAAACTCTAAAGGGGAGAATGTCTACGAGGACAGCCGAGGACTATATCCGAGGAGAAAATGTTAAGAATGGAGAAAGCAAGAACTTACAAAGTTGAAGGTGTGCAAATTTCCACGGTTTTCTGCAGGTAAAGTGTGATTGCTGATGTTTTGATGGGATTAGCCCCTGGGGAATTAAATGAAGGCGCAGGTTCCCGAAGCGTCACGATGTGCGGAAAAGCGGCCTCGAAATTATGTTTATCCCGCCCAAATTTTCGTGGAGTAACGAGGACCGTTGGATACCCATCTCGCCGTTGAACGTGGAAGACAAAGTGTGGCTTACAATCATAAATGCGCGCGTTTTTGAAAATAAAACCGCCAGGTGGCATCTTCTGGGACGCGAAACGATTTCTGCACGTGCCATCACTCACAAAGTGTGTGGAGTAGGTTCTCGTCAGATCAAAACCCTATTTTTCTCCTCGGACGTCGAAAATTAGAGTTTTGAGGGGCTATTGTGGGGAGTAAAAAGACCCTGATGGGTATATGGGCCTTTGGGCCATGCTAGGGAAGGCCGACCTGCTCTTGGGTTTAGAACTTGTTAATACTACGGGTCGGCCCATATGCCGAGGATCCGAGAATCCGAGAACTTGTTAATACTTGTGAATTTCTCTTCGGACGGACACCGGAGAACCCGGGACTTCATGATAAACGTTAGGCAATGACATGGTCAAAACCAATGGTTAAAAGGGGTAAACCCTTGAATGTCCTAGAAGCACCGATGTTAGAGAAACACCAAGGATAAAGGCTGTCACCTCCACATTAAAGACCCTGCACCTACCACCCTGGCCGCATTAATGGGGAAGTGACACCTGAACAGTGGAAGGAAAACTTCTGGTTACTATTCAAAGGCACTGAGAAAAGAAATATCTAGGCTAAGGGGGAGTTGGGGCAACACGTGTACAAAGTATCAAAAAGAGGAGTATTTAAGGAGCAACTTGGAACAGAAATGGGGATCCCTTCTTTGTAATCAAAAAAAGAAAGAGAAAAAAGAGAGAGAAATAATATAAGAACAATTCTCGGCTTACGTCCGAGCAGGTTGATTTACAGTATTCCTTGTTGTTTTCAAGTGTTTACAATCTTTGACTTATCATTTAATCCTCAAACACTTCTAACCTGGGTTTCAAGCCCACGCTCTACAAATCATATTGTTTAAGGCTCATTGGGCCTGAGCCCGTAACTGTTCTTGGAGCCAGGTGCAATTGTGCACTTACAACAACATTCTCACAATATCTCTATGTTTACGTTGTAGTTACAATGTAAATTTATATTGTAAACTAACAAAAATTGGCAAATGTTGTACACATTTGCAAAATTTGTACAATATTTACCTTTTTTTTTGTTGCAAATGTGTATAATATTTATCACTTTTTCATGTGTTTACATTTTACAATGTAAGCTTACAATTCAAACAATTCAAAGTAAACATATAAAGATCCTTAAAAAAAGAAAAAAAAAAAAAAAAGAAGCTAAAACCAAATTGGCATACTTGAAGAAAAAAAAGAAATTTAAAAGAAAAAGAGTAGCTCACCAATTGAACAAACAAAAACACTATTCATGAACTATTGGCTCTTTTTATAAAGTTAATAGAAATAGAAATATTAAAATATATTAAACTAAGTCTCAAAATAAAATAAATTAAACTAACAAATTTAAACTATTGTCGGTATGTTTTAAGACAAGGGCAAAAAATGCAAGAACGACTCAAATCTCCCATAGAATTCTTTAAAAGTGATTATTTGTGGAGAGTATCAAGCCCAAAATTCCAATATTTAGTGAATAGAAGCTAATGATGCTTTGACAAGAGAGAAATCAAAATGCCAATAACAAAAATCCTAAAAAATGCATAAAACCAACCTAGGTTTGAATTTTTGACCCACAGTTAGCTAGACGAGGAGATTGAGAGGAAGGTTCCTATATACCAATATTTTTACCTCCAAGCTTCAGAATTGTTAGAATCATTGCTAGATGAATGGGCTTTAGCTTTAAAGTTTCAGCTATATGGGGAAAACGTGGTCGGCCTCTTTTGAAACTGATTATGAGCTCTTATATTGAGTTTTGGATGCTCTTAGTAACTGGTTTTTAGGTCAAAAGTTGAGGCTATGGACCTCCAATTTGCTAAATTGATATTTGGTTTAATTTGCCTTTTATTTGGATAAAAGGGTTAGCTTTCTTTCTACATACTTTTGGAAATAAAGTGGCTAACTCAGTTAGCTATTGTTTCCTTGCCATTGTAGGCTTTTGGCAGGTGCTTACAATAGACTAGCTAATTAGTTTAGCTGTGTGTTTTTTGGTGGAAAAGAAAATATGGCAGTGGACCACTAAAAGTACAAGATCTCTTCCATGAGTTTGAGGTGCTATCAGCGTTCCTTGCCCATCGGGTAGCACGCTTGGGTTAGGCCCATGTAAGCCGCATTCCCTCAATTTCTCTAATATGTTACATGGGCTTGGACCATGTTCGAAAGAATAAAATATAATACAATACATGAATTGGGCTTTTAACAAAATGTGCAAAATGGGTATTAACAACTATATATATACACACTAGCCTCTGAGTACTTGTGTGCTCAGAATCTCTTCTATTTATTTTTTGTAAAAGTTAATAATTTTCATCTTTTATAATTTATAAATATATATTTTTATTTTTCAAAAAAATAAAAGGAAAAACTTTAAAGATAAATAGTAACTGTAATTTCTTTTTTGAATGTGAAGGGAAAATACTAAAATTTAGGAGTTTTCTTTTTGAATTCAAAATGAAATTTGTTATCTGATATTTATGACCCTATATCTAAATGAAGTTACCCTTCGTCAATGAGAGTATTTTTGAACCACGTAAAAATTCAGTTGAAATAAGGGAACCCTCTTTATACACACACACACACACACACTAGCCTTTGAGTATGCACGTGAGTGCCTGCTTAGAGGCTCTTTTATTTTTTTTTTTGAGTAAATGTTAATAATTTGCATCTATTATAATTTAGAAATATATTTTTTTAAAATTTTCAAACAAATAAAAAGGATAAACTTTAGAGACAACCAGTAACTGTAATTTCTTTTTCGAATGTGAAGGAAAAAAAAATTCTAAATTTTAGAAGTTCTCTTTTTGAATTCAAAATGAAATTTGTTATTTGATATATATATATATATATATATATATATGTGTGTGTGTGTGTGTGTGTGTTTATTTGTTTATTTTAGTGTTAGGGCCGAAAAAACTTGGGTTGAAACTTTTGCTAACCATATGTAAGTATGTAACCTTAGCCAACTTGAACTTAAAAAAAAAAAAAAAAATTAGAATCCAACTCAACCCATCAATCTACAAAAAAATCAACTCAATACATTGGATTGGTAGGTTGAATGCATACTTCTAAATAGTAATATCTTAAAAACAAGAAATGGCGTCAAACCTTTTTTTTTTTTTTTTTTTTTTTCCGATTATGAAAATTTTATTAGTTTTTAAAAAAACTTTCTAAAAACTAGAAAAGGAGATACGTTTGGTGTCACATCTTGATGTGTATAATGTATTATGTACAAATTTTAACGTAAACATCAGTTGGGCCTTAAGGTTGCATCATTAGAAGCCCTTCCTTACAGCTGAAAAGTTCAAACCTTAATTCTCAGAATCTGGGCTCATATATAATGTAACAGAGGAGGGGAAGTCCAAATCGCAAGCTCTTGTTATAAGTAAAGGGTTCTTTAATGCGCTCTGTTATTGTTTTGGGGCCCAAACCTGACGGAATTAATGCACATAACAACTCACGTACTACTTCAACAATTACATCAACATCTAGGAATTACAATAACTAAAGGCCCATATATTGTTTCATGAAAAAGGTATCACCATTCACTAGTGCTGTGAAAAAGTACTACAAATTAATGTTGACCGTCGCATATATTTAATCCTACCACTGCAGAAACTGCACCATGCGAGTTGAACAGTATTCTTACAATGAATTCATTAATTATTCAGATTATCAAATCTACCAGTTAATTATATTTAGTATTTTTTTTTTTACGGAAATCCAAACCTTTTTAAGTATCGAACTATTTTTTTCAGATGTATGCAGTTCCCTCATTTCATACATACTGGGTTATTACATAAAGGAATCCCTAGAGGTAACTTCAAAATGCTAGCAATTGATGTTTCGAACATACGATCTCATGTGGCCTTAGAAACCATTTAGCCAATAAATTCCATTAATTATATTCATGATGGATGTTGAATATTAGTTTTGATATATTATGCTGAATATACTAAAATAAATGTAGAAACATAAAATACAGAACAAAAGTACTTGAGAATTACGTGGTTCAGTTGACAGCTTACTTGCATAAAAGGCACAAAGGAAACCTGTAAAAGCTATATCTTAATTATATGAGGGTAGTACAAATTTTGTGTTACAATGAATTTAACATAAGTATATATATTGGAGGCTAAACTTTGGAGTACTAATCATACATTAACCATGATTAATTGACGTGTATTACAAATAGGAGACTTGATTTACACACAAAATAAAATTGGGCTTAGGCCTACTCTACAGATTGGAGACTTGAAAAACAGAAAAAATCAACTAGGTATACCCAAGTATGCAAGCTGATACTGAAGTATCTTTTTGGTACTGGTGCATGCTTGGACAGTTTTATTTTCTGCGTTGCTTTTAGGGTTTGTGAAAGGGGACAGACCTCGTGAGAATCAAAACAATGCTTTATTAGAGTCCATAGCGGAGGACCAATGGTGGCACTGAGTCACTGACATCCATTGTGCCGTTGGGTGCTAAAGTATCTTCATAATTCATTAATCGTTACTTTAAAACTTAAAAAAGAGAATATGCCTCAAAACCCCAGCATATAAATCGGGAAATAAACAAAAATAAGACCATACCCTTTCTCCTAAGTTGAATGAGCTTTGTTAAATTTTATTCTTGGTGAGACATATATGGAAGAATATTGATTATTAGCTCACTCAGCTCCATAAAAAGTGGGGGGGTTTCTTAAAGACTTTGTCTTTACAGGTTTCTAGTAATTAGAACAATGACTATGCCTTAGAACCCGGCATAAATTCAAAGGGGACCTAAAAAAAAAGGAGACTGATCCTTCATCATAAGCTAAGCTTTAGAAAAAGAAAAAGAAAAAGAAAATTCAAGGTGAGAAATAATATTTGAGAACATTAGTTATAACTCTTCCAGTTTATTACACGAGGTTTTTAGCCACTTTTTGTCAGGGTCTGGTAAATAGAATAGCTTCTAAAGTGGATAAGTGCTTTATTTTGTGCTCACCAAATATAAAATGTAACACTTTGAAATGAGACTAATGATTTTTAATCAAAAGCTAGTTAACTTAAACCTAGACCTAAACCTAAACCTAATAGACCCAAATACTATATATATATATATATATATATATATATATATATATAAACATGAGGCACACCAGACTATAGTAGCTAGGGTATATACTATATATAGACTTATAGAGTCACTCACCCCGCGAGTCACTCACACCAGACTTTTTGTATCATGAGAGAGAGAGAGAGAGAGCATGGACCATCATCCTTGTCTGTCCCACTGATTCTCTTCGTTTCTAATAAACCAGAAGCAAAAAGTGATTCTTTTACCACTTCTTTAGCTTTGAATTCTTCCCTAGATCTAAATGAAATCTATCATGGTCCTTCTATATATTTAATAAGCAGGCACGTCAATTTTTTTGATTTTATATAGGTAGGTTTGTTATTCTAGAAAGCTGCACTTTCTAGACAATATATTTAAAGAATTAAACATGCTAAATATAGTTATCAAGTCAAATTTGTATTCTGCGTGAACCTTTTTTTTCTTGCCCCCCCGGGAGTGTTTTCTGTGTTAGCCCAATAATAAAACAAAAAAGTTAGCCACGAATATTGAGAATAAAAATTTGTGACAGATAAGCAATTGTACCTACTTAATGCATGCGTAGGTGCAATTCTTTTTCTTATTAAAATTATGAATTTTTGACATGATAACCACTTTACAAGTATAAACGTTTGTAAATTTAGGAAAAAGTGGCTAGGATACAAGGAATTAAGTGTAATAAAGTAAAATTTTCATTCTTTGAACTAAGAAATTGATATTTGATTGTTTCTACTTAAATCCTCTTTATCTTTTTCTTTGCTTTGATATTGTTTGTCGTTGAAATTTCTTCTTCAAAGTTAAAAAAAAAAAAAAAATACATTGGATCTAAGTTCTCACCACATTATGAGGAGATTGTTTCTCTCTCAACTTTAACATATCAAAAATCACCAGTAAAGAAAAATATTTTGGTAATCCAGCATGTAAGCACTTCCTCAACGTCCGAATTCTCCAGTTTGAAGCTGCCATTTATACAAATGGAACTGCATGTAGAAGACTATAATCTTTCTATTGGCATACAAACTCTCATGCAACAGTTCCACAGTTTCCAACATCAAACGCGCACAACTAGATTTTCGTTTTACTCAAATATTTTTCGCTTTGTTATGTTTAAAACATTCAACTCTCGTACAAAACCTTAGCACCATCTCAACTTATCTAACTTTTAGTTGAAAAGTTTTTGCTGGAAATGTGTTAAAATATACTTGTACTTTAAAAAAGTGAAAAAAAAAAAAAAGATTTTAAAAAGCTGTACATAAAAATTAAAAGCTATAAGTTAACGCTCAACTTTGTTATGTTTAGAACATTCATCTCTTGTATAAAACCTTAGTGCCATCTCAACTTATCTAACTTTTATTTGAAATATATTTATACTCTTAAAAAGTGGACAAGAATAAAGTGGGAAAAAATGAGATCTTAAAAAGCGGTACATAAAAATTAAAAACTAAAAGTTAACGCTAAACTTTGCTTTGTTTAGAACATTCATCTCTCGTATAAAACCTTGGTGCCGTCTCAACTTATCTAACTTTTAGTTGAAAAGTTTTTGCTAAAAGTGTATTAAAATATACTTGTACTTTACAAAAAGTAATATATATATATATATATATATATATATATATATATATATGTATAGAGTTGAAAAAAGTGAGATTTTAAAATTTTGTACAAAAAAATTAAAAGCTAAAAGTTAATGGTAAAAGCTGATGTCAAACATTCTATGGATGGGTACAAGCTTTGGGTCTACAAGACCGTCGGACAATTTAATGGCTATGAAATGAACATGGATAACTTTGATCGCTTGGAATTTAATGGCATCTGACTTTACTTAAAAGTTTAGTTCTCGTACTTAAAATTTTAACTTGCTTTCCACCTTCAAGCATAGAAAGTTCTCCAATCGGTTTGGTTAGAAAAATGGACAATGGAAGGATAGAAAATTGTGAGAGGATAGAAAAGTGAGAGGATTAAAAAGATTTAGTTTCCCACATTTATGTTTAGTTAGAGGGGTGGAAAAGTGAAGGGATGAAAAACTTTTTTGTTTAGTTAAGATAAAAAATGAGAGGATGAAAAATAAAGTTGATATAAATTTACCATTATATCCTTACTAAATATATAAACAAAAAGTAACACATTTATTATTAATATATTTGTATGGACACTTTAATTTTTTATTTATTTATATAATAAGCAAATGCTAGAAGGATATTAAAAAAAAAAAACAGATAAAAAAAACAAAACAAAAAGAACCAACGTGTATTGTGCAAAATTTTATCTATATATAGTGTGAAAATAATAAAAAATCATTTTCCGATTATTGTTCACTTTAAAAATTACTGTTCATTAGTCTAAATACACTGTTCATGTTCCATGAACAGTGTACCAGGTGCTAGAATTTAAAAAAAAAAAAAAAAAGCAGCCAAAAACGCATCTGAGTGAAAACGCAGACGCAGTCCAAACAAAGCTAAAAAAAAAAAAAAAAAAAAAAAAACCAAAACCAAAACCAAACCAACGTGAACGTACTGTGCACACCAGAAGAAATTTTATCTAGGCAAAAAAAAAAAAAGAAGAAGGGAAAGACAAAAAGTTGGCTATTAGATGGAGAAGGGCAATTTTGTCCAACACATATCTTCCTCTTTTTCTCTTTTATTTTCTCTCTATTTTGGAGAGATTGAATTTTGGTGGGCCCAAAGAGAAAATAGCTGGGCCCCACCACTTTTTTCTCCCTCTCCCTCTCTCAACCAAACATACTTTTCACTCATTTTCTCTCCTATTTTTCACATTTTTTTTTTCATCCTCCCTAAAATCCACCCAACCAAACATACCCTAAATTGAGGTAATACTAATCACATTTCTTTAAATATAGAGTCAAATCATCCACAATTATTTAAGTCGAAACTAGGCATCAAACCACATTCAATCGCTTCAAATAAGTAAAACGTGAAATACTCTTAAAGCAACACACATGTTTATGTTCTATGTTCTTTTGAATCCTAGTATGTTTATGTTCAAAGAAAAGAAAAGAAAAGAAAAGCAGAAGCAAAAAGAACAAAAATGGTATAAATTGCGGCACCCTCATCATTCCTACAACAAGCTCTCCTTTGAATTAATTACTTAATTAGGACTTTGGAGAACAAAAAGTTAAACATGCATGCATCATAGTATTATATTAACCATCTAAAAGTATCTTTTGACTTCGTTAGTGAAAAATGATCAAAAATACTTGAAATATAGTCACACATTTGGACAAAAAAAAAGAAAAGAGAATCAGTTAGATATAATTATTAATTAACATAATGTGTAGCCAACTTTAACAATCATGCTCAGTTTCTTTTAAGTTTTAATAGATTTTGATTTTGAAAAGTCAGGACAACCGTTCATATAATCAAAAGGATTTGTTTTAATCCACTCAAAGATTTATTGTTTTCTTGGCGTTGCAAATTTTTATTGTTATTGTGAAATTTGATTTAAATACGTCATTTTACTTGACGAGGAAGCTTTCCATTTGTTGGTACTCTAGGTATTCCATTTTTTTTTTCAAAATGGTTGAAGGATGATGATGATGATGATAATAATAATAATAATAATAATAATAATAATGATGATGATAATAATAATAATAATAATAATAATCTAGGTTTGGTCTGTGCACACTTCATGCTTGCAAAATTTCAATATGTTATAAGATTAATAACTATTTCATCTATATAAAATGTTTAAATTTTAAGGGTTTTTTTGGAAAAAAAAAATTAGCATTGAAGAGGAGTTTATGAGCTGAATAGGTAACAACATTTTTATGAGCTGAATAGTAAACAACATTCTATTTGCACAAAATTAAACATGTATGTTAAGAAAATAGAAAGCATGTACTCCAAGGATAAGATTTTCAACATATTAATATAATAAATAATTATTAAATAATTTCTTACTAAAGTTGATAAAATGATATGAATTATATATAATTTAGACAACAAGTACCCTGCATTTCAGAGTCGTAGACAATTCTAGAGTCTAGATAAAGTTTCCAGTGAAATAATTTTAACTTGTAGTATATATTCTAATCAAATTTATAATGATAACCCCTTTGTTATTAGCTGTATTGGGCTTTATGTTATAAACGAAAGGAAGAAATAACAATACTGATTGTGTTAGGAGGTAGTAGGCTTAAGACGATAACTAAGGAACTTCCATGCTCTTCCTTAATGCCTGGGTGGTTCTTTTCAACACACCCCAATACAACCTCAAAGGGTATTGAAATGGAGTGGAAAATGAGGTATGTCTTTAGTTTTACTCAAGAAACAAACATTTTCTTCCCCTTATTATCAGCAAAAAGATTTTAGTAAACCTCTGAATCTCTAAATATGTTCACGTATTCCCATAGAAATTTATCACATATTATACCAGTGAGATTCTCTTTACGCAAAGGTGGTGTCCAACTTTGATAGGCATACTATTTCTTTTCTTTTTTTAATATTAATAAACGTCCGTTCACTTTCTCCTAATCCACATTTCCAATGATAATAAAATATAATAATGTGACATTTCCAAATAATTCCACCGTAATTAATTAAGGAGCTTCCATGTTCTTCCTTAATATCTCCAAAAGGGACCTGGGGGGAGGGGGTGTTCTTTTCCACTCTCTCGATATGCACCCCAATGTCACCTCAGATGTTTGTGAAATTGATTTTAAAATTAGGTATGTCTTTAGTTTTACTCAAGAAACAAACATTTTTTTTTTACCTTATTATCAACAAAAATATTTTAGTGAACCCTTGAACCTCTAAATATGATCACGTATTCCTATATAAATTTATCACAAATTATATCGGTAAGATTTCCTTTAAGCAAAGGTAGTCCAACTTTGATAAATTTACTATTTTTCTTCTTTAAAAAAAATAAAATTGATAAGTGCATGTTCACTTTTTCCTAATCCACATTTCTAATGATAATAAAATATACTTATGTGATTTTTCCAAATAATCACATTATCCGATTTTGAAAACCCCACAAATCTATTGACAAACTAGACACAAACATATCATTAATAAAAGATTTTTCAACAAATACAAAAGGTTTAACAAATAAAGTACTATGATTTAGTCTTAAACAAGAAAAGAAACTTGGTTAAAAATAAAATAAAAAACAGAAGCTTAGCGAATGGCGAAACCTAGATCATACACAAATAGCTCATCAAGCACGAGTCATTATGTATACAATTGACTACTAAAAAGGAAGGCATATGAGTCAGCTGTCACAGACAATATATTATGCATAGGTCTTCTATATTGTGCATTCTATATTATCCGATGCTATGAATTTCATTGGATAAACAATCAATTAAAACAATAAAGATTCTTAATATTAGTTCATACGCATGCATGAATCTTTTAGAATATATTTATGCATAATATAATTATCATGTGGCCATTAGTCCGAGGTTTCATGGTCACTGTTTGATGAAAGATTAAAAGATTTAGAGTTAATTGGCTGAGAATTAAGAGGGATGTGTCCCAATGACCCAGCTCTACTTAAAGCGTGCAACCCCTTATTCCACGGGACCACGTCCTCTGCATCACTAATGGTGCAGTTAGATGCTTTTTAAGCAATAAAATTGTCACAAAATTCATTCAAATTAGTGTCCCAACTCCCAAATAAACTAACTACATATATATGGACCAAAGCTGGAACCAGTTGGTTCAGCTCCACTTATAACTTATATAACCAAACAGCGTGGTTCACAAGGTAATGTTTAATATCTGTATTCTAACCTGTTAATAATTTTATTTGAATTAATGTTATAAACTAAAGCCAGAATGATTCAGCTTTACATCGAGGATATCGATATGTAAATGTGCAAAAGGTGACGTATGTATGGATTTATGTGACTGTAAATGATCAATGAAAAGTAGTGAGTTCAATAGTGGGCAAAAAGTGTCCACTATACTCATACACAAATCAATAAGTTATGAAATTGAGAATGAAATTCGGCATATTCCTTCTATCCCTGGAACATTTAATTTGATTGTTATGCATGTCATTATCTGCAAGCTACACGTACACCAAAAAGAATTGGATATATAGTCTAGTGATGTAAGAGGAAAAGGGAAGAAGAACGCCTAACAAATAATGTTTTGCTCAATATATTGAAAAAATGCATTGCATATGATGCTTCGACACTTGTCACTTTTCTTTAGCTACCAACTTAACCTTTATGCAGCAATTGCTACATACAAGGTCAAAGCAACCTCTCCCTCATCTTTATCTTATGATCTTGTTAGTAAAGTGTATGGTAAGTGTTGATTGTTGATAATCATTGTTTGTGATCTATTTACGATTTGTCACATGTTCGAATTTTATTGGACTTCTATATTGACCCAGATTAATTCAGGCCCTTCGGGAAGTCGAATGTACCCCTTATGTCTACATGGATGATGAAAAAGGCTAGTGGTGCGTGTTAGGGTTAGATGAAAATCAAGAAATTTGCAAAAGAGGGGAAAAATCTTGCAACTAGCTTCTACAGCTTGTGAAAATAATACTTTAGGCTTGAAATAAAGGGTAGGGGTGTCCATGGGTTGGTTTGGATTGGGTTTGTGCCCAACCCATAACCGACCCGATGACATCAGGTTTTCGGCAAGAAAACCCACCGCCAACCGCAAAAACCAACGGGTCAAGTTGGATCGGATTTGGTTGATCAGCGGTTGGGTTAGTCAGAGTTGACGAAGATGCTGCCGAAGGTTTCTTTTGGCGGCGATTTGTATTTTTCGCTGGATCTTCGCCGGATTTGTGCAAAACTCACTAGATCACAAAAAAAACACCAAATCGTTGCCGGATTTGAGCAAAACCTTTCAGAAAATCACTGGATTTGAGCAAAACCCATAAGATTTTCACCAGATCTGAGCCGTATTTGAGCAAAACCCACTAGATTGTAGCTGTATCTAAGCGAAAAAAATGAGATCTCACCAAATCCGATGGATATTTCATGGAAATCGCTGAGATCTCGCCGATTCTAATAAATCTCGCCAGAAAATGCTATGTATTTCGGTCGGTTCAGGTTTCTTCGGGTTTTAGGGAGAAAATCTGAGATTAAATTGACCAGATCGGATTCTACAAAAAAAGACCCGCCGCTAACCACCGAAGTAGTCGGGTTGGCCTAGGTCCGGCCAGGTTTACTGGGTGGGTCAGGCCACCGGTTGAGTTGGACACCCCTAATAAAGGGTAATTTAGAGTAGTGTGAACTATGATGAAAGGAGGAGTCACTCCTATTTAGAGCACTCAAAAACTTATGGAAGTGTATTGAACTACCTGATAAATGTAATTGAAGGTTTTTGGGAATGTAGGAGAGCATTTGAACGCAAATGTAATTTTCTTTTTGTCTCTAGATCTCCTATAGTCTAATCCCCTAAATGTCGAGATCTTCTTTCATTTTGTATATCTTTTTTTATAGTAGCTAAAAAATCTACATTCAATGGTTTTCTAATATGCTAAATTTGAGAAATTAAAACAATCACATTAAATGTTGATTGAATTGAATCCTTTATTAGGAGTAATAATGTATGTTGGGCAATATGTTTTAATCCAACATATATTTGCTTCTTACATGAGCAATTGTGTTTTGCAAATTGCATCAAGTATTTCTTTATTAGACTAGGACAGGGTTATAAATTAACCAAGTCATTTATGAATGGCTCGAGTTCAGCTCAGAAAAGAGCTTGTTTATGTTCGTTTGTTTAGAAAATAAGTCAAGTTCAAGCCTTAAGTTTAGACTCGATTATTAAACGAGTCAAGCTCAAACATAATATTGTGTTTATGAACAAACTCATGAACATGAGTGCTCAATTCAACTACATATAATATTATATTTTTATATGTATACTTGTCTAAAAATATTTTTTTATAGGCTTAAAATTGGATTGTTTAAGTTTATCAATAGGTTTATATGATATTAAATTATTGTTTGTAGTTTATTGATGATAAAAATAGTCTATTCGTAGCTAGTAAATTCATAGAATTGTAAATAGGTACAACATTTTAGTCACAGATTCATAATATATAAGAAAAGAATAAGTTAATCAAGTAGTTTGTAAATAAGCTCGAGTTTGCTTGATAAGAAAATGAGTCAAGCTTGAACATAAAATTGTGTTTGGTGATGAGCTCGAGCTTAACTAGTGTTCGAAAAAAATTAAATAACAATCTTGAACTTTTAAAACTCGGCTCAACTTGGGTCGTTTACAGCTCTAGGCTTGGAGTACTTGTGAGACCAATGAGCTCACACTTAATGCACTATGTGGACCCACATCAATTACCAACTCACCCCCTTCAAAAAGATTAAATAGCTAGTATCTAGTTCCAACCAAGGACCCTCTTGTGTTGGACTTTGTGGGTTGTGATTTGGTTAGCTCTTGTAAGCTTCATGGGATACCACAATGGATTTTGGGCTTGGACCATCAATTCATCAAGTGTTTTCATAGGCCCAAGAATCTGCAAAAGGTGACATCAACAACCGTTATGGGTGAAAAGCTTTTTAGCTCAGTGATATTGTATAACTTTCTCATAGAGGAGAATCTTGGTCTAAATCCTGCCCCTCCACCCCCCCTTCCCTACTTGTAAGGAAAAAGAAAAGAAAAGAAAAGAAAGATAATCAGCATGAGATACTTGCACTTCATACCTTAAAATCTAAAATTTGCAATTAATACCTTAATTATAATAAATAACTCAATATTTTCGTTTCTGTCCAATTAAGTTCTAAGGTTAACAATCACATGACTTGCATGTGACCCTCTATAGACACTCCAATTTGCAACCTATATTTAATCTCATACAGGGCCGAAGTTGTAATTTTACATCTCAAGGGTAAAATCATAATTTTAAATATTTTATTTCTACTTACTTCACATGAAACAAATGCTTAAGCCTTAACAATCAAAACAACAGGTCACGGGTTCTGGTTGGACCATTTGATTACAATATATCATGAAATCAAGTTTTAATGGCCATAAGATGCATCCACATGATTAAGTCCGATCATGTGTGATTATGAAAAATTAATTATGATTGGTCCTAAGAAGATTCAATTTAAAATCAATGACAAGTCATAATTCTATTGGATTAGACTAAAAATAATTGCAAAGTTGCACATAATTGTTTAATTTGGTTGTCAAACATTAGTGATCCCTCAATTATTGTTGTAATTGTCATTTAAAAAGGCAATTAGTAAATAATTAAGAAAAATTCTTAGGTACTCCTGAAATATAGTAAAATGATGCTCTCTCCTCTTACATTCATGGTAGACCCTACTATGAATTTAATGAGTGGACCCCATCATGAATGTGAGAGAAGGGAGTGCAATTTTCTATGCTTTGAGATTACCTAAGAAGTACACAATAATAAGGGTTATTCAAACCCTCATAAATGTTATTTGGCTAAAAATATGATAAAAATCTCAATAACAAAAAAATCTTGTGCAAAAACCCAAAAAAAGGGGTGAAATTCATTTTCAAGAAATGACATATGCTCACTCTTTTACCAATATCTCTTGAACCACTACAACTTTTTAATAAGGTATTTTTTTTTAATTGGAAAATAGACATCTAGGACTTCAATTTGAGTACAAAAACCATTTTTTGAATAAGAAACAAGTGAGATATGATTTTTTGAAATTGGCTATATAATCAATTACAAAAAGCTAGGGAAGCTATTGGAAAAAAAGAAAAAGAAAAACGATTTACTTAGCCGCCACTCATTTATGCGCCTTTGATTACTCTCCAATTAAGTCAAACCAAGTCACCTAACCTACCCCCTTCTAGATCATTCTCCTCCCACTATAAAATAGGTGAAAACCTCGTTCTAAAGCACTTGACTCCTTTAGAACCCTAGAGGAAGCATATAGTATTTGTCATGCATCTGATCTTCCTAAGTCTTGGAGCCCGAGTGAATACTTCACACCTTCTCCAGGATTCTAGAGAAATTGTACCCCCCCCTCCCTTTTTATTTTGATCCCATGTTGTGTTGCGTGATAGTTAAATAAATAATTGTTCTTTCCTATTAGTTTAAGCTTTAGAGATAAAAAATAGTTTATCATAAAATCAAAGTATGTGATACTAAAATGGGTTTAGCTTATGGGAGAGAACCAATATGTAAATATGTTATATCTATTTTATAAGGGTGATCTCTGATCAATTGTACTACTCTTCAAGAGTCTTTTAAGATAAGTGTTGGATTAAAATAAGTTTAGTTCAAAGGAGGATGACGTGAATATTCAAATTAGTGATCTTTGTCTTATATATAACAAGTAGCTAACCCGTGCGATGCACGAAAAAGCTATTGACTTTGGAAAAAAAAATGAAGAAATGTTTAACTTCTATACTTTTCCATAGTTTAGAAGTGTTGTCTAACATTGAACGTTATTGAGTTGCAAGTGCATAGTTATCGAAACCTACAAAGTAATTTACAATTCTTAAATTAATAAAGCAAAACTCCCAATAGTCATATATACACACACTTAAAACTAATATGAACTGAAAGTATATAGACAAAGACCATGATATGAGGAAGACACACCAAGTTTCAAATTTGAGTAGCGATATGACTTTCTTGTAATAATAAATGTGGGGGGTAAAAGTGTTTGAATAAATGTTTGGGCTTTGGGCCTGGTTAGTTGGCACAAGTCTGGTCAATCAGGGTCTTTAGGCCCATAGGTCAGTCCGCACTATAGTGGTCCGATGAGTTGTCCGAGGAGGAGTATCTCCTCGGACAGGCCCAGCAAAGGCCCTGGGACTTGTTAAACGGCTTAGAGGCAGAATTCTGAAAGATCTGTTGGGTAAAGGTGTGATCCAAGCACCCTTTAGAAGCAGGAACATGTGAGAAATATCTGAGGAAAAAGCTGCTATCACCACATTAAAGGCCCTGCATCTACCTCCCTGGCCGCATTAATGGAGAAATGAAATCTGAACAGTAGAATTCAGCATTCCAGCTATTATTTGAAGACTTTAAGAAGGTGGTGGATGAGACAAGTATCTAGGAGGAAGATTTGTGTTACACGTGGATGAAACAGGGAAGAAGAAGAAGGATATAAGAAGACGAGAGAGGAAAGAAGAGGGGGATCTTTTTCTTGGTTGAAAACTAAAAATTGTAATCTTTTGCTTAGAAAAAGAAATACTATACAAATTGTCCTCGACTTACGTCCGAGGAGGTTTTTTTGTTACGTCCATCTATTACTTGCATAGACAGCGGCATTCTAGCCTGTTGATCAACTTTCCAACATCCCCAAACTTAGGTTTCAAACCCATACTCTACAAATTTCATTGTATAAGGCTCTTTGGGCCTGAGCCCATCACTTGTTTTTGGGTCTGGGTACAAATTTTGCACTTACAATAACAATATAGACAATTCAAAATATGGAACAATATCAAAATAATAATACTTAATTTCATTATCTTTTATGTTGAATCCAAACAAATAATTAATCAACCAAAAATCATAACTTTTAATAAGAAAAAAAATCACATGAACTTAAATAAAAAACATTTAAGGTAAAGAATTAAGATCAACCTACTGAGACGTAAATACCAAAAACCTGAAGACTTAAAACTTCCCCTAGGCTGGAAGACATAGGTTGCAACTTTAATTTTTCTCCAAAAAAATAGAGATGTTTTATCTGCCATGTACAATAAAAAAAATAATAAGTAGAAATTTCAACCCAAAAACCAAACCCACGAAAACAATGTCAATATAAATATGGAGATTAACCCAAATACTCAAAAGAAAATCAATTCTAAACATAACAAAAGAATAAGATAGAAAGAAAATCTCAGGCACATATGAAAGCAAATAAAAAAAATTTACATAAAAGATAAAATTCATTAATAACAATATAAACAAATATCCACACATGTTGAATTGAAATTTTATTAATAATAACAATATAAACAAATTCGACATAAAATTCATTAATCAAAGAAGAAAGTTGAATCAGATTTGCACCTAGGAAATGAAACCAAATAGGTAGTGTACCCATGGGATTGGTACTTCTACTCCTTAATAGGCTTATCCTTTATGTTGAATCAGTTTAACAACTTTGGCCATGGGTTAACGCAACAAATAACCAAAAAAAAAAAAAAAGGGTTTCTAAACCTAAGTAAATTAGGATGCCTAAGCGTGGTGTGCTACACCAAAAAAAAAAAAAAAAAAAGCAATTGTATTCAATTTTCAAAATTACAAATTTTGCAACCCAAAGCACAAAATTCGAAAGAATAATTACAAAATTACATGAATCAACTTACGGTTTCTGGGAGATGTGCTCACCTATGTTTTTGTGGGATTGAAGGTAGTGACAGCAGATGGTTGGAAGACTGAGAAAGAAGGATATTTGTTAATGAGTTGAAAGAGAGAGTCGGATAAAAGAGTGCCTTCAAAAAGAGAGTCGAATTTTTTTAGGGAGAAACAATTGATTTTTTCTTTTTGAGAAAGAGAGTCAATTTAAAAAAAAAAAAAAATTATTGATGTGGATAAAAAATTAAATACTGAGATGGAAAATTGTGGAGCTTAGCAAAAAAGTTGGAGGCTTTTTTTTTAGTCCTATCAGAATTTTTGTTTTTATATAAATTATCAATATTTGAGTCTGAGTTTAAGTTGGACTTATTAGAGAGATAAAGTTTCACTCCTTGTTAAGTTTTGATTAAAAAAAATAATTTTGTTTAAAAAATGATAATAATGAGTTTGAATTTAAATTGGACTTGTTAGAGAAATGGAGTCTCACTCCTTGTTAAGTTTGGACTAAACAAAAATAATTTTATTAAAAAAAATATAATTTTATTTGAATATTG
This sequence comes from Castanea sativa, assembly GCF_040712315.1. Classification (NCBI taxonomy): domain Eukaryota; kingdom Viridiplantae; phylum Streptophyta; class Magnoliopsida; order Fagales; family Fagaceae; genus Castanea; species Castanea sativa. Next base: position 43,253,072 of record NC_134023.1, on the reverse strand, counting down.
TATTGACGTGAAAAATTGTGAGAGCTTCAGAGGTTTCGATTTTATATATATACTAGTCGCTAACCCGTGCGATGCATGTAAATAGCTATTGGATGAGTTTTAGGGAAAAAAATAATGTTATTTTATTTATTAGTTTTTTTTGTAAGAAGGAATAAGAGACATAATGTTGCGTCTCTAGTTTAATTTGCTTTGTATATATATACAATATAGGTTATAATATATATATATATATATATATATATATATATATATATATATATATATATCATAAGTTGAAACTCTCTAAAAAAAAAGGTCATGACCATTTAAATTGGATATATCAAAAGGTGCCTAGATGCCTATTGACCAAAAAAGTGTATGTTGATCCAAAATGTGAGTATTGAGTGAAATGTGTTTATTGAATGAAAATGTATCTATTGAATGAAAAGGTGCCTGTTGAAGAGTAATAATTCTTTGGGTATAAATAAAGGTTTACATTCATTTGGTAACTTATTCTCAACTTATTCTCTTTCATATTTCTTATAAAACACAAAAAGCTTGTGAGTTTTCTTCAAAATGCTATTTGTAAGTCAGGTCTTCTTTGTTAAATAGTAATTGTAACCTCATTGAATGCTGGTGATAATCTATAACAATTTAATGATCCCACTAACATTATATGTGTAAAATGTAAATAGTTACCACCACAAAATGGTCACCATTGATTTTAAAGCATTTCACTATTTCTGTTTCTTTCCTTGTTATATTAGATATAGATTTCTTTAACTATATATTACACACACATTATATATATATATATATATATACACACACACACACATACACATGGGCGGCGTTGCTTTATACTCAGGGGGTTCAATTGAACCCCCTGACTTGAAATGTTTTTTTTTTTTATAAATTATATATAATATTTTTTTCATTAGTATAATTTGCCATTGAAGATATGTTTGCACACCGTGGTTTAAATCTTACACATCCTGACTACATATTAGTCCAGTCTAAAGCAAATAACAACATAGATCACAAGTTTCTCTAAGAGTAAAAAGAGTGTTTGTAAGTCATAGGTGTCTCTCTTTATTATAAATTTATATTATATGTGTGTAAGTGTGTGTCTGATTGTGTGTGTTATTTGTATGAATTGTGATGTATGCGAGTGTGTGTTGTGTACTATAAATATAATATAATTTTATATAACTTAATAATTAGAATATACAAAGGGCTTTTACATGTATGTATATTATTATCATGTTATAATAATTTTTTTGTTATAAAGTTAGTGATTCAAGAACTAAAAGTAGTAAAATTAATAATTTTAAGCATTTTATTAGTTATGTAGATACTTAGTGTATTATTTAATACAATGACAATTGGTTGAGTTTTGTCATTTAATTTAAACTATTTTCATAAAAGCAATAACAAATAGATAATGACAACTTCTTAAAAATTAAAAATGTTAAAAAAACTTAATAAAATAAAATAAAATGATACACTTACCCACATCAACAATAAATAATGACAATTAATAACAAACTATCTTGTAATGATTTTAAAATATGAAAACTCATAGAAGAAAATTTTAAAACTTCATATATTTGTTTTTTTTTTTTCTAGATAACTCAGTATATTCAAGTTCTTTTTTAATTAAATTTTGTGGGTTTAAGTTTCTTAATGACCCCCTAAATAAAATTCCTAAAGCCGCCACTATATATATAAATATTTTTTTTATATTTCTATAGCATAATATTTACACGATCCAATAGTTACCAAAACTCTATGGTTTTTTAGATCTTTTGTAGTGTGCCTTTGTGTTAGAACCCCTTTCTCTCTCTCTTGTGTGTGTGTTTGTTTCTCAAAAAAAAAAAAAAAAGAATAGGTAATTGTCCCACATTGCTTAAGAGAGTGTGTTGTGTATAGTATAACTTGCCCCACCCTCCCTTAAAAGTTACTATGGCTTTTGAGTGGAGTTGTGGTATGCTTTTGTTTTAGAACCCCTTTCCCTCTCCCTTGTATGTGTTTGTGTGTTTGTTTCTCAAAAAAAAAATGACAAGTATACATATTTACTTTCACAATATTCTCATTATTGTGATTTGTGTTACTGTTTTCTTTTTGTTTCTTTCTATTTTCAGTATTAGATTTCAATTCTTTTGATTGTTTTGAAACGCATATTGATCAAAGCTATAAACGGAGATGTGGCCGTCTTTTTTTTTCTTTTTCTTTTTTTTTTTCTTCTGGCTTAAGATTCAAACTTAACTTTTTTGATCAACTCTATTTTTTTTTTTTAGCAATTATATTGGTTAATGCATTTACATATATATGGATCTACATTTTATAGATTAAGATAGGAAAATATCTTATTCTCTGTCTATAATTAATTTTCTTGGTTGATTTGTAGACATGAATGTATTGTGTAATGTATCTCTTTTGATGAATGGCAATTACAATAGAAAAAAAAAAGTGGTTATTGAAATGTTATAACTATTCAAATTTGATATACTAAACGGTGTCTATTGACCGAAAAGTGCATATTGGCCAAAAATGTGCCTATTGAATAAAAATGTGCACATTGATCGAAAATGTGCTTAGTGGCCAAAAAGGTGCCTATTGAATGAAAATATGCATATCAAAAGATGTGTATTGAAATGTCATAACTCTTTGTACTAGATATACAAATAGGTACTATTGACCGAAAATATGCCTATTAATCAAAAAGCTACCTAATGAATAAAAATGTGTCTATTGGCCGAAAATATGCCTATTGAAAAATGAAAAGTCACAACTGGTCGATGTTTTTAAATGCATACATGACATTAATTTATGTAGCAACATGGCGCAATGAAGCATGGTCAACAAAAAGTCAAACGTTTCGACTATTAGTTATTATATAGATGATTTTTGAACAATTGTGCTACTCTTTAAAATCTTTTAAAACAGTTGTTAAACCAATAATTAGATTTATTATTTACTATTTGTACGGGCCAAGAATAGCACTGTAGGCCCACTTGTTGAATGGTCTCAATCCACCTTGGCCCACTTAGCCGACTTGAGATGGGCCTGGCCGAACATTCAAACTAAGTATCCCAAGATATGCTGCAAACAAGTGATAATGCCTTGGGAGAATTCATCCACCAAGCAATAACCGGCTTTAGGCATAAGTTATTAGGAAGTCATGTCAGTAGTAGGAGGTGGGTCTCCTTTGGTCAGCAATATTATACGAAAGGACCCACTAAAATGGGGGAGATCCCCTCTTCTTGATAACCCCACTAAGGAGAAGATATAAATAGGAGAGGAGAGGTAGGAATTAGGGGTTGGAAAATTTGGGGAAAGAGAGATATGAGAGTAGTGAGGCAAAGCACATCCTGGGGAGAAGGAAATTCTGCTCGGATTTCAGGGTAGAAGCTTGGCTGCCTTGTAGCCACCTCAGCTGAGCTGGAAACCAAAGAGTTAGGCGCCAAAGTAACGTTAAATCTTCATTAGGTACCTGAAGAAACACCTCTTAGACCTTCCATTGTGGGATAATCCCAATTCAGAGTACAAGTAAATTGGGGGTTCAGGCCTAAAAGCCCAAAGTTTTTGGGAACAGACAACCACACTATTAATTTAAGCTTTTGAGATAAATCGTTTATGATAGATATTAAACTACACTTTCCTTAATACTATATTCATACATATAAGATAAATTACCTCTCATGGAATTAAGTTACAGGTGTCGGATGATGTTTGTTTGTGCATGACACATATTAGTATTACAATAAAATTTTGGGGGGAAAAATTTTTGAATAAAAAATTTGGAATTAAGTGCATATGAAAAATAAAAAGGGAGCATAGGAGAACATGATATGGACAATAATAGTACCGAAAAATATGAGGACCACAAAATATTTCACAATTTTTGTGAAGGTCAGAAATCCAAAAAGTCAGAAATCAGTAAAGTTATCTTAAATTGCAAAGGCTTACTTAAATTACAAAGAAGATTAATCAAATTTTGGGGTCAAGTGCTCCGCTTTGGACCTATTAGGATGTGGATACATATCAAATGTTTGACATGTACCCATATGATCACAAAAGGTCTAATGTACAAAAGTACTGAACCCAAGCCATTTCCAATTTAATTTAAGTATTGTATCTGTAAAGTTGTAATTTTAAACTATTTTGTGTTAGCTTCAATTCCGTACCAAATTTATTGTAATTTTATTCAATCATTTTTCCCTGTATTTATGTGGGGTTTTTAATTGTAAGGGGTGTGTGTGAGAGAGTGTGAATACTCAAGCTTAAAGTGAAAAACAAGTGGATTTCGCGAGAAGCTGGCGAGAAGCTATCCCGCGAAGTAACCACGTGTACAGCACATGACTAGAATGCGAAGAGTCATGACAACCTGGAGTTTTCACGAGTGTCTCGAGAGTAAGGTCTTCCCGCGAAATACTTGTGAAACATTCTGTTTGGCTATTTTGTCATTTTTGCTTTACCAAGTCTTTACCCATACTATATATACCCTCATTACCCAAATATTGTAAAGAGTGCTTTTCAAAGAGAAAACCCTAAAAAATACATTTGAGACTTAGAGATTGTTATACCCATAATCATCTACACATTTCTTTGTAGTTTTCCTCTACTCCTACCTCTCCATATCCAAATCCTTGAGAGGTTGATAGCCCAAAAACTTATCACACCCAATCTGAGTGTAAAGTGAGGTTTTTGTGCTGCTGAGAAGCATTGGAAGGAGCCATTCATTTGGCGGATGCAATCGGGCTGAATTGCGGTATCCGAGAAAGCTAGAGAAGACAAGGTTCCAAGAAGCCAGTTGGTAGTAGGAGCTTGGATGGCTCAAGTACATTGGGTAGACTAAGCTTGGAAGGTCTTTTGTTATTCATGTACTCCAACTTATTCTCTAGTGGATCAATTTACCGCTTGGAGTGCGGCGGAGAGGTTTTTCACCAAGCTTTTCGGTTTCCTCTTCGATAACACATCGCCGTGTTATCTTGTGTTTGTATCGTTCTTCCCTACTTTTTAAGCTTATCTTTTATTGTTGATATTGCATGAATATGGCTTAGGGTAGTTGTATCGGTTATTTGTGCTCATTTACTTTTATTCCGCACTTAGCTTAAGTTAGAGTAAAAACAATTTAGCCGTTATTTTATATTGGGGGTCTGAACAAGCTTGTGGGTTTTTGCATAAATTCGAGCTTTAAGTATTGTAGATTTCTTAATTGCTATCAATTACATAGTTGTATTGATCACTACAATAATAAAAATAATGTTTTTTTTTTCAATAACAATCAAATCTAAAAATGCTAGTTCACAACTTCACGAACATGATTACATCTTATCATTATTTTCATATGTTATATAATAATTTATTTTACATTAGAGAAAAGAAGGAAACTGATTAAGCTAATTTCTTCGTTGAGAAAAGTGGTATGATTAAGTTCATTTCTGAAAGTTGTCGAAGCATATAACTAAGTAGCGTTATTAAATATATTAATATAAAGTTAGGATCAATCATGTGATGAATCCAGTTTAATAAATCTAATATATTCAATAGTACTACTTAATGTTAAGAGTTTTGTAGCTCAACTGACTCCTATTAGTGTTTTTAATAAAGACGTCTAATATTCAAAATTTCCTCGTCATTACTATCACATTAAATTAAAAATTAAAAAAAAACTATGCCTAATTTCAATCCTAAATAAAATTTAGGAAATGGACATATATATATATATATCCACAAAATTTATCATAATAATGATTAGACCTTTAATTGAAATGTGAGTGTTCCACTTATGCGACCAAGGTCAAAACTTAAGTATAGGAAAATAAAGTATATGAAGATGCTCTCATCGCAGCCTTGCTAAGTTCAACAACACAAGCATAATGCTTTATTAAGGCCTTGTAGCTGAATTGACAACTCTTCATGTACAAAGTGTTTGGGGGGTCTAAGGAGAAAATAGTTCGAGCTGCAGGATTAGCAGTATGTTGTAATTATTTCTCAAAAAAAGAAGAAGATTAAGACAAATATTTCTTTATTAATTTTACTCCAATCATTGGAGTTACAAAATGCGTCGTGTATGTCACATTTAAAATACCTTCTCATTAAAAATTTTAAAATAATTAATTAAGAACATTTCTACTAGGAAATCACACAAACAGCATGTGGAAGTTAAATCAATGTAAAGAGAAAAAAGAAGTATACAATTCTCTCATTTCTTTCGTATACCATATAGTAATGTTGCCAAAGTTTAAAAATATTAAAAGTAATACTCAGATTAAAATTCTACTATCAAGGATTTATAAAAATTTAAGAGTTTCATTAATATTAAAATTCTACTACCAAGTATTTATAAAAATTTAACAGTTTCATTATTTATTTTATATTATTTTAATAATTTATTATAATTTTTGTTAATAATTAAATTTGGGTTTATTTTATATTATTTTAATAATCTATTATAAATTTTTAGTATTAATAATAAAATTTGGATTGTACATGTAATGCTTGCGCAAGTTGTATGACAATATTAAGGGTGTGCAGCCAACCCGCCAAAGCTAACCTAACCACTAGGTTGGGTCGGTTTTTAGGAGTTTGTGGATTGGGTTGGGTTATGTAAATTTTTTTAATAGTGGATCAGGTTGTGTTCAGGTCATAACAATCACGAATTCGCCTAACCCAACCCGACCCACCTATATATTTAAATTTTAAATTATATATATTTAATATATAGATTTAAAAGTATATTCTATAATTTTTAATTTTTAATTTAATTTCTTCCCCTATTTGGCCCTTTCTTTATAAAACCTAATTACTTCATAAATCCTAACAATCTTATTTCTCTCTCTGTCGCCTCCCACTCCCATTCTCCTACTCCACTCCTATTTGTTTATAACTGAGTTAGGATACTGGTTTATGTATATTTTATTTATCAACTCAGTTGGATATATTTTGTTTATAACTGAGTTAAATACAAGTTCATATATATTTTGTTTATCAACTCAGGCAGCAAGTGGAATATTTTTTTTTTCTGCTTAATTTAATAATAATAGTAATATAAAAAAAAAAAAAAAACTGTATATATGACATAATGGAAGTGTATGATTTGACTAACTTAAAGCCTACATCTATGGGTAGCGCCAACCGAAATCCACTATCAATGATATGGATTACGATAGTCAACCAAACTCGCATAAAAAGCGCTCACAAAAAATCTCTCAAACATAGACTAACCTAAAACACCAATACACTCAAAGGTACCCCACACTAACACACTAGGAAAAGTTTAGTTTTGATTCTAACTCTCACACACAAAAATAGACAAATACTTGAATTATTCTTTGAAAAAACTCTTCATGTTCTTTTAGGAGTATTCTCCTCTCTCCATGTGGGAGGACCATAAGGCAAAAACTACCAAATTGTTTGCAACAATTTATATGTATAAGAGCAATTGTATCAGTCCGGCCAAATTTTTTTGTCTTTTATATTAAGAACTTACTTTTTCTATTTTATACTACCACTTTTCCAAAGTATCCACATCAGTTCATCTATTTTACAATCTTTTCTATTTAAATAATATTTATTATTATTATTTTATTAATATCTATCTTTTTAATATATTTTTCATCCTAGCCTCATCTCCACCGTGTTTCTCCCTCTCTCTCTCTCTCTCTCTCTCTCTCTCTCTCTCTCTCTCTCTCTCAATTCTTCTCTGCCACTAGGACTCCCTCAACTCTCTTCCTCTCTCATATCTCAAACAAAAAGGTCTGGTAGTCTCTAAACTCTCTTTCTCTCTCATATATCAAACCCAAAACTCACACATGGCAGAAAATCTGACGGCGGAAGCAAGCAGATCCGGGTAGTAGCAAGGCAGATTTGCGGTGGCAGCATCAAGGTAAATCCGACGGCAGCAACGGCGGCAGATCCGATGGGTTTGGCTTGATTTTGAGTTGCGTTTTCTAATGGTTTGGTTTGATTTTCTTTTGATTTTGGGTCAATTTTGTAGTGGATTATCAACTGTTGAAATGGGTTGCAGTGGTGGTGGTTAGGTGGTGTTGGGTTGGTGGTTGGATGTTTCTCCTCATCTTCTTTCATTCTTCTTTTGCTAGATTGTTGTGTCCGTTGGGATGCTGTGTTTCTTTTTTTTGGGTTTCTGTGTCCGTTGAGAAAGAGAGAGAATATGAATGGTGAGAGAGAAAAAATAATAAAATATTGTTATACATAACTATAGTAATTGTGTATATTCATATGGTTACTGTAGCAAGTGTGTAAATATACACATTTTTACACTCATTGATATGGATAGTTTTGGAGGAAAATTGTGTAAATTTTGACATTTTTTGTATTATACACATTTTTACATCCACTGATGTGAATGCTTTAAGACTCTAATTTTATTTCTTGATGGACAAAAAATATCCAATTACTTCTTCAATAATACAAACTTGTTTCTTCCGTAGAAGGGAAAATCATTTTCTTCCACAAACCCAAACCAAGTCAAAAAAAGATTTTTTAGGCTATTTCTAACTGTATCAATCAACTCTTTTAATTTTGAGGTCATTTTTATGTGCATCTTAGACACTAAATGACCCTCTTTTAACTTTAAAAAGCTGTGGAACTTTCATGTGTGCTATAATTGGTGTAGAAATGGGTGCTATAAGAATATATAGCAAACACCCAAACTATAACACTTACTAGTTTTTTTTTTTTTTTTGTTGAGAAACTGACACTAGTTATGTCTGTTGTAATGCTTTGGACTGAGCAAGATGTTTACTATATCTATTCTATTGAATGGGAAAAAAAGAGAGGCAAATTGAATATAGCCCATAACCTAGCTAAATTTGTTCATTTTCCCAATAGTTTTGTCTAATATTGTTGTAGTTAGCAAATAACGTAGTCTTTCCTCCCGGGTCTTGTCTGGATTAATGTTTGGAGGAAAGACTACGTTATTTGCTAACTGCAACAAATCAAACTTGGTTGCATGTTAAAAGTTCACTATTGCATATATAAGAAAATGCAGCAATGCCAGCATGGTATATTTGACTATCGTTGCTGAATTTTCTTTGCCATGAAACTTTTGAATTATATTCTCCAACATAAAAAGTATTACTATTAAACTTGTTGTGGATCACCGCGCACTCTTGACATAATAGTTATTCTATAAATACAAAATTCTTGTGAGGTGAGGGGAGGATAAGAGTCCGTGGTTCAAGTCTTAAGGAATGAACTTTACACACATATACACTTAAATTAGTTAGAGTAAAGTTCTATCATGTATTTAAAAAAAATAAAAAAAAACTTATTGTAACTGAGTTATTATTATAAATTTTTTTTTTTTTTGACTTAGCAAAATGAAAGTTGAAAATCAAACAAGAATCATATCTAATAAAATGGCATATATCCCTTATTGGGCCAGTTGTAACCTTCTATTGTTTTTTTCTTTTCTGGGTTTGTGGAGGCCGGACGTAGTGAGAAACAGAATCAATGCTTATGAGTCCAAACCAATGCATCGATGGTGGCACTAACTTGGACCACTAAAACCTTTGGCTGACAAAGCGTTTCATTACTTTATATGCGAATATGCTTCAAACAAAAACAACTAATTTAGCCTTTATAATCATATTTAAGTTCAATACACTTCATTAAATGTTCTCTTAATTGGTGAGACATTCATGTAAGAACATGGGTTGGAGCTTCCTCAGCCACATAAAAATTTAGATTTTCTAACAATTCTTGTATATGTAATTCACTATGCCTTGGAGCCCCGCGTAATTCAAAACAAAAAACAAGTTAAAAAATAAGATCTACTAGACAATGTAGACATACAGTTAAGAACATTGGTTATAACTCCATGACACAAAAATTGTGGAATTTTCTAACCTACTTCTCTACCTTTAATTTGCACCATCTAGTACACTGTATTATTCCTTTTAGAACTTAATGAAAGCAACGCTAGCTTGGCCTCCAACTTTGCTTTCTTTGCATTTCTTTAGTTAACAGTCAGTCAAACACTCCTAAAAGACTAGAGGAACAATAGGGATAGATACCATACGGCTAAGATATGAACCCACCTATATAGTCCCAACTACCAGTGGCAAAACTCTTTAGTATTATAAGAAAAATTCTAAGAGCACATAAAGTGACACAATTTGTACCATAACTGTCCACGTAACAGACTATGAATAGTAAAAAAAAAGTTAAGTTTATGTAAAAGTGACAAGCAATCAATTACAATATGATATGTAAGATAATTGTGACAATTTATGTGGAACAAGATTTACTTGTATCATAATTCATAAGAGAGAGGAACCACGAACCACGAACCACATACCACATATATGACATATCTTTTTCTGTTTCAACCTTGCCCCACGTTTCCACTTTATTTTTATTTTTTAAAATGAAAAGGCACAAAAGGTTCTTTCCTCCCATTACAAGTTTTATAATTTTCCCTGAATCAAATTGACACTTTAACTGGGCCCTTGTGTATTAATTAAAGGCGCCTCAATTTCTCGCCCGCTTCCCTTTTCTCAAGGTTTTGGCTTTCTAGTAAACGTGTGCTTCACTTTCAAAAGCACTAGATTAAGGGATTTAATGATGATAGAAATAGTTTATCCACTTAATTTAATTTGGTTTTCTGCTTTGCGAAGTTGAATTTGAGGATTTGTCCCAACTAAACGAATTCTCACCACTCAACCAAAGCTAATAAATGAATTAAAAAATGTAGGAGGACGAAATTAAATTTGAATAAGCTAAAGCATGCAGATGCTTTCCCTTTTTTGCCCCCAATCTAACTCTAGCTAGGCACACTTTCTTTGTGCCCCCATTCTTACCTAGACTCAATAACCCCAAATTCATGGAAAATAAATCTCTCTTTTATTTAGAGAGTATATTCCACGGTTAAAAATTTATTTTCTAAATCTAAAAGTGTATACATATTGATGAGAACAAAATTATCATCATCGTCCACAAAGACATAAATGTCATTAAATAGGTCAAAAAACTAAAGAGTATTAGTATTGTATGCCCCAACAGAGCCCATATAAACTAAAGAGTAATGTATGGCCCAATGGATAGATGATCGTTAAAGACATTAAAAGTTTTTTTTTTTTTGAGAAACAAGACATTAAAAGTTTGTCAAATCATAAATACAAATATTTATTCCCATAATAAAGAAATGGGCTATAAAACTTAGGAGATTACAAGACAAAAAGGCACACAATTCCATTTTTACAACTTTTAACCATCTGAACTCTCTATTTTCAGCAAGTTAAGGGGTGTTTGGTACATGATTTCAAATAATAATTTTTAATTTTTAAACAATATTATACGTATTTTCACATATTTTTTCATCTGCATGTATTTCCAAAAAAAAATATTTTAAATTTAAAAACTGTTGTTTAAACATACGTACTAAATAGATACTTAATCTTTATCACCACAATCTCTACCTTGACCATCTAAGGGCTCCTAGCCAACATCATACCGATGTTCATCCTTTTTATCCACCTGTGATATTTCTTTACAGATTTACCATTAAAACTGCTTGTCACCGTCCTTCTATATTGACGAGAGAGCATAACTGACGAATTTCTGCTTCATCACATATCATTTAAAATTGTAAAAAATGTGACATTAGATATACTGAGATTTATATACTTACATTAAATCGATATCCGTACATGAGATGATTCGCTTACACGTGCATCTATGCAGGGTTTTTTTTTTTTCCATCTTCAATGTGATTTTTGTCAATCCAAGCATTGATTGTAATTTGCAACTGTAAACCTGTAATGGAACAGACTCAAGGTTTTAAATTAATATAATAAGAGAGATGCTACATCCATAACATTTTTACAACATTTTTACAACAAATCGTAGGTGGTTAGTTGTTATTGGTTCAAATTTGAACCTAACACGAAAATTACTTTTTTGCCCCAACAATAACAACCAGTAACAATCTGCCACTTAGGATTTGTTGTAAAGATGTTGTGAAAATGTTGTGAATATATCATTTCTCATATAATAAACCAGCTTTATGTTTAAAACTTGTTTTTTATTTTAAATAATTAAGCAGTTTTCGTTTGCACTTGCGTCATCAAAATAAGAATGTAGATTCCTTGGAAAAAAATAAAGAAAAACATGGATGCATATAGAGTCCGGTTAGAACACACATTAATTATCTATTTTTTTAAAATATTTTATAAGGAATTGAAAAAGCTGTAAAAAATATTTATAACTTTTTTCATTTTTTGTATAAAGGGTTTCCTAAAATGATTTACTCTCACATTTGTAAAATCCATTTATTAAAAATCAGCATGACATCACTTGAGTCACTTGAGTTGTATTGGATTAGATGTCGGACTAAATTACTATATTTCATGTTATAATATATAATTGATGTCACATGGTCACACCAACAACGAGATAACCATTTTAGTTTGTAAATTTTTTTTTTCTAAATCTATAATATTTATTATACACAAACTGTCATACATATTATATTTTTGAACTTAAGCCGTGACTCTGAAGTCACGATTTACAAATTCAAAATTGTAACTTTAAATCACAGTCTTAGTTCAAAAATAGAGTGAGCGTAAAATTGTGTAATAAATAAACACATCTCTATATTATGTACCCCAAGCAAAAGAGAGAATAAATTAGTGGGTTCAAATTCTTAGGGGCACCCCGCTGATCTTTACCACAAATTCTATATTTCCTTTAAAAAGATTTTGGAGCGTGTAAAGTCAAGCGTGCGTTGTGTTGTTATATAAATTACAGTCAAAATCATTGGCAAAAAAATAATAATAAATAATTCAAAGTACATTCAATCTAGTGATACTTTATGATATAAATTAATAGTTGCATCAATCAGGTACAATTAAAGAATAGATTGTATCCAACTTTGACATATATATTCATTTCTTAACGAGGATGTAATATTATATAAACGTACGAAACTCATTTGAAAATTCTTAATGAATTCTTTTAGAATTATAATTTTTATCACAATTTTGACTTGATAGACTGTGAGTAGTTATTTATCATTTTCACATGATTGTACTTTTTTTTCCTCACCGTTCACAGTTGTATACCATTTTCGTGGCACAAAAGTTATATCACTTTTAATCATTGCCACATTTCCATCATCTAGTAACCAAAAAAACAAACTCATTAGAAAATATATTGTGGGAACTTTGACTATTGGCTTAAAAAAAAAAAAAGATTTGAACACGAATCTGGTTCAACCTATGTATGGTATTACACTTCTTAATAAACGAGCATGCTCTCCATTGATACCTTAAGAATTTGGCGTTGGCACCTTGTGATATAGCTTGCATTATAAATCTAAACTACCTATAAAAATCACTAATTCTGAATACATTTATACATGATCACATGTTTGAATGAGTTAAAGAAGTTAAAATATCACTAATTCTGAGTCATCTATACACAATCACATGTTTGAATGAGTTAAAGAAGTTTTATATAGAGGTCAGTTAATTAATATATGGTGTTCTGCTTTGACATGCAAGTTCTGAGGTTCATCTTTGTACAATTTGATGCAAAACTTTTGAGGCATGTTGCAGACTAGCAAATCTAAAACCCTAAGTTGTGGACAAGTATTTTGCATTCAAAAGAATTTGGGTAAAAAAGGTTAACATAATTCTAAATATGTTCATCAATAAGTTGTTTCAGTAAGATTATTTCAGTCTTCTACTACATGATGTTCTTTTTTGTTGAGTGCAAATTCCTCTCTTCTTGTCAATATGTATGAAAATTAAAATATTGACTGCAATCTGCTATAAAATAAACACGTAGATTTTGAAATTATTATACACTTCCTAATCTATTGGCCATATAAGATATAAGTACCAAGTTCCAACACGCATGCGCATGCGATTACTAATTTTTTTCGAATAACAAGGTTTTATTTTCTATTCAAAATTAACTAACCCACTCTATTATTAGAATGAATACATTTTTTTTTTTTGTTTCTTATGTACAATATATTTTTTATTATTAGAAGACAGAGAGAGATGAGGAATAGTTTGCTAAATCATTATTAGAATGAATTTTTATTAGTGAATGCATGTTTTCTTGTCTCGGAAATGAGAACCATTTGGGTTTAATTTATGGGAGGGAAAAGATATAGAAATGAAGGTTTTGGTATTTAAATCAATCTTATGACTTCAATGCCACCAAAGCATGACATAAATCTTAAAAAATAAAACTAATAGGATTGTTAAGAATAAATTTGATGTAAAATCATGTTATATTGACTAAACAATTGCCAATTAATATATATGATGCATTAAGATTAGTAGAGAGGTCAAGAAACTCCATAAGAATAGATCCTTTTGACTTTACCTAAACCCTATATTGAAGCAAACAAAGCGCCTGCTTAAGATTGTGCTTTGTGATCTGTCCCATGAAGCATAATTATTCCTAGTACATAATAAAATAATCTTTCATTTTTACATGTTTAATTAGAAGTTCAAGATAAACATTAATTCTAGGGAAATTTTGTTTGCATTGTACATGGGACATATGCATGACTCATCCTATTCAAAAGGAGAGTTCCACATGGAACTTACCTAATAACTCCATCCTTTTCTCACGGGATAAGAATTGAATTCTTTTCCTTTTAATACAATGTGATTTTCCACTAATCAAATGTTATAATTAGGTTATCAATTTTTTAATTAATAAAAATATTTTTTTTTTTAGATAAAATTTTACTCTAGCCTAATCTAAGGCTCCGTTTGAGAGTTCATAAGATAATGGAATGGAATGATAATAAGAGAATGGAAAGGAATGGAATGTATTTAAGTAAGGGAAATGAATGGAAAAGAATGGAATGTAATGAAATTAAGTAACCTTGATTAGATGTTTTAAAATAAAGGAATGGAAATGCATGAAAATGAATGGAATGTAAGTAATCTTGTTTGAGAGCAACGTGGAGAGAATGGAATGGAATTATTTTATGACAATATTACTATTAGATCCCTATTTTAAAATAAATGGTTGAATATATAGGGGTATTTTGGGAGTTTTAGTAAAAAAATCATTAAATTTAATTTCATTCCCTCCCATTCCTCCCAATTTCGGGGGAATGAAAATTTGAGATTTTAAGGGAATAGAGAGAAATAAGTGTTCCCTCCTACCCATCCCTCTCACTTAAACTCCCAAACAAGGGAATGTGCTTTTCATTCCCTCTATTAAAACTCCCAAACAAAGGAAGGGAAGAATATTATAAAATTATTCTTTTCATTCATTTCCATTCCATTCCATTCCCTCCTCCCAAACGAGGCCTAAGTGTATATGTCTCTGAAGTTTTTTCTTAGAGACTTGAACCCTGACCACTGTCCCTCTAAAAGAAAACAAAGTCATGATATTTGGGTGAATGTGAATCAATGCAATTGCGAGTATGTCGAGGCAAATACTCCTTAGAAATTACTTTATTATTTTTTTTTTTTTGAGAAAGAAACTTATAAACTTTATTGAATCACAGATTGACAATTAGACATTACAAAAGGTTCAATATATGTTGGAAAGGACTTCAACCAAACAGAAAGTGGAAAGCAGTGCCTAGCTCTTTGGGCTAGGGTGTGCGCAACCGCATTACCCTGCCTACATACGTGAGAGAAGGAAGTACTCAAAAAAGAGTTTACAATACATGAGATGTCACGAATAAGGTGGCCACCTGAAAAATCCCAGCCACCCCACTGAAGGGCTTTTATTACCTGCTCAGAGTCCCCTTCAAATATCACCTTCTCATGACTTATAAATGATCAGTACTGCACATGGTACATCTTAAATAAATGGATTATTAAGACCAAATTTTAGGTTAAATTAGTTGACTAAACAACTTCCAATTAATATGATTCCTAGAGACAGTTAGAAAGGCCAAATCATTCTTTAAGAATAGATCCTTTTGACTTCACCTTAATTTAAATTTAATCAAATGAAGTCCAATGGTGCCTGCTAAGGATGTCACATATACCATAAAAATATTAAGTAATTACATTAACTATTTTTATGAACCCTATGTTTGTAGGACAACTAGTAAGTGATTAAGGGCCCGTTTGGTAGAGTATTAACTATTAGTTTTTTTTTTAGAGAGTTTTCATCCTATAACGTCCGTTCTTAATGACAACTTTTTATCATCTGACCAAAAAGTCAATTGGTTTTTGGTAAAAGCGGGTATTGAATTCCAAGCAAAATATATTTTAGGTGAATCAATTTCGTTAGATTATGCCAAGAGCCTTGTAATTTAATTGGTACATCTTCATGCACAAAGTACTTGCAGATCTAGAGATGAAAGGGTTATCTTCTCAAAAAAAAAAAAAAAAAAAGGTTATGTAATCAGATCTATGAACATCGTATACCTTGGAATGAAAGAAATGAGCTTGTTATTCTTTCTAATTCTCATCTAAAAGAACTCGAATAATTACTAATATATAAGTTTCCTTTAAACGAAGGATAAGGATCGGAGAAGGATTAGGGGGGGGGGGGGGGGAAGTTAAGGAGAAAACTCTAAAAAAATTTAATTTCAAAGGAGAAAACTCTAAAAAAAAATTTATTTCAATAATTTTTTACCTTTTCAAAACTACTAATTTTATTCGGCAATTTATTTTACTCTCAAATGCTCATTTCTTATGAAATTCAGTTGTTAACCTGAATGTCTAAAACACAAAATCATAAGTAAACTTTTGTTCTTTATAATGAATTTTTGTTAATAATGCAATAGTTACAATAAGAAAAAAAGGATTTAAACTCTGAATGTTTTAATTAGAAATACCATAAGGTGCTAGTCTAGGTACAAAAGTTTTAGCTATAATGAATGTTGTTAAATTCTATGACTTTGCAGCATGTGAAGTGATGATATACCTTTACTGGACACACAAGTAGAAGGTTATGGAAAAATAATCAAAAGAAAATAAAGAAAGAAACTTTTGTTTTTACTTTTTTTTTAATGGAGAATTTTTTTTTTGAACTTTAAAGCGCTTATTAATGTCACAATAGTGTTTGCATCTAGGCACGTAGATTAAGATCCTTTAAAATTTTTAGGACAATTTTATTAAAAAGTTCTTGAAATCCTATTTGTTTATTATAAATACTATATTTGTCAACAAAACGTGAGAATTTATTTTATGTACTAAAGAAAATAGATAAGATTTTTAAAAGAAGTCCATAATTTATTTTCAATTATTTTAACATGAAGTGTTTCCCTCGTACTATTTAGTACATTGACATATTAGTCTTATCTTTTTTATAATATTTTTTAGAGAACATTATATTTTACCACTCTAAATTATACTACTAATTACACTTACCACTCTAAACTTTCATAATGTAGAATTTCAACCGTAAACTATAATCCGTGTTTTACTTTGCATCATATCATCAACTAGGGTGTTAACTTAGAAAGAAAACCATGCTATGTGTGGGTCAAATGACTTTTGCATAAGTGGTACCACATGAAAATACCAAGTTTCCCCTCTTCAATCCCTTAAAACAAAACAAAATCCTCGCATCTTCTAATTAGGTTCCTCATGGGCATAACAAAGATATGAACATTGAGTTTGCTTGGAATACTATTTCTTGTTTGGTCGTGAAACTCCTTTGAAAGCAAAAATTACTAGGTTTGATTCTTGGATGGATAAGCGTCTATAACCAAAAGTAAAGGTGTTCACCAAACTCACAACCGCACCCAAACCGACCAAAATGGCCCACAAAATGAAATAATCATACTACACCGCACTGCACTGTGTTGTGTAGTTTTATGATAAGAAAACTATACAAAACTGCACTGCACCGTACCCATATATATATAATTTTTTATTAAATATATATATTATTAATTTAATATTATATGAAGTAAGTGGCCAACCTAGTGTTAGGGCATTCCAGTTTCACATTAAAACAACTTTGATTTGGTCAAATACAAAATCAAAAGTTCAAAACATCATTCACTTCTCCATCTCACACTCTCACAAAATCAAAAGTTCAAAATTTTAATATTATTTTTTTGTTTTGTATATACTCTATATTTTTATGGTACTTTTATTTTACTATCAATTTGTCATGAATTTTTTTTGTCTTGTATATATTTGTGTTACTTTTTTTGTTACACAGGTTATATATATAAAATATTGTCATATTGTCATGATTATTAATAGTAACTTAGAAATTGACCATGATATCTTGAAAAATATATAATCCAAAAACCGACCAAGCCACACTTTATACATCGCACTACACATGTGACCACAAAATTAAGATGCGGTGCGGTAATAATTTTGGCCAAACTACACCACAAAGTGTGGCGCTTAAAATGGCCCAAAACCGTACCGAATCGCACCGCAAACACCTCGAACCAAAAGATTCAAAAAGACACCACATTTTTATTTTAATTAACCACCAATACGATCATATGAAAATGCCAAGTTATAAAATGTAATATACGCACACCATCCTACTTTTCTTTCAAAAACAGGGAAAAAATCTTTACTAATATGAGATTTTGGAATGAATCTTTACTAGTAAAAATATTTACTAATATAAGATCAACTATAAGATCTACCTAACTAATAAAGCTAGACGTGGCAAAATAGGTCGGAATTTGCTGACCCAACTTGAACACAAACGAAAACACTCAATTTGTGCCCGAATCTTTTGACTCAAAGAAAAAATGGATTAATCCATGATCCAACCTATTTTTGCGAGTCAACCCGACCTGACTTGACCAAGATAACTCATGACCCGACTCTATTTCAAAAACTTTTTTTATTTGGTAACAAAAAAAAAAAAAAAGTTACAGTTTGTTTTTTTTTTGGGAGATAAAAGATAAAAGGCTATAGGTAGTTTACATGTTTGTTGTGGGCTTCACACTGCACAACTCAAACTCAATTGAGAAATATAATGTACATGATTTTTTTCCCCTAAAAATTATCAAAAAATTGTAATTATTTTTTGGATGACACCATTAATATATATATATATATATATATATATATATATATATATATATATATATTTAACGTCATTCAAATATAACGGCCTTAAGAAAACAATTGAGACTTTTATCTAGTTGCATTCAAACGAATTGAAAGATGATGATTGAGCATTCTTTTTGCTTAAATAACATGATAAGTAGAAAATTTTAGATATCAAATGACAAAGTACACTCTAAGATAATATTATTGCAGTAGAGTTAAAAACATATTTTTGAACTTATATACAAGTATAGAACTATTCATGAGTGTGAAAAGAATGAAGCCATATGATATTTTTTGGAGTGTGAATTGCTTCACAATAACATGATATTCATAAAAGAAACCATGTATTAATATATAAACAATCAAACTTTGATGTATATATTCTCATATTGAAAACAGAGTGTCAACCACAGTACATCTAAAATTAAACACAACTATTAGATTATTTTTCAAGATATTCGATTATGAAATTAGTTTTCAAGATTGTAAATTTTTTATAACTTTTATTATGTCAAATTAGCTATCCAATTGGGCATTTGTAATTTTTCTTTATGGTTTGGAGTGTTGATATTGTGTAGTAGTGAAACTTGTGTGTTGGTTTTAATTAAATTTTCCAATGGTAGACTAGATTCCTTTGTGTTTGTACTATTTTATTTTGGTTAGTTATGTTAGAATTTGTATAATTATTTAATAAGTATCAATTTGTTGAGCTGAACTCTATCTTGATATAAGTGGTGAATTTAAAGTAATGAATTTCACAATAACGCTTTGTTTGTTTCAATGATGATGTTTTCTATAAAATGAGTCATTTTTCAAAAAGTATTTTCTATAAAACTATCTCATTTTCCAATGTTTAATAGCAACCTTAAACGAGTTGAAAAACAATCTTCTAACTTCCCTTATTTAGCTTGTTGTGAGATAGAATTGCTTTTTTTTTTTTTTTTAATTTGTGGAAAAAATTTTCAAAAAATAAGTCATATTTTTTTTGTTGACCAAAAATAGTTTTTCTTTAATTCATATTTTCTGATGTTACAAAATACTAGAAAATACGGAAAACTATCTTTATACAAGGTTTTCCTTTGAAACAAGCGAAGCGTAAGTAATTTGTTATATGACTTATCAAGTGGCAAATATATGTTTTTTTTAACAAAAAAAAAAAATTCACATGAACAATACGAGCTGACCCGACCCAACCCAATTGACCCGACCTATTTCTAACCTACTTAAAATGACCTTTCTTTTTTTACCCAAATATGATTGACCTAACCTACCCGTTTTGCCACGTCTAAATAAAACATGTAATCTATATTTGAAATTTGATTTTCCAAAAAAAAAAAATCATATATACTATGTTTTTTATTTGAAATTATTTTGTACATTTGATATATTACGCGTCTTATATCACGTAACGAAGAATATCATATACGAGAATTACAAGTTAAATTCACTCTTAAAGCATCAACATCAGTTGTTCTAAAAAACATCTATTTTAACACACCAAAACTTACTTTCGCTACTTTAATATAACATTTTACAGTACACTCTAAATCATATGTTCTATTCATTTATTTATTAATCTCTCTCTCTCTCTCTCTCTCTCTCTCTCTCTCTCTCTCTCTCTCTCTCTCTCTCTGTGTGTAATATGAAACTCCCTTTCTCTCTCTTCCTCTTCACTTATTCTATCTCTCTTTGTCTGAAACTCACCATCGCTGGAAATTAAAAAAAAAAAAAAAACAACTAGAATACAGTCCCAACCTCATGCCCACAACCAACTACCACCAAAACCAATCACAATTACTTGGAAAAAAAATGCTATATCAAACCCACCCAATTGAGAGATAGAGAGCACCTTTGGAACCACCTAAATTGAGAAGCTAGAGATAGGACCTCAGGAAGAGACAAGAGGAGGAGGCAAATGAGATAGGCAAGAAAAGGATGCGAATGCAGTCGGTGGAGGAGGAGGCGACGCATTGGCAGAGGCAAGCTGTTACCACTACTAAAACCCACGAACCACTTAAATAAATTATAATTAAAAATTTTAGTATTTGTGTCCGTATGCTTCTACTATTAGAAGCATAAAGGCATAAATGCTAAAAAATTTAGCATTTGAAATATGTGATGCAGTAGTATTTTTTATATTAGAGGTGTTAAATGCTAAAAATTTAGTATTTAGAATACTTGATACTAATGCTCTTATATGTGAAGATGACGTAATACATGGAATGAACGTTTATCTCATATTGCCATAATCCAATAAAGTACAAGAGCGTGTTCTCTAAGCATCAGAAGACAAATATGATCATTAGAGGTATAATTTCGCTACCTCCTTTTTCCTCTAGTCATTGAAGTCACAAATTGCATTGTGAACATGTCTAATGACTCTAATTCCATCATGGTACTTTTTCAAGCTTGAGCCTTTCTTTATTGAAAAGTGGACATTAGAAAACGAGAGTTGTAAATCAATTTATTAAAAATAAAGTACTAACTTGTGTTTAGCACTAGTAAGAAGCTTTATCCTAAATTAAAAACGAATTACAATATAATAAATTATTATTATTTCTCGTATGAGATAGAGACATCTATTTCACTTCAACCAAACCATATAAGAGTAATCCTATTTCCTATCACTCTAAGATATTCTAACAAATACCTTGTTGGGTATACATGTGTAAATAAAGTCTTGCATGGAATAATGATAAGCAAAATAAATAATTAATATAATATAATTGAACTCATACGTATTAGAGTTAGGCATTTTGGGTATATATGCTAAAAAATGCGATACAAATTCTGAAGACTGCCCATTCAAAAATTTTTTTTCTCGTGCATCACGTGATACATAGGAGCGATGCAATCCAAATTTCTAGGCTGGTTGGGGGACAATGTTTTTTTTTTTTTTTTTTTGGAGAATGTTGAATGGAATGAATGTGGTAGTACTATTCAACGACTCAAAAATAAAATCGCTTTATAGAGGATTTGCCAAATACATGTGCTCGATATTAGTCGCTGACTATGACAAATTCCAAGGATTTTCTTTTTTACTTTTAAATCATAACTAATTTTTTTTTTAGTTGGTTTAAAAGTTAATATAAAAATACATATAAATTTAGCTTTTTCTTTAAGGGAACATATAAATTAGTAATCATATGGAAAATATTATATCATATTGTTAGGTTCATATGTTTTAGTATTGTTAAACTGTACCAAATTATGTGTTTTACTCTTATTGAGTTTTTATATATTTTGAAGTTGTAATTAAAGATCAAGTTGAAAATAAAAAGTCTGCTCAAGAATAGTTCAAGAAAAAAAAAATGCATTTTTTAGCATGCCTTAGGCCACTTTTATGTTTTCTTGATACCTCCTTAATACCTGGTCAACAAATCAAACCTACCTTGATACTTCTCGATCCATCGAGACATGTAAATTTGCAACGTGAAAAAATTCATAATTTGTCACTTTCAAGCCCAATTTGAGATATGTTTGTTGCATTATTTAAAAGATGTTATAAGTCATCTCTAAAGAGGCTTTTTAGATAGGGAAACCCCCATTTGTATAACTAAGTTTCTCTTAATTTCTCCATATCATAGAATTTCAAGGAGATATAATATCAGTAGGTGGTGAATAAGCTAAAGTCATAATAATCACCCCAAACTTACTGATGTGACTAAAACTTTTAAAAGGTTCTTAAAGTCGATCAAAAGTTCTGGTCATGATCACAGGTGTATCATCCGTAAAAGCGTTCATATATTGAAGAGTTCAAAAATTTTAAAACGGTAGAAGGTTTTTGCTGTAAGTCATCTACAAGTTATAGAGTTTAGGTAAAGGTTTTACTTAGAATTTTAACTTCTTACAATATAGTGGATTAAAAAAAAAAAATTCCTCCTAGTGGTTTTTATTTTGGAACAAGTTGTTTCATTAATTTTCTCTAAATTAAATTACCATATTATGTGTTGTTATTTATTCTGCTATTATTATTGTTTTTTTTTTTTTTGAGAATACTAAATATTTTTAACACACACACGGGAAGAGGAGAAAAGGTTTTAAGAAAATTTACAGTGGTGTATATCCAAAAGGGTTATTGTTATTGTTGGTTGCACAATATTGGTGTTAATATCTTAACCAAGGACTATTCAGAATTTGATTAATTTAATCACTTGGTAATTAACTTGTGAAATTAACAACCGGGTCTAAATTTCCTAACACAAATATTACAAAACAAAATAAAATCATATATTTTTTTACAAATAGGGCATGCCATGGTATTAGTGGGCCTTTCAAAATTCATGTTTAAGAAACAATTATAATAACAAAGGAACAATTGTCACATGAAATAATATATTAATTTAATCACTAAAAACACAAATACATTTTTTGTTGTTGATAATTTGATAGTTAGAGTGAAGGAATATGAATCTAATAAAGGCATACACCTAGCATAAATTCAAGCTTTATTATGTTTCCTTTATGTTCTTCCACAACTTGTTGGGTTAAAAACAAAACAAAAAATAATAATAAAATTTCAGAGTGTTAGTATAAAAAGGATACCTCACAATAATATTTTTATAAATGGTTAAAAAAAGTTTAGAGACTCAAAAAAAATTGACACTTGCTAATATGGCAAATTATTAGTAAATAGTGGTAGCTAAAAAAGTAATGTCAGTAATAACCCCAACTAAAAACCATTAAAAACTTGTCAACTCAACTTATATAATAAATATAAAAGCAAGACTTAGATATAGTACTTAGATGTTGTTTTTTAGGTTCCCTAGATTTTGTCATATGGATTCTTTCTCATGAGATGAAAATGTAATCTTTAGTTAAGTAACCACATGATTAAATCTTAAGAGTTGAATTTAAAAATAGCACCTAAAATACTGTACCTAAATTTTATCCAAAATACAATTTTTTTGAGGAACAAAATCCTTTTTACTTTAAAGTGGATATAAGAAGATTAGTGGGCAATAACAAAAGTCTAATTTTGGAAAATTCTTTCCACTTTTGATTGATTATTAAAATTCACTTTTCAATGAGTCCCATTTGATAGATACAAAGAACGCAGTCATAATAGGATAATACACCTTTTTTTTCTTTCCTTTTATTGTTACGAATATTATTTTATTTTTATCTTTGACAAAATTTCAATGGTCGGTCACACCGCACCTTGGAACCAACCTCGTACACGTTTGTTTCATACGGAAATTCATTCGATCTTTAATTTGTTGCTATCAAGTTGGCGGGACCTCCAATGTCCATTCTTTGTATTTACTCGCCAGTCGCCACTAGTAATTATTAGATCGGTGCGAAAAAAAAAAAAAACTATGTTTTAAATATTTTTTTTCCCATAACCTTTACATAAGGTTTGATCCCAACTTTTCATTTGGAAGATTTTGTTTCATTTTCCATTTATTTACGGTGAAGGAAAGAACAAAGTTATTTGTAAATAAAAGTTTGTGAAATTATTTATATTGTATTATATATATTTTTTAAATTTAAGAATTACAATGGAGAGGAAAAATTTAAACCCTAACTTTCTTACTGTTTCAATTAGAAACACCAAAAAGTATTAGTTAAGCTACAAGGATTTTAACGAATTAATTATGTATTTTTAGTTTTTAATAAATTAATATATGAAATGGTTTCTTTTCAATATACAAATGTAGTTAAAAGTATATAAAAGTTTTAGAAATGAAAAGTTTGTTTATTTAATTTTTCATATTACTGTTAAATTTGAATAAGTTATTTATTTATTTAAAATCATTATTGCAATAGATTATACATTTATTTTCTTTCATTACAATATATACACATAGTTGACAAATCACAAATTTTCATTCGAATAAGAGGCAAGTTACAACTATTGCCTCATATTACTATTAATGATCACTACTTGAGATAATGTAAGATATAGGGTAAACTACCACCGTACATCCTTAGTGTGATGGTCACTCCATAAGTATAAGTAGTTGTGAGATGTAGGACACCAATCACAATACGTTACACCTTCTGATAATGGAAACTTTTGTCTCTAAATTTATTGAATACTATTAGAGTAAATTAACGGCTTATTGCGGACAATGGTAAGGCCCCTTGTGCATAATCACATTGTAATAAGATTGCTTACCCTTAATGCAATGGTCACTCCACAAGTATAAGTGTTTATGGAGTGTGGGGGGCAAGAGCTGGAGTTCAAGTCTCCAGGAGGGAATTTCACACACACATATATACTTAGATTAGGCTAGAATAGAATTCTATCTTGTAAAAAAAAAAAAAAAAAAAAAAAAAAAAAAAAAGATTGCTTCCTTGAGGAATATTTTAACAAAAAAAGTAATATGACTATATGAGTTCTTTCAATAGTTCCTGAGGAATATTTTAACAAAAAGAGTAATATGGCTATATGAGCTCTTTCGATAGGTCCTCTAGTTTTTGTCGTATGATTTGAGGTCCTTTGAGGTGGAAAGGAACAATCTGGTTGGAGATTCAATTTTTAATACATAATGTCATAATTAATTTAATAATTAATTAAAATATAAATAAAATAGATATATAAAATTTATAAAAATTAGCAAATTTTACTTAAAAAATAAAGCTATTTAAACTAATTTCAAATGATTTTTCAAATTTTTATTAATTTATAAAAAATAATATGAAATAAAATAATTTTAATATGAAATAAAATCATATTTAAAATGAATTTATAAATTGCATATTCACATTTAAAAGAGTAATTCTTAAATCACTAATAAATTTAGCAAATATAATATATCAATAGATTATATTATAATAAATTTTGTAAATATTAATATATTGAGATTTTTATAATAAAATGAAAATTTTTTAATCCACCCAAAACAAAATAAATATAATATAAATTCAATAGATTACACAATCAAGCCACTTTACTCGGTGGTTAGGGGTCCTAGGTTCTAGACTTGGCATCCCCCATCATTTGCATTTATTTTTAAAGAAAATGACATTCACTTGAACCAACCAAATCATGAGCAGTTCAACAGTTCAACCAATGGTTCAAACAATTCAATTAATTATTTAAATCTCTAGTTCCCTTGATTGAAAAATCAAACCAATCTCTAGTTCAAGATTAAGCTTGAATTTATTGACCAATAATATTGCTTTATATGTGACAAAATTACATCATAATCTAATGAAATAATAATAATCAATTGCAAGCATTTTGTTTTCATCCTTAGCCATGAACGATTTTTTTTTTTTTTAACCTTTTTAGATTCTATGAAAATTGTGCTCATTTCCAACAATGTAAGGCATACTGACTAAGCTTATACAAAGCAAATTTAAGTTTTTTTTTTTTTTTTCCCTTCAAGAATATTCTTATAATAAAAATATCCCTACATCAAGTATCCAATCAAGAAAATCTTCTTTATAAAAACAACCATTAAATTTTTTTTATTCTTTCATTAAATCTATAATTGTTTCGAATAGCATGAAAGGAATCGTGCTTACCAATAGGTTATCCATGAGCTACTTCACAAAAATTATCCCTTTTGTTGACACAATATTCTTTGCCATTCAAATCCAAATAGATGGCCATGTTGCTAATCTCCTGAAATTCACGAGTCATCCTCTCATCATGAACTTGAGTGGCTTGCTTGATGGCTGCACCCCACGTTCATCGTTAATAGGTTGGTTCCTTTTGTTATCGCCTTTTACCATACTAGTATGCTAAAGAGTTTTGATATCAATTGATGCCGAAAGAAAAACATGATAGGGCTAGATATTGTTCTGGCTTAACAAAACCCGGACATCTATTAGAATTTTCTTGAATCCATACAGGAAACTTGGAATCCACCAGAAAAAGAGAGAACCTCTTCAAAATTTTATTAATGAAATTTCGAACTCTCAATTTTTGTTTGACTATTGCAAGCCTATTCAAAGGCTTCAAAAAACTTTTTCTCTAAGACAAAATATTCCTAAACTAATCCTAATTGATACTCTTCCATAGTTGGACTCTAATTTGACTAGGAAAGCTTTAAAATAGGAAAATGGTATATCCACAACATTTCCACAATAAATCATAAGTGACAGGTTGTTACTGGTGGGAAAAAATGTAATTTTAGTGGTGAGTTCAAATTAAAATTAATAACAACTTACCACCTAGGATTTTATGAAATTGTTCTGGAAATAACATTTCCCTTAAAAACACCTAAAATCAAAGAAAATAAAAATCCTAAATACTAAAATAACAAAAAAAGGAAAATTATCTCCCATACAAAGTCCTACATAAAAGCAGTCCAAACTTCAAAAACTCCAACGACTAAAAATGTTTCTAAAATTTTTTTACTCGTTCACAAGAATAAAAGGTGGGTTTTAGTTAATTCAGCTGATAAAGTCTCTGATGGTTGTATAAGAAATCTGGGGCTCAATCCTCGCCTATACCAAAAACTGATTGATGTCTTGGTCTGATAATAAAGAGTTATTATCAAGAGCGGACGCCATAGGTTGAAACTCTCTTAAAAAAAAAAAAAAAAAAGACAAAAAGGAAACCCTAAGTGGGAAACTATTTTTTTTTTTTTTAAATTTAAGTGGGAAACGAAAATTTTTTGCCGGAAGAACAAAAAAAATTGGGGAAGCTTGTCCCATTGCAGCCGTTTAGACATGTCACTAAAGGTATTGTTACTATTTCAATATATTAGAATGTGGCTGTAAAGTTTTGTTTAATAACTATTACAGCGGATTATAAAAATGTGGCTATAGGCCAAAAACACGCCGTTGAAACTAAAACATTTGTGGCACTTTAAGAAAACTCTACTATTGTTTTATGCTATTGCAACATTTTTTTAAAACGTCGTTATATTTCCACTCTTTAACAACTCTAGGCAAAAAGGCCGCAATATACCTCTTATAGTAGCAGACCAAAAAAAAAAACGCTATCTAAACTCAGATTTTTTGTAACGCTAGGTCAAGTTGACTTCTCTAAAGAGAAGAAAACAATCAAAAGTTTCTACAAATGGTAAAGGACAAAGTTTGACTCCAAATAAAACCTTGGACCCATTGACAAACATATATAGTAGCAGACCCAAAAGAAAACAAAAAAACGCCGTCTAAACTCAGATTTTTTGTAATGCTAGGTCGAGTTGACTTCTCCAAAGAGAAGAAAACAATCAAAAGTTTCTCCAAATGGTAAAGGACAAAGTTTGACTCCAAATAAAACCTTGGACCCACTGGCAAATAGCGAAGATCAAATTAACCACGTTTTAGAGAAGCCAACAGAGCTGCAGACAAGCTTGTAAAGGATGGGTGCTCTTCCTCTTTTGACTTTGTTATCTTAGATTATCCGAACTCTAATGAACTATGTAATATTTTGAATTCTGATGCAAAGGGTCTGTACACTCTAAGGCAATCTGCCGGTACTTCTGCTGTCTTGTTTTGATAATATTATGCTTCCTTTTAACCCAAAAAAAAAAAAAAATCAAATTAGTTAAAAACTGAAATAATAATAATAAATAAATAAATT
The DNA here is from genome assembly GCF_040712315.1 of Castanea sativa. Taxonomy (NCBI): domain Eukaryota; kingdom Viridiplantae; phylum Streptophyta; class Magnoliopsida; order Fagales; family Fagaceae; genus Castanea; species Castanea sativa. Next base: position 43,224,602 of record NC_134023.1, on the reverse strand, counting down.
TACATGAGTAATAATCACGGGTGGCTGCTTTATGTTTAATATTTTTTGGGTTGGTGGTGGTGTTCAATGAATCAATTGGCATTGGTAAACGGCCAAAAAATTACACAGTAGTTGGTAATGGGTCGCATCTTGGTTCGGTGTGAAAAAATCAGAAAAGCATCGGGAAAGAGGGCTTTGATTCGGGTAAAGCGTAAAGACTAAAAGGTTAATTTAACTTTATTAGAAAGTGAAACTTTCCTTTATTAGCCAGTAAGATCCAAAACTACACGATATTAATTTAGGTTAATTTAATTCACTAAAATTAACTTCGAGATATATATAATCGTTGTTCTTAGTCTAAAACTGTGTTATCCTTATCCAACAGTTAATTCACACATTATGCATGCTAATTAAAAGCATGCTTCATATTCCTTGACCTTTTTCTTTTGTCTTTTTTTTGCTTTTAAATCTTTTAATTAGCTAATTAAATAGCCTAATATATCAAGGAATAGTTAAAGACAAATGAATTTTTATTTTATTGTGTTACCCTTATCCAATAGTGATCCTCATGTATTGATTGATTCACACATTATGCATGCCAACTAAAGGCATGCTTCATAGCCATGACCTTTTTTTTTAATTTGTTGTTTGTTTCTTTCTCCAAAAAAAAAAAAAAAGAAGTTGTTTGCTTCTTCTGTTTTTAAATCTTTTAACCTAAATAGCCTACTATTTTAAGGAATAGTTAAAAACAAACGAATCAATTTTTTTTTTTTTTTGAGAAAGAAAAACAGATGAACTCGTTACATATAGTTTAAGAACTAATAAATCTTTTGGTCAAAAGAAAAAAAGTCTTGACTTAAAAATAGAAATAAAAACCGAACTAACAATCGGGATCTAATATTGTATTAAATAAATACTGCCATTTTTTTTTTTTAAATCTTATTAATAATCTAAAAGAGTAGGTTCATAGATGAAGAGATCCAATCAAATCGATAAACCTATAATAAATCTAATATATATCTAACGAAAAAAATTGTTTTTTTTGTGACAAGATTGGGCCTATTTTTATGAAACTCCACACTCCATCCGCATTTTTCCAATTTTTTTTATAAGATTTATTCAAAAATTAACCAAATAATTTATCCTTTTGTAACAACTACTAATAACAAAAGAATATTTTTAAAATAATATAAAATAGAGTCACTTAACAAATAAGTTAGGAGTCTCATGAAGTGTACGTTTGGCTCCAGCTTAAAAAGCTAGCTTCTTTTACTATTCAGCTTATTTTTGTTACTATGTATGGGTCCACTTCACTTTTTGATACTATTCATGAGTTTCACTGTACTATTTCAACTAACTTTTATCTTAAACTACAGTAATTTTAGTAATAAGTTTTCAGTTTCAGCAAAATAACAACAAAATAAGCGGATCCCAAACAAACAGAAAGAATATTCTTGGTAAAGTTTAGGTTGAACTAATTTATTTGACAACCCTAACTTTGATATAAGATTAATAGGACATTTGCAATTTAGGCTGCAACTTTTCTTTGTCCTCTTTGTCATTATCATTACCATTATGGACAAAATTTGACTACAAACTTGGTTAATTATAGCCTAAGATTACAACTTTATTAAAAAAAATTAACATAATTACATATTTTAAAATTTTAATCCTTGTATGCTCTTTATATTCATAATACACGCATTAAATTTCATACCAATCGAATGTTATTTACCATTTGATATATAAACTTATTTTTATGCATATATAAAAACATGAAATTTAAACATTTGATCAATGACATAGCTATTAATCTTTAATTTTCTAAAAATTTTACAAGTATTAAAGAAGTAAGAAGAAAATGTAATTTAATAGTAGATTTGTCAAAGTTCACATCTGATAAAGAAATACTGAATGAAATTGTAGCTTTAAACTACAACCAAGTTTATTGCCAAACTTTACTCTACTAATATATTTTTTTATGGCCTTTACCCTATTATTATTATTATTATTATTATTATTATATGCGTAGTTGGTATCTGAGTATTCAACTATTCATCCAATGTGTCCCAGAAGATAAAGTTTACACACAGTGGCCCATGCCTATCGAGTTCGAACCAAGATGGATTAAAGAGAGAAAAAGGGAAATGACAAATAGGAAAACAAAAAAATATGGTGGTTAAGAAGTCTAATTAGAAGATGCAGACTTCCCAGCTACCATGGTACTATAATATTAATTTATCAATAAATTGTAAAAATTAACCAGAAGGGAATCTCTATATGCTTGGTTAAGAAATTGACTTGTGGGAAGGCTTCACGTGCTTCTTATTGGGTGATAAATGACTTGTCTTGCTGCCTTGTTTGGCATTTATAGGCTTCTTATACGGCATGGACCAATTGCAAAGCAGGTAGTACGTATGGACCACTTCAGTAATTTGGTGTGTCGATCAAGTGGGTTCTTGAAGAAGATGTGAGTACTAGGGTTTGGGTTTAAGGTTCGTTTATGATAGTGTGGGAAGTTGACAATAGTTTGGTTTGGGTAAGAGTTTATAAGGTTAAGTTATAGAGTGGGAAGATGTTAGGTGTTAGAGCATCTCCAGCAACTTATTTAAATTTTTGTACTATTTGGACAGTGAACAGTGATATTTAGCTTTTACCTATCTACTTTTTCAAATACATTTTTCAACAGATTCTCTATCATTTTCTCTATCTCATTTAAATATTATTTCTCCATTTATTCTTTATTCATTATTTATTCTTTTTTTAACAACTACACATCTTTCAACATTTTTTTATTCAATACCTGATTATTATAATAGAAAAAAACATTTGAAGTATGAATAGTAAAAGTTACAATGTTCTCTACTCGTAAAGAAGCACTGTAGCAACTCTAATTTAAAAAATGGAGATGGAGAAGCTGTTAGAGTGGGTTTTTGGGGTGTTTTCTCTCTAAAATTGGCTTTAAAGAAGCCATTGGAGATACTCTTAATGCCAAAGTTTGGCACCGACCCCCGCATTTGACTCGGAGGCTCAACAACCATTTTTGTGATGATTTGTGAATAATGTGTGATTTGAAGAATTTAGAATAGAGTTTTTTTTCGAAATTCTTTATCGTTGGTGACAACAAAAGTTGAAGCCATAGAGCCATTATCCTAGTGCTACTATTGTGGAGTAAATCTTTAAAAAGTTATTATAGTCAGTTGGAGGTTCCAGTCATAAAGTGCTAGGTATATGCTAAAACAAAATAGGGTGTCTAAAAGTACTATAGAAAATGGGTGTTGTGGGATGCCTAAGACTTTCCCCAAGAGTTACCTAACTTTCGAGCCTGTGTCTTTTGGTTTAAGACACAATTTTAGGTCTTAGTTTAGCTCATGAACCCCTAAGACATTTCTTAACTTAAATTTGGAGATAAAATCAATTAGAAAATAAGTGACCAATCACACCTTAGAAATCCAAATATATAGTTGGTAACAACTCTCCTAACAAAAGATAAAAAGACACAATACACACTCCCACCCTTATTGGTACACAAAATGGAGGCTAAGATATTCTCTATGAATAGGCTAGGCTCCTTAAATAGGTTATCAAATAGGGGTTTTTGGATTATAGATTGACCCATGTTAATTAATTATATCAAATTACATGCAAATAACTTGGAAGCACAAACAAATCACCAAATAATCTAAAGTGCAGTAGAAAGTAAATTTGACACGGTAATTTGTTAACGAATGGGGGAAAACCTTTGCAGGAAAAACCCCACTGAATGAATTTAAGGTCATCACTCTTGAAGAATTCACTAATCAAGAATCAAGCAGTTACAAGTATAAAGAATCTTACCACTACCCAGCCTATCCTAAAATACCAACCTACAATTAAATCTTTGCACCAATCCCCAATTGGACTTAATCTTATAAAATTTTCTTCCCTTTACATAGATCCAAGTACGTGACTAACTCCAACAACTTGAGAGTTGTTGTTGGGTGCAAAGTCCTTCAAACACTTGTAGATCTGAAAGTAGCTTGGTAAATAACCCTAAGGCACACAAGAATCACAACAACTTCACAGGAGCATGTATCACTATATATGTCTCTATATCTATCTCTCTAATATGATAATGGCTATAAAATAAGTTTTTTGTATCTCTGAAAATCTTAGGCATAAAACCCTAGAAGGATTTGGTTATCATGGATCGAAAACATATCTGAACAGTCAAAATTTGCATTTCTCGATAGATCGAGAGGTGTCGAGCTATGAATCGAGATTTTTTTTTTTTTTTTTTTTGTCTTTTCTACACTGAAACTTGAGTAATCTTCATGTTTCAATCATACCACTTGATATATAAGTCTTATGGTTTATTTGAACCCACTTAAACTACCCAAATACAAGTGTAATGCATTTTGTCATAGGATATATCAATTACATAAAAATATAACCTTTACAGGATTTAATAAACACACGAAACTCATTTTAGTAAAACAAAAATTCTAAATCCAAGATTTTTGATTGATCAAAAAGCAATTGGAAAGTAATCAAACTTCAACTAATCATAAAGCAGTTGAAAAGCAATCATACTTCGAATGATCAGTAACAAGCGAATTTCAGTTTTTTTTTTTTTTCCCTTGAGCTAATATTGGGTCTTCTTTCTTAGACTTGAAGATACGCTTTGGACTTAACAAGACTCAACCATTTTGTCAATATTCAATATATTGATCTAAAAAAAACGTTAAAAGGAAAATACATAATCTACATCCCAAATATAAATAATACCCTCATTGAATCATCAACTCTGTTAGGGACATATTTGATGTAATTGGCTAATCATTTGACAAAACACACTTTACGTGTAATTGGGTAGGTCTAAGATGGTTTAAGACTTCAAGAAACATGTTGTTTAAGTCAAGTGTTAAAGTCATGCAAATCTGTCCAAGAAACAAGTGAAGAAGTGATGTTCATTAAAGCTCAAAAAATGTCTCGATAGAAGCCTATCTATCGAGATTTAATGTTGAAACTCGACAGAAGCTCAACACAAGCTGTATCTGTCAAGAATTTCAAAATCAGAATTTTCAAATCTGATCACACACATATTCTTAAGTATTTGTGTAGGGTTTCTTTCCTTACAACTCTAGACATATATAAGGGTTATTTTAAGGGCAGTCTCAAGGTTGTTGCATTTGTTGTTACACACATATTGTGATCAGAGACAAAAATTGCTCTAGTTCATCTTTCTCTTTGTAGAAGCTACTGCATCTTTGCGCCAAGAGTTTTGTGACCAATGAGCTTCTTGATCTTCATGTTGAAGAACTGATGAATTGAAGAACTTTGCAGCCAACACCTTCTTCAAGTTGGTGTGTTAGTTACATACTGTGATTCGTGCATTGAACGAAGAGATTGCCGCTACAATACAAGTCCAATTGGATATTGAGATAAGGGTTCAACTGTAAGTTGGTATTAGGTACTGAGATTCTTTTTACTTGTAACCACTTGTGATTGATAATAGTGGACTCTCGGGAGTGGTGACCTTAAATTCACCCGGTGGAGTTTTGCTTCAGTGGTTTTTCCCATTCGTAAACAAATCACCGTGTCAAATTTATTTTCCACTGCATTTAGTTTAATTGATGATTTGTTTGTGCTACCATGCTATTGCATGTTAAATTGATTTAATTAATTAACTTGGATAATTAATTAATTAATTTACCTGGATAATTAATTAATTAATTTACCAAAGGGATCAATATATTTTTGGTCTATCAAGTGGTATCAGAGTGGGCACACTCTAATTAGGGTCAATCTTTGTTGTGTGATCCATTGAACCCTGTTTGTCATGGATAGAAAACAATCTCTTATTATACCTCCTTTATTTTATGACACTAACTATGCATACTAGAAAGTACGCATGAGAGTTTTCTTATAGTCTTTAGATGAAAATGTGTGGCAAGCTATAGAGATTGGTTGGACTAAGCCAAAGGAAGCGCCGGCTGATTGGAATGATGCAAAAATCAAAACGGCAAATTTCAATAGCAGAGTATTGAATGTCATTTTCAATGCGGTCACCAATGAGGAATTCAAGAAGATATCCTCTACTGATACTACGAAGGAAGCATGGACTATCCTCCAGACAACCTATAAAGGGACTAAGGCTGTCAAGAATTCAAAACTCTAAAGGTTCACTACTAGCTTTGAGGAGATAAAGATGGAGGGAGATGAGTCGTTTGATGAGTTATATGCCAAACTCAAGGACATAGTTAACTCAACCTTTAATCTTGGGGAAATTATTCCCGAACCCAAGGTTGTGAGAAAGGTGCTCAGATCTCTCCCTGAGAGATTTCATGCCAAGATTACAGCTATTGAAGAATCAAAGGACATTGACTCTGTTCCTTTGACGGAGCTGATTAGCAACTTACAAACCTATGAATTGGGTTTGACTAGACTTAGGAAAGGAAGCAAAGGCAAGAGCATGGCACTGAAGGCCAAAAGTAATGAGACAAATGAGTCTTCAGATGTCGAAGATTCTAAGATGAAGTCCTACATCACAAGACAATTCAAGAAGTTCATGAAAAATACTAATGTGAAAGGCTTTGATAAGGACTGCAAGCAATCCAATTCTTCTCAATTTAAAAGTCAAGATAGAGGGAAGAAGAATACTAAGAATAGCGGTCAGCATACTATTCCCTCCAGACCAAAGTACTTCGGATGTCAAGGTTTTGGACACATGAAACAAGAATATCCAACATATCTCAAGTCGATTGGGAAAAGTAAGGCTCTTGCTGCTACCTTGAGTGACACCAAACCTAATACTAAGTCAGATGACAGTGATGATGAGGAAATCTTAAATGCTTTTACTGCCACAGTGGGTCCTACTGAGGGGATCGTAGAAGAAGTGGATGAAGAAGAGGACTTGGTGGAATTAATGTTCGAGAAGATGGATGATCAGGATGGCATCCATACAGCCTATGCAAAGTTATACAAGGTGTTTGAAAAGCATGAGAAATTGTATGGGTTGTCCATTAAGAAGCTTTAGTGCGATGGTTACTTCATAAGTATAAGTACTTATGAGATGTAGGGGGGTAAGGACCAGGGTTCAAATCTCTAGGAAAAAACTTCACACACATATACACTTAAATTAAGCTAGAATAGAATTTATATCTTGTATAAAAAAAATAAAAATAAAAAATAAAAAAACTCCATTACATTGGGATGACTAGATTTAATTCTCCAAGCTTCTTTAAATTTATCTGGGTTATTTTACTTATTTTATTATTAGTCACTTAGTCTTCTAACCTTTTTTTTTTTTTTTTTGGCTAAGGTGGCCTTTGGCTGATTTGGATCTCTCTCCTCCTCTCTTCAATTTTATCCCTCTTAGCAAGAAACACAGTGCTTGGACAGAGAGAAAAGCTATGAGAAAATATCTGTATTTACTGCTTGTGAATTTATAACTAAGAAAGAAATACATTATGCTCTATAACTCTATTTATATAAGAGGAAAACAGAGCAGGAAAGATAAAGAAACAAACTGCCTATAACAAACTATCCTAATAGAAAATTGCCTATGTAATATTTACACGTGACAACTTACGTACACTAATAGAAACGACTTGTAGCATTCTGTCATACTAAACTACTTGTAGCACAGTCTAATCTTTAACACCTCTCCTCTGCATTTACTTTGAAATAGAAAGTCCATTTCAAGGTTTTTTTTTTTTTTTTTTTAAATGAAAAAGTCCATTTCAAGGTGAAGATAGTTTTCAAGGATAGAAAGAATAATTTGGTTCCATTTCATTTAGAATCAATGATGATTCTTTATTTAGTAGCTTATGAATTTAAATGAGGTGATAGCACGTAATTTACACATTTGGATGCATTAAAAACTATATCTTTTATCGTGAAATGGATCTCCTTTGATCTTTTTCCATCTGTAGCACCATCTCTGAGTTAGTTTTCTTCGGAATAACCTTTTTTTTTTTCTCTTTCCTTTCTTAATCTAAACTTCCTCCTAATATTCTCTCTCTCTATAAAAATCCAAGAGATTATATTCACATTTCAATATCTTAAGACAATAGTTCTTATGATATAGTTTTAATTTCACCCATGACAATCTTAGATTACATTCAGGTAAAAAGATAAAAACACAAAAATCTCGCATAAAAAAACGTTTGGAACAAATCTCTTATAATTTAAAGTTGTCATTGATACCACCACGCACCCTTGGCGTGATGATCATTCCACAAATACAAAGTTCTTGTGGGGTGAAAGGGGTTAAGAGCCAGTGTTCAAGTCTTCAAGAGAGAGTTTGACACATAAGGGAATCAATCTCGTACCGGAGGTTGTACCGGTTTGACCAATAGAACGATATATTTCAGTATCGGTCAATACTGGTATACCGTTTCGGGTTTACCGATATTTTTTATATTTATAAATATATATATATGTGTGTGTGTGTGCGCGCGCGCGCACGTACATATATATATATATATATATATTATAATAAATATAAAAGTTTATCATAAATCATTACCTCAATTCAGAACAAATTATTCATAATTTTAGACTTTGGCATCAATTAAAAGAAAAAAGAAAACATAATATAAAAAATAGAAAACTTAATTGTTCATTGCATACTAAGAAAACAAATAATACTAATAAGTTAATGTAAATAAATTACCATTCTGTCCTTACAAAAATTCAAAAATTACAAAACTAAAAAAAAAAAATTTATTTAAAGTTAAAGTAAAATTTCTATTTTGTATATAAAAAAAATTGTCATTGATGATGTTTTATATAATTTAGAGTCACCATTAAAACATCCCTTTTTTTTATTTTTGGTTTGAGTTTTTTTTTTTTAGAAATAATTATAATATACTGCTAACCCCGCAACTCAAAATCTTGTTCCCCTAGACCCCTAAGCACTTTTGTTTTTTTTTTTTTTCTTGTAAAAAAGAAAATTATTATGTGAAAGAATATAATTACTAATATGAATAGTGTCATAAATTGTCGTTCTTAATCCCTATTCAGATTTAGAATATCTACATCAAAATCCAAACAATTCCTAGCAGCTACCTTAAATTGTGATTTCTTGCTGTTTGTACCATAATCGAAATGGTTAAGACCAAAAATATGATTTTTATACCACATTAATAATTAATTGGCATAAAGACATATACAATGCTAGAAACAATGACACATGTAGCTTGATAAATTCCATGACAGTGTTAGTTTGGTGACCATGCCATGTTTATCTTGTCAAAATATGTCATGTGGGAGACACATGTTCATCATATGAGAAGATTTGAAAACACATCTCAAGAAAATAGCAAACTAGAAGACATTTGTCGTTGAATGGGAGAATTAAGCCACTTGTTGCTATTCGCGTGCTTAATTTATAGGATGTTAATAGCTAAAAATAACTTCTATTATTGTTTACAAAAGTAGGAACTGGCATGAAGAAAATGCCACATCAAACACAAATAGAGAGATGATTACTATTTTTCCTTGTATTCAATTTAGTTATCTTCAACATTTGTATTCAAGTGATCTTCAATTAGATTCAAGTAAGCTATCATCAAGATTGTGCTCTTTAATTTGATAGAAAAATGGTTGCTTGCAAGTGTTTCAATGCTCTTTTTTTGGATAAATTTAAAGACATGTCCTTTGAGATTCTCCAAATTGAAATGTGTTCTCTTTTGGGAGAAGATTAATATCATACAGTTACTTTCTCAAAACCATTAAGGAGAAAATAAGAAATAGACTCTTAATTCGCTCACTTAAATATTATTTAAAGCGGTAAAAATCATTGAGTCCACATAAGAAATGACAGAGACATTAATGAATTTATATGCTCATAAGATGGATACTGGGTTTTACCCCAAGAGCACCCTACTTTTAATATATGAGAGAGGTCTTACCCAAGTAGGCTTTCTACCACACATATGTGCTCACTGCTTGCACCAAGTCAGGTTGGGTTGAGCTTGGGTAGGCCCTACTTGTCTCGATTTAAATATGTTTTGTTTTATTTTATTTGCAGCTAGCCAGTATGTGTGCACAGTCAATTTTTAAGTCCAAAAAAAAAATGTCTATTCATTGTTTTGTCTATAAATGTTTTGTATCTCATTCATTCCAGACAATGTATTTCATGCAAAGAGAGAGAGAGAGTGACACAATTTTGTTTGCTAATCATTTAGATCATTGTGATTCTTTTGTTGCTATGATCATTTTATACTGAGAGACAAACATCTTAAAGTCTCAAAGCACATCGCTGAAGAAATAGTGTAAGGGACAAAATTTTAAAGTATAAAACATCTAAAAGTCTCAAAGCACCATGGAAGAAATAGCGTAAGAGACGAAATCTGTTTTCAAGTAAAAGAAGTCAAACACTAGCCTTGATCAAATTTGCATTTATCATTCTGCATTAATCTGGTCTATTAATATATTTAATTGTTTATGATTTCAATAGTTTTGTTATGTTTAGAATCACATAAGTAAAATATTTCATGCGCTATCCCCAGACAATTAGGTCAAGTAGATTCAATCAACTCCTTAGTTTTTGATTCGATTTTCTTTATGTTTGTTATTGCTTTCATATTTATATATATAATAATAGGTAAAGCAGAGAGAAAATCTAATTAAATTTCAAATTGGAATTCAATTAGAGTCTAATTTTGCTCTATGTGTCTCATCTAATCTAAATTTTAGAATTTTGTGCCAAGTGAGTTAATTTAGTATAAAAATTGAATTTCAATTGAGTTTAATTTTGCGCCACGTGTTCCATCTAATGTAAATTTTTAAATTTTCGTGCCAAATTAGTTAATTTAGTGTAAAAAATGAGGAGTCCAATATAATAAACCATAAACATAAAAAACATAATCATATAACTAAAAAAATTCAAATTTAAAAGTCATCTATCTATAATAATAATAATAATAATAATAATAATAATAATAATAATAATAATAATAATAATAAAACTGTGAGAAACTTAAATTAGAATTCCAAATTAGAGTTCTAATTTTGTACCATGTATCCTAAATTATTTATTTTTAAAGAGTTTTATTTCCTAATTTTGAAATCAAATGTAAGACCACATTATAAATATTCATCCAAGTGAGTTATTAAGTACAAAAACCAAAGAGCCTAGAATAAATGAATCGTAAAAAAAAAATGCTTCATAATAATAATAATAATAATGGATATTTTACATTTTATACCTAATAATATCCTTATAAATTTTTTTAAAGAGTTAATAAAATATAAAAATGACTATCAGTAGTATTTAAATTAGGACAAAGTTTAGCTACAAAATTGGTTGTAGCCCTAGGCTACAAACTCACTCAATAAAATAAATATTACTGCATATTTTGAAAATCTAACCATTGAATTGCATGTTCTTTACACTCTTAATACATATGTCAAATTTTATGTCAATCGGATATTATTTACTATATAATCTATAAACTTATATTTTATGCATAATTTTAAATTACAAAAACTTGCAATTTAAAAATGTATTAATGACATAGCTATTGATCTTTAATTTTCTTGAAATTTTGAAAACATGTAGGATATAAGAAGAAGATGTAATCCAATGGTAGATTTGTCAAAATTCACCTCCAATAAAAAAGATATTGAGTGAGTTTGTAGCTTAAGGCTACAACCAATTTTGTAGCTAAACTTTGTCCTTTAAATTATATATAAACATTATATTATGTATTTTATTGTATATCTTTAAGTGTATCTATGCATGTGTATGAAATTACAAACTAGTTTATTTTAATCTCCCCATCACTAAAAAGCTCTTAAATGAGGTATTACCAAACCCATTAAAATTTTATTCTAAGTTGAACTCTCTCCCCTGTCAAAAATAGTTTTTTAAACATATAAGATCCATTTGTAATTTCATATTATGGGTGTCTAACGTAATTTCACCAAACACAAGTATTGTGTTTGTATTTTAACAAAATTTCGAAGAGTCCGAAAGAGATATGCGATTTTTGCTTCCTAATAAGAAAAAAAGAACGTATGTAATACTTAATAGTTTATACCATTGTTAGTGACACATCTCATTAGCTTTTTTTTTTCATAAATAATGAAGGAATATTATTAATAAAAAGAAGAAGAGGGGGTGGAAAATCATCTCTTTTTCATGGGATACAAGACCAAAAAAAAAAAAAAAAGAAAGATAAAGAGAATTATTCCCACCACATTACAACCAAGAGCTCGGTCAACAACTAAACCGACGAGACACTTAAATCTAAAAAATATGTCGCTTTTTCAAAAAGAGAAAGATTGTAGAACCAAAAATAATAATATGAGAAACAATTGGAAAAATAAACCAACTAGGGAAGTAGTTTTCATGCGCAAAAAAAAAAAAAAAAAAAAAAAGTAGATTGAGATTTGCAAAATGTTCAATTGTTCTCCATGGCTAAGATTGAGAGTTGAAAAGATCAACTTTCAATATAAATCATTGATTAAAAATATTTGAAAGAAGTAAAAACAGTGAAAGTTTACAAGTAAGGAAGTGAAAATTCGTGAAATGAATGAAAGCAATTACATCGTATGCAACACCCTATATTGCACATGATCTCAAACCCAAAAAAAGTATCAATAGAATTCAATTTTGTTTTAAAATGGTCCAAATTACTATACAAACCAGAGTTAGTATACATATGAGAATTGTTTTTTTCTAATAGCTTATTAACATAATGTGAGACCAAAAAAAAAATGAAAACCAAAAACTAGCATATTTTCAAAAATCTAAGAGTTAAATTATTTGAAATAAAAATTTAAGAAAAAATATATATGTAAAGATCCACAAATAGTATAAAAAATAAGGATAATGTTTTTCTACAAAATAATTTGTAGGAAAACTCTACAAACTCTCATTATATCCTTTTATTGGATATGAATTTTGACAAATCCACCATTAGATTAAATTTTCTTATTATATTCTTCATGCTTGTAAAATTTCAAGAAATTCAAAAATTAATAGTTATATCATCAATCGAATATTTAAATTTTAAGTTTTTGTAATTTTAAATTAGGCATAAAAAATAATTTTATAGATCAAATAGTAAAAAATATATAATTTGAACAAAATTTAACATGCATATTAAGAACATAAAGAAATTGCAATATAATGACTTATTTTCAAAATATAATACCATGTTAATTTTTTATAAGGAGTGCTTGTAGAGTTTTCCTACAAAAAAGTTTATAGAAAAATATTTTCAATAAAATAAACAACAACAAAAAAAAAAAAATCCAACTTAAAATTACTTTCCAAATTCACACTTGATTTTCATACAATATTTTCAGCTAACAAGATTAAGTATAGCATCACTATAAACGTTGCTGAATTGAGATCAGATATAGTATGGATGAGTGTGATTTAAAATGGTAAAAAGCAACTTTAGGTATCAACTATTGAATTAAAAAAAAAAAAAAAAAAGTAAAAAATTGTTGCGATCCAACTCGGCCATAAATTATTGGTAAATCAGTACACAACACTGTAATATCTTCCAAAGAAACATGCAGAATCCCAGTAGAAGTGACAAGTCAAGTCATCGTACCACAAAAATAGGACCACTATCCACAACCTCGTTGGTTTCTTTTGTGAGATGAGTGGCTGATAAAATTGTATGCCACTTTATCCCTTTATCATTTCGACCAATAAATAATAAATAAATAAATGTCACCTTAAATGTTTACTTAATTGCCAAAACTCAAAAGCCATCCTAATGCCTCGATGAAAAAAAAAAAAAAAATGGACTATATAAAAGCGTTTACATGTGAGCGAATTTCAAGCTGTAAATTCCCCTTCTTTAAAGTTATTTCTGACAATTAAATTTTGGAGATAATTATCCATAATAAATGTAAGGTCGAAAAGTTGTTATTTACAGAAACCATTAATATTTGAGATTTTTTTTCCCTTTTTTTTTTCTTTCTTCAAAGAGAGAATGAATTTCAATCGAAAAATCAAAGTCAAATTCTTAGTCCATAGTATGTGTATATAAAGTACTTAACAAAAAAGTACTTAACCATATGATTTTCACGCAACAAAAAGAATGAATTCAATAATAAGAATAATAATAATTGTAAGTAAGGGATTTTGGACGAAAGGAAGTCACTTCAATGTGGGGATTAGAGAATGTTCCGAACTATTGTTCAAAACCCTATTCATGTTACTTCAACATGCAAACATGACACAACCCAAAGCAGTGTCAAGGGTCATCACAATGAGGGCAAACCGATCGAAGTCACTACAATGGTTAAGTCAGAGAGTCAAATAAGCCTTCTCTTGTATTTTTCTCTTAATGATCAAATACAAACACTCCTCTTTGCCCTCGCCTTATCCCCCAAAATTCGGCTTTTTCTATTATTGTTTTGGGGAGTACGATATCTTGATGGGATTTTGGATAAAGTTAAATCGTTATTAATGAAAATGCAAGTTAGCGGCACTCAAATTAATGCTGATGTGAGGTTTAGCATGTCAGGAACTCAACTGACAAATGCTGATGTGAGGTTTAGCGGCTTTCTTATTTATTTATTTTTTTTAAGGTTTCAATCAGTTTAATTGATAAAATCTCTAATGGCCTATTTGAAAGTTAAAAAAAAAAAAGGGAGTAGAGTAAAGGGAGGGAAGGTAATTCAATTACTTTGTTTGGAAGTTTTTTAAGGAATGAGGGGGAAGGGTTTGGACGGGTTTAGAGGGGTTTCAACTACCTCTAACCCCTCATTTTTAATTCCTCCAAATTGGAGAAATTTGGAGGGAGAGTAGAGTAGATAAATTATTGACTAAATGAATTCTCCAATTTACTCTTTCTAAATTAACAAAATTACAAATCGATTATATAAATAATCTTTGTTTGTTTCCTGAGAAAAGTTATCGTGAATGAAAAAAATAAAAATAAAAATAAAAATAAATTCACAACTTACTGAAAGGAAAATTTGCAAATTAATTATTTAATCAACCAATCACAAAAACAGCAACTTGATTTGCAAATTCATCATTCAACCACTACAATTCTCACCAAATTCAACTCTGGAATTTAAAAACCTGAGCAATTTTCAAAATTTATAGAATTCTAATCTCTTATCATAAATTTATATGCGAAGAAGAAGCAGGCTAAATAAGTAGGTTGTATCTGTTTGAAGATAGCGTTGGAGCTAAGTAGACTCTCCTTGTTTTTCCGGTGTGCCAGAGCCGATGGCCGATACGTGAGTTTCACCGCAGCAAAATCGGTTCCGCGATCGTCACCGTTTCCAATCTTATTATCACCACCACCACCGCAGCCGCTGTCGTTTCCAATACTAGTCAGCTTCGCCGACTCTATTACGGTGGTACTCCGATTCCTATCATCGTCGCAGCTCTTCCCGTCGTCTTTGATTGCCGAATTATCAGACGATTCTGGTAAGCTCGTTTTGGATGTTGAATCTGACACTTCCCTGACAATCGTGGCGCTAGGCCTCCTTCGAACATCCGAGCCTACCTGAGGGATCGTCATGGTCTTGGTCGTAGTCGTTTCCTCGCATTTCCATCCTAATTTTTAAAACATCCAAACAAGAGGAAAGACTAATTACTCCCTTCCCCCTTAGTAATTTTAAAAACATCCAAACAAGGTAAAGGATAATCATTCCCCTCTACTCTCCTCTCCACTACTCTCTTCCCTCTCTAAACTCCCAAACAGACCATAATAGTTGAATAAAATATTCAAAGTTTAATTCCTACTTATACCAAAAATTAATTGATGTCTTATTCTGATAATAATTATTCTGATAATAAAGAGCTATCATCATCATTACGAGCTTCAATGTTTGACCACAATCTAACTTTGCTATGCTTCTGAATAGTTTCCATGACAATTAGAGGAGTAATAAATTGATGCTCAACCTCCAAGGTCAAAAACCAAACCTATGAAAGGTTCGCCTTCTATTCTAGTATCTGCATGTTTAACCCAACTCCAATCCCTCTAATAATAATAGTAAAAATAACAAGGGACGAGAGAAAGAAAAATAAAAATGGTTCCCAATTCAAAATCTTAAAATTATTTACAATTTAGATCACACTAAAATCTTTAATTAATGAGATCGAGGTAGGATCCAATTCTCAATTATCTTATCAAATTACGATCCTATCACGACCCCATCCAATCCCAAATTTACCATAGGACATATTCTATTTGCAATAACTTAAAATTTATTAGTTTATTTGGCTTAAAAAATAATTTAGGTAAAAGTGTAGTTGTAGCTAGAGAAAAGCGAAACCCTAAAACTATATATAAGTTGGTTTGAGAATAGTTAATTGCACTTTAGCCTAGAAAGTGTGGGATTAATCTCAATCTCTCCTTTAAACTTAAAAATCAAGCAATGACCCCCATGATGGATTAATAATAAGTAAATCGCCCATGCCCCCCTTCCCCCTTCCCACCCTCTCAACTCATCGTTAAAATAAAGAAATATATATGGTACTAATTTTTTTTTTTTCCTAATTCCAAGTCTGGTCTTACTATCATTTACATACAAATTTATCCGAGACATCAATTTTACCCTTCAATTCAAATGAGTAAAAAAATGTAAAAAGGGAGGGAGGGAGAATCCCAAAATTGTGCTTGGGCTTCGTGGCCATTTCACTATGGCCACTAAAAATACTTTAAGGACTAGTATCACCTTGTGTTCTCAGTAATGGACTTGATTTCATCCAAAGACAAACATAAATTTCTATAATTAAGCAATCACATCCACAAAAAAAGCAACACACTCTTATCTCTTTAAACTCCACAAAACACACACAACGAACCAGGCCAAAATCGGCAAATGCCCATTTCACACAAAAAATCTAGCAATTTGCCCCCTTTCCCAAACTAATTAGGGAAATGTCCCTGTTTTGAAACTCGATTTTTGGAAAATTGAGTTATAGCAAACTAAAAAATTAAAAAAAAAAAAAAATTGGAACTCGAGTTCCTTGAAAAAATTCAAGTGGAACTCAAGTTCCATGAACTCGAGTACTTCACATGGTACTCAAGTTCATGGAACTCGAGTTCCAAAAAAAAAAAAAAAATCCTAAGTCCACGTTCACTATAACTTGATGTTCCAAAAATCAAGTTTCAAAACAAGGGCATTTCCCTAATTAGTTTGGGAAAGGGGGCAAAATGCTGGATTTTTTGTGTGAAAGGGGTTAAAGCCCATTTTGGCCCAAATAACCATATTCTCTCTACCCAATACTCCGTCACCAACGTAACACCAAGTTCAATCTAGAAAGGAAATTACTTTTCTCCACCATGAACCATATCAACAAAAACACTAACAACACAATGTATATAGCTAGGTCGTTTGGGAATTCACTGATTACTCTTCTCCACTTTGAACCATATCGACAAAGATACTAACAATTTTGTGTAGTTAGGTCGTTTGAGAACTTATTGTGGGTGATGCGAAGATCGATAATTAGTCTCCTCCATAACGGAGGAGACTAATTATCGATCTTCGCATCACCTACAATAAAGGAAGTCCAAGACAGTCAGCCCTCCCATGAAAATGAGCAAGTTGAAATGGCCCTTCAAGCTGACCTCTCAGAATGGCTCATCAGAAGTGAAGCTCTGTGGAGGCAAAAATCCAGAGAATTGTGGCTCAAGTTGGGTGATAAGAACTCTAAGTTTTTCCATTTGTCCACTATCATTCGCAAGCAAAGAAACAACATAGATGCCATTAAAAAGGAGGATAGCTCATGGATTCAAGAAACAAGCCAAATCAGAGCCCATTTCAGAGATAGCTTTATAAGCCTATTCAAAGAAGAAGAAACTTGTTTCCCTGAGCACTTCGAGCACCTAATCCTACCTTGCATCACCGAAGAAGAAAATGAGAGCCTTCAAAGCATCTCTTCCCTGGAGGAGATCAAGGCTGCCCTGTTTCAGATGCAAGACCTCAAGGCCCATGGTTCCGACGGTTTTTCGGCACTGTTCTACAAACAACTTTGGCCTACGATGGGAAATGATGTTATAAAGGCTGTTACTTCCCTTTTTATATTGGGTTCAATGCCAAAAGAGGTAAATAGCTCTTTAATTATTCTCATCCCGAAGATTTCTAATCCCACCACTGTAAACCATCTCAGGCCGATCAGCTTGTGTAATGTGGTTTATAAAATCATCTCAAAACTCCTAGTGGAAAAGCTTAGACCTTTGCTGGACAAAATTATCTCTCCCACTCAATCGGCCTTCATACCAAACAAGTGGATAGCGAAGAACCAAATCTTAGTCCAAGAAATGCTCCATAGTTTCAAGACTAGAAGGGCTAAAAATGGCGATCAAGCTAGACCTTCAAAAAGCATACGATAGAGTAAATTGGAGGTTTCTTAAAGAGGTTCTCCTCCACTTCGGGTTTAATGAAATTTTTACCAGTTGGATCATAGCTTGTGTATCTTCGGTTTCCTTCGAAGTGATCGTAAATGGGGGCAAATCTGATTGCTTTAAGCCAAGTAGGGGGCTAAGGCAAGGTGATTAATTATCGCCATATCTTTTCATCTTGGGGCAAAAAGTGCTATCTAGATTAATTAAGTACGGCCTCAGCCAGAAAAATATTGCTGGCATTAAGTCCAGCATTAGTGGTCCAACCATTTCAAACGTTATGTACACTGATGACATTGTGTTGTTTTCAAAGGCTTCAAGGAAAGATGCTGCAAATCTGGTGAGAACTTTGGAAAAGTATTGCACATGGTCTAGGCAAGCTGTCAATAGAGAAAAATGAAGTGTTTTCTTCTCAAAGCACACCCACAGCCAAGATCGGAGAGCCATTAAGAGCATCCTCCAAGTTAAAACCTTGAAAAAAGATGCGATGTACCTAGGTGCTCTGATGCTACTGTCAAGAGCCCCATCTAAAGACTTCGCCTTTCTCCAAGATAAACTTGAAACAAAATTATCAGGATGGAGGAGTAAATGCCTATCTTGGGTAGGGAGAAGGACCCTAATAAACGCAGTGGCTCAATCTATCTCAACCTACACAATGACTTCTTTTAATATTCCCAATAAAGTGTGTGAAAAGCTGGATACATTAACTATAAGGTTCTGATGGAAGCCTAATCAAAGGGAGGGCAGATTTCTAGCTTGGAAGGCCTGGGATGAGCCGTCTTATCCTAGAAATGCTAGTGGCTTGGGTTTCAAAAAAGAAAAAAACATCAATTCTGCTTTATTGACTAAGTTGGCATGGATGATTGCATCCAAAAGAGATAGACTATGTATGAGGATCCTCAGAACAAAATATAAGGTCAAGGATGACTGGTTGCAGTCTGAAGCAGCTAAACATGCATCCCTCATTTGGAAAGCTATTGAGAAAGCAAGGGTAGTTGTTAGGAAGGGAGCATGTTTCCTTATCGGTGATGGTGAGTCAGTGGATGTTTGGAGGGACTCGTGGGTGCCCTGGATTCAAAACTTTCCCCCATCACCAAGAGTTGACTCCTATGCTCAATCTCCTATGAAGGTTTCCCAACTGATTGACCATGAACTTCATACTTGGAAGATTCCATTGATTATGGATATGTTTAGCCCTACTTCTGCCCAGGCCATTTCATCCACTCCCATTCCATCCAGGCCTAGACCAGACAAACTTCTGAGGATCCTCGACTCAAAAGGTTTGTTTTCGGTTAAATCTGCTTACAAAGAGCTTTTGCCAACCCCCCTTCCACAAACTTCACCCAATGTGAATTGGTCCAAGCTTTGGAAAATCAAAGTGCCGGAATTAAAATGTTCCTTTGGAGAGTTGCTATTATGCCCTATCCACAAGAGAAAACCTTATGAGCCGCATGGACATTCAAGATTCAACATATGTTCTCTATAACATAGAGGTGGAATCTGCCTCTCATCTTTTCCTTAGATGCCTAGCTACCAAAGCTATTTGGTTCACTGCTTGCTGGGGGTTTAAGTCATAGCAACTAGACTCCTCCAACGATATCATTAAGATTATCCTGGACCCTCCACCGGACCTATGCCAAGTTCAAGACCGCTGGCTCGTATCCCTCAACATGGCACTCACCTTAGAAGAGATATGGCATACTCAAAATGCAGTGCTTCACCTTAAGGGCTTGGTTGATCTGAAATCCTCCATTAGTAGCATCGGTGCAAGGCTTAAGGAATACTCTATGATTTTCTCCCATCCTGAGGTCCACATGCCTGCTCAACTGAATGTTGGTTGGTCCCCTCCTCCTATAGGCACCATCAAACTTAATGTTGATGCGGCCATCTCACTATCCAACACGGCCTTAGCAGTTGTTGCTAGAGATGAATATGGAGTTGTTCTCAAGGTTTGGGCCAAGAAAATGCCAAAGTTCTCCCCCTTTGTTGCTGAAACTGAAGCAGTTCTTTGGGCGTTGCAGCTAGCTAAATGTGAGCACTAAAGTAATATCTTTGTTGAAAGTGATTCAAAGAACAACATAGATGCTATTTTTGACAACACGGTTTGCCCCTTGTGGACCATATCCTCCCTTGTTTCAGACATTTGTCTTTTGGCAAAGTCTTTTGTTTTGTGTGAGTTTTGTTGGGTCAAAAGAAGTGGAAATACTGCTGCTCATGAGACAGCAAAGTACGCTTTATGTTTTTCGAGTCCTCTATGTTTGTCTTTGGACAATCTTCCAGCCAGTATTGGCCTTGCTTGTAAGGAAGATGTCCAGTCTTGTTAGTTTCGGTTTTCTAATATAATTGCAGCTTATCAAAAAAAAAAAAAATAGTCACCTCCGTAACGACAACGACACTTCAAGTTCCTCCACTTTGAACTACAAGTATGTTGTGTTAGGCTATTGTCAAGGTCACTACAATATAGCAAAACTAAGTAACTAACTAAAAAAAGCTATTTTCAATTAGGGGTAGGTAGGTTTTTAGGAAGATGGTGATTTTTCAATTACTTTATATGACTAAAACTAATGTCACTATGTATATTGGGTGAATCCCCTTCTTTCTTGGGGTGGCTTCTCAAAAAAAAAAAAACAAAGTATATTGGGTGAATAATGGGTTTGAGACTGGAGAAGATTATACGGTTAAATTTGGGTTAGGACCATGAGAATGAATAATCAAAGGAGGATGAAATGTAAAGGTTTTACATTAATAATAACAAATATCAACATGGAGAGAGAGAGAGAGAGAGAGAGAGAGAGAGAGAGAGAGAGTATTTCTTTTACTTGTGAATTTTTTTATTATTAAGGGTGTAAATGACATTTTTGTAGGTTGGGCACAAACTTAAAAAACAAAATAAATAACTCTATTAAAAATTTAAACTTTACAAATAATAGAAATTGTGGAGGTGATTTTCTCATTACTAATCAATCAAGGGGGATATTGGTCGATTTAAAAATGTTGGGTGGGAGATTGATATTGACCTTATATATATATATATATTGGCCAGGGGAAGGGGGGCAAGGGGGATACAATTAATCTTTGTGTGGGCCTTTTTGCAAGTGTTGGGCTGGGCCGCTCGCTGCTACACTAGGCCCAAGATTTTCTTCAGGGTTGAGGAGTTAGGACCAGTCCGAGAACAAACCTTCCTGGTCCGGCTTGTGCACAAACAATACCCTTTGGTGATCAAATCTTTGCAGCAGGCAGAACTATCATGTTAACTATAGCAGGCAGATATGATAAAGAAGAAAAGACAATAATAGAGATTTAAGCAATATAGTCAGTGGGCCTCAATGAAGGGTGGCCGTTTTACACTATAGTATCAAAATAATGAATGTTAAATGGAGAGTCAGGAGCATATTAAAAAAACAAATGTTAGCCTGCCGCGATGGGCTATTTTACAAAGCTTGCGTCAGGAAAGGGAACTACTCCCTCAACGCGACTAATTTCTCTGAGGGGAAATTAGTTGCTTTGAAAGAATGGGCCTAAGTGACTTGGGTTAACTGAGATTTCTTCCCTTTTTTTTATTTTTTTATTTGGTTAACAGAGAGTATAAGTTGGAAGGGGAGAGGGAGATTGATCCATTCGATGCATGCCAATCACTCCATTCACTCTGTTTCTTTCTTGCTTTTGTTTCTTTTAATCCTTTTATTTTCTTTCGTTTTCTTTTTTACTCTCTTTCTTTTTGTCCTTTCTCTCCTTTCTCCTCTGTGTTTTCTTATTCCCCTGTTTTCTATGATTCTTGCTACTATTTTACAGAGGTTCCCCCTCCCGTTCTCGTCTAAGGTTACCGATACCGTACCGGTACCGGCCAGTACATACCGTACCGGCCAGTGCACCGGTACCAGTACACTTTTATTTTGTACCAGAAAAAATACCGGCCGTACTGGCCGCGTACCGGCCATACCGGCCAATTTCGGGCAATGCTGGCCGGTACCGGGCGTACCGGCCAATACAGAAAAAAGCCTTTTTTTTTTTGTTTGTAATTTTTGAATTTTTGTAAGGGCATAATGGTAACTTATTTACATTAACTTATTAGTATTATTTTTTTTCTTAGTATGCAATGAATAACTAAGCTTTCTATTTTTTATATTGTGTTTTTTTTTTTCTTTTAATTGATACTAAAGTCTAAAACTATGAATAATTTGTTCTGAATTGAGGTAATGTTTTATGATAAACTTTTATATTTACTATAATATAAGTGAAATATTATATGCTTATAAACATAGTTCTAGAGATTTTGGTGTGTGTGTGTATATAAAATAGCGGTAAACCCGAAACGGTACACCGGTATTGACCGGTATCTGAAATATATCGTACCGGTGGCCAAACCGATACAGCCTCCGGTACGGTATTAACTTCCTTGTTCTCGTCCCCTAACCGTGCACTGTAGGGCTTCTTATATAGGGCCAGCTGTGCTTCGCTTTTTACCATTTTAGCCCTAAACCGTTTTTGTCTGGCATGGGCTCCTTTGCCGATCGTCAGTGACTGGTCAGTCACCCAGCCAGTGCCAGCCTGCCTCAGTCAGAGAAGGCTTTTTTGTTTTGCTCACTCCTTGAGGCATTCCTACCTGCCACGGAGTGAATACTCCCATTCCCTTTACCCCTCACGGCATGCACTTGGTGGTTCCCACTCAACTTTGCCTCTTTTGGCTCGCATGCCTTCCCAACAGGACATTGCTTCCAAAAGGGCTTGAGTAGGAAACACAAAAAATGGGTTTTCCCCCTCCCCATCGCCAAACCATACCCCCTTACCTTTGACCCATGACCTCACCATTTCCTGTATTGGCTGGGTACAGGCTAGTGGTGCCTGGGCTTTGCGCGTGCCTTACCTCCATGCTCGTTCAAATCCTGCCTGCTGTTCATCTGTCTGCCGCGGTCTGAACGTCAAACTGTCCAGCCTGCTGCTCGTTTTTTACTTCTTTCGCCATGGGCTATTTCGCCTGACTTTTCATTTATGGCTTGCATCTTCTAAGGACTGGGCCATGTTTGTTCATGGGCCGTTCCAAGCCTTTATTCCCAACCCCTGTTACTTGTTTCCTGCCACACAATTCTGTCATACCTGCCATGAGGCCTACTTGACCCCAAGCCTGCTGGGCCACTTTGGACCTTTTCTGTTCATTCTTTCTCCGAAGGCCCAATGATCTCACTGGGCCCTTTTGCTACTTGCAGGCTCCTATTGTCCCACCTACTTCCATTTGGGCGTCCTTGGCCCACTTACTCTCTCAGGCGTCCTCGGCCCTTTTTCAATTCTACGTCTCCCATGGGCTTTTACTAACTTTTTGGGCTTCCTTGGCCCAAGTATTTCTCACTTTTCCCTTGGGGCTCATGGGTTTTCCACAGCCCCTTACTTTCTTTACTTGCACTACTTTGGGTCTGCTGTAGCAACTATGGCCCATTCTCACTTTTTCACATCCATATAGCCCATGGGTTCGTGGTTATTTTCTTCCGAGCCTTTTTAGGCCCACTTATTTCCTTAGGATCCATTTATTTGCTTGTTAGACCCACTATTCGTTGTTCCTGCCACTCGCTTAATGGCACTTCCACAATACTTTCTTTAGCTCATGACTTTGGGCCTTCCCCTCTTCTGGGCTTGCAAAGAATGAGCGTCTACAATCTTTAAAACATAAACCAACTTATAAGCTAAAACAAACTAATTTAGACTTTTTTGTAACAAATAAAAAATCATAGCCTAACTTCAATCGATATCTTATATATTAGAATTTTATGTTAACTCTACGTGACATCGTATGTCCAATCAATCACCAAGATGACACACTATCACATCTCTCTCTCTCTCTCTCTCTCTCTCTCTCTCTCTCTCTCTCTCTCTCTCTCTCATATGATTACTATTTTTAATTATCTAGCAAACAACATGAACAATGACATCCTATTGAAATTTTGATTTCAAAACTTAAAATTTTTGCACAACCACGTCATTCATTGAAAGAGTTGGGTGAGACTCGTCATGACCTTGTGAGATTAAACTAGGGGTGTGCAGCCAACCTGCCAACCCACCAAAACCGACCCGACCCAACCCAACCCGCCGAGTTGGGTTGGTTTTCAGGGCTTGGTGGGTTGGGTTGGGTTACAAAAAAATTTTTGATAGCGGGTTGGGTTGGGTTTTGGTCATAAAATTCCAAACTCGCCAAACCCAACCCGACCCACCCATATATTTAATATATATATTTAAAAGATATCATATAATTAATAAAAATTTTAAAATAACTAGCTCTTTCTATCCTATATAAAAGCCAATTAGTTCTCACAAATCTTAGTAAATTACTATTGTTGTTTGTCATTATTAGTGTTGTTTGCCTTTAAGGAGTTACATTGATACTAATATTTGAGTTTTTTTAATATATTTATATT
The DNA here is from genome assembly GCF_040712315.1 of Castanea sativa. Classification (NCBI taxonomy): domain Eukaryota; kingdom Viridiplantae; phylum Streptophyta; class Magnoliopsida; order Fagales; family Fagaceae; genus Castanea; species Castanea sativa. The sequence goes on along the minus strand of NC_134023.1, from coordinate 43,199,890 downwards.
TATATTTTTTTATACTAAATTTATTAATAATAATAATTAAAAATTTGTCCAACTCATGGGTTCAACCCGACCCAACCTGACTCATGGGGGTTGGGTTGGGTTAGGTTGGACTTATGTGATGGGTTGGGTTGGGTTAAGTTTTTTTTGACCCACCATGGTGGGTTGGGTCAAACAATCCCCTTAACCCGACCCATGCACACCCCTAGATTAAACAATGAAATTGATAAACTGACAATAATTCTTTTGAGTAAAAATAAGGGATAAAGTTCATGTGAGAACTACGGAATTCCATATATGATTGATGATTCATCACCATTTATTAAAGGCGAAAAACTCATTTTAGTCCCTACATTTTCACGCAATTTCCACTTTAGTCCCTAACTTTTTTTTTTCCACCACTTTTAGTTCCTATTCTGGATAACGCATCTTGTTTTTGTCCCTACCGTTACATCAGAGACGGAAATTGCACATGTGGCAAACAGCATAAGTTAAAAATATTAAAATAATATCCACAAGTCTCCACGTCAGCATCTAAATTTTTTAAAAAAAAATTATTAATTTTAACTAAATAAAAAAGTTAAAATCATAAATAAAAACCAAAAATCACATGAATTGGGATCTAAATATGTCTTGAACAAGAATACAATCCCAAATCTAAGAACACAAACCCAAGAATTAAAAAACGTGGGTTTGCTTTGATTTCTGTAATTGAGACTCAGAGAAAGAGAGAGAGAAAGAGAGACTATGAGCATGGGTTGGATCAGTGAGACAATGGACTCCATCAAATCCCTTCAGATCCGACAAGTCCTCACACAGGCCGTCAGTCTTGGTTCGCTTCCAATTCTTCAAAAAAAAAAAATTTCATTTCATTGATTCGTGTTTGGAATTGGAATTCTATGTGTTTTACCCAGAAATTAAAAAATGTGGGTTTGCTTAGATTTCTGTAACTGAGACTCAGAGAGAGAGAGAGAGAAAGAGAGACTTTGAGAATGGGTTGGATCGGTGAGACAATGGACTCCATCAAATCACTTAAGATCCGACAAGTCCTCACACCAGCCGTCAATCTTGGTTCACTTCCAATTCTTCAATATATATATATATATATATTTTCATTTCATTGATTCGTGTTTGGAATTGGAATTCTATGTGTTTTTTGCTGTCTTTGGGTGATGATAAATTGTGGGTATGCATTAAAAATTGAAGCTTTATCGATTTTTTTTTTGTTGGGTTTTCTTTTAAGGCTTAATAGAACAAAACCCAATTGTTTGTTGAGGCTGATGTGATTTTGTTTGGCTCATTTGAATTGGGATTTCCAAGTTTTATTTTCTAGGAAACATAAGCAAACCCAGAACACAAACTCAGAAATGAAAAAAAGTTGTTGTCGTCGACGACGACGGTGGAGTATTCTTTGTCTTCTTCATCTCCAATGCTCTCTTCCGTGTTTTCCTCTCCTTCTTCTTGTTTAGAATTGGTTCTCTTCCTCTCGCTCCGATTGTTCATCAACAATTCTCGATCTCTCTTGCTCCATAACTTCACTGCCTCTAGCAACTCCACCTAACCTTCCTCTGCAACAAAAAGAAATGAAATTCACATACGTACACACAAACACGTACATAAATGATTTTTTTTTTTTAATTTCTGGGTTTGTGTTCTTAGATCTGAGTTTGTGTTCTTGTTGTTCTTATTCAAGACACATTTAGATCCCAATTTGTGTGATTTTTTGTTTTAATTTTTGTTTTAATTTTTTTATTTAGTTAAAATTAATCTTTTTTTTAATTTAGATGCTAACGTGGAGACTTGTGGACATTATTTTAATATTTTTAACTTATGCCGTTTGCCACATGTGCAATTTCCGTCTCTGATGTAACGGTAGGGACAAAAACGAGACTCGTTTTCCAAGATAGGGACTAAAAGAGGTGGAAAAAAAAAGCTAGGGACCAAAGTGGGAATCACGTGAGAATGTAGGGACTAAAATGGGTTTTTCGCCTTTATTAAATGTCAGTATTTGTCGTACACAACTAGGGTTTAGGCCTGAGGTGGAAGCAAATTAATCTCAAAATTTCCATAATAGGTAAATATGAAGGTAGTTGGGGCCCAGACCCCTCTAACCTTAAGAATTTTGTTAAAAAAATAAGTATATACTCTCAATTTTATTTGCGTCCAAAGAAAAATTATATTTGGGCCCCTTTCTTTCAAAAATCTCACCCCCTCCTTTCCAAGATCATCAGCCTAACCCAAACATCACAGAAAAACTCAAACATAAAAAATGAAAAATAAAAATCAATCAACCCTACCAATCCTTAGCCAAAAACTTAACAAAGTCTATTCAAAAACAAAATTTTAAAAATTTGACAAAAATGAAAACCAATCAACTATTTAGTGAGTATGTAGTGGAGTTACTTATGCTTAGCTCAATCTTAAACCCTCAAAAGGCATTTATATCTTTCAGAGTAAGAGATTTTTTTAAAAATAAATTTTATCCTCAAGACTTCACATATTATGACAAATAGGTGTTGGAGAATGAACTTAAGCATTATGAGCTTAATGTAGTCAAGGATCCAGAGTTCAAAAAATTGAAAAGTATTATGAATTGTGGGAATGATTAGTGAGAACTAGAAAGTCATAAAGCTACAAACTTGTTTGTAGAATGGTGAGACTTGTGCTTGCTCTTCCAATTTCTATTGCAACTACAAATCAAGCATTTTTAGCTATGAATGTTGTCAAAACTAACTTTAGCAATAAAATGGGATTTTTTTTTTTTTTTACGAAATCTTTGATGTTATACATTGAAAATGACATCTTCGACATTTAGTTTGGATTCAGGCATAGATGATTCTTAAGATTTGAAAGAACCGCTAGCTCACTTTTCATAGATGATTTCATTGTAATGTATTGCGGAACAATGGTTTTTGTGCCTGTCTTTGTTCGTAGACGATTGCATTGTAATGTATTACAAAACAATGATTTTTTTGTCTTTGTATTTGTTGATTTTTGTTTTGAGAAGAGTATTTGTTGATAGTTTGTTAATACTAAATGGATGCTTGTTTAGATTTTTTTTTTATTGCTTATACTCCCACCCCCCCCCCCTCGAAATCCTATAGCTTCATCCCTGATAATAGGGTCTTAATTGTACGAGTGTCCATCAAGAGTTTCTATCCTATCTTGCTCAACCAAGGTCTTCATTCTTGCACAATAAACAGAGCTTCAACCTTCAACCCTCATTACCACAGTACATATGACAATTACTAAACCCCAAAAATTAAAAGGAAACTTTTCATTGAATTAACCAATGCTAAAAACCCTAACACTTGTATCTCACTCTAATGTGACAAATTCTAAGCGGCAAAAAAAATGAAAAGTTCATGCAAAAGTGATAGACCATTAGTTATATCTCATAGGCATTAGGTTTCCAACAAATCAAACCTTCCCTTGATTTTTTCCATTAAAGTGTAATGGATTTAATCCCTTGACATGCACATGATATTGATGATAATTTAAAAGTTATGATGATGTGGTAACAATCATATACAAATTAAATTATTAAATTAAGTAAACTTAACAAAAAATGGTCTTTTGGGTGGAAAATTATTGTGTACTCCCGAAGTACTATAAATGTGTACTCTCTCATCTCACATGAATTGTGGATCCCGCTAATTAAATTCGTGGTGAGATCCACCATTTATGTGAGAGGAGTGAGTACGCATTTATGGTACTCTGGAAGTACCTAATAATTTTCCCTTTTGGGTAAATCAAGAGGTTTCAAGTTTTATCCATTACACTATCGATATATGGGTTTTTAAGGTGTCTCATAAGTAGAAGATAAAATGGTATAGTTAATACTTGCCAACATCTAAGTCATATAGTTTTTTTTTTCTAGGATCTCATTATTAGATGGATAAAATCTTCGATTAAACATACCGTGAAACTTTAGGTCAATTCCATTTTCCTTTTAAAGTGAAGCTTACTTGTTCCCAATATTTAGGATTAACGTGTTTAAATAATTTAGCAAAATCAATCCCATATATTCAAAAAAAAAAATCAATGTTTGATAAAGAGAAAAATGTCTCTCTCTCTCTCTCTCTCTCAAAAAAAGGCAATATATATAATAAAAATAAAAGTCTGGCGGCCGTCTTCCACTAATTCTCATTAACAAAGGTTGACTATTAGTGGGACCTATATCTGTTACAGTGAATTAAATATTCTAAATAAAAGTACTCTAACAAAATAATTATTATTTAAAGTTGATCTTTTAAATAGGACCCACAAATTTTGCATGCCAACGTCCACGGTGCAAATAAAGCACGTAGTCTCATGCAAACTTTCACAGAACCTCTTTATCTCCGGTAGTATTATATTATATAAATATTTTTCTTTCCTTTTCTTTTCTTTTATTCCAATTTTTTTTTTTATTATGTGGGCCCACGTTTAGCCCCTGCCCGAAGTGGAAGGTAACAAAAACAAAAGTCCGCTTGGTTTTTCGGTCGATTCACGTGTTTAGGTCATGTAGACACAGCCCCAACCACGCGTTACACGCATACTTATATGGTGAAGAAGAGACAATTACCATTATGCCCTTACCTGTTTAACAACAAAAACAAAAAAATGTACCAACTCTCTCTGAGAGTATTCAGTCGACCCGACCGTTTTAGCTACACATTTACTTTATTTACTTAAATAGAAGAGACTGTTTTTTTTTTTTTTTTCCACACCCAATCTACAACACTTAAATAAGTTCAAACAGAGATAAACACCAAAGATGTTACTTGTTGTATACACCAATTTATACATGTCAAGTAATTTAATCACACCAAATTTATATACATGTCAAGTAATTTAACTACACCAAATTTATAAATGTCAAGTAATTTAACCACTGTTACCATAAAAAAGGTAACTTAACCACTCAATTTTTTTGTAAAATGGTACCTTTTCTTTACTAGTAAATGACAAGTCCAACCTACAAAAATTACAAGAGATATTATGTGAATTTCTTGTGTATTGATTTACCCCAAAAAATATATATATGACGTAGCAAATTAAATCCAATCCATTAATCCAATATATCTAGTTTCTATAAAATCATAGAGATTTTTATCATGCCTTGTATTGAATTGTGTTATATCAAAAATATTAGTTTTTAGGTATGTATCCATGTTAATTTTATTCTGATAAGATACACAATAATAACAATGATATGCATTCTAAGATTTATGATTTAAATGTGTTTTGACTGAGTCAGACGAAATCCTCTTAATGCAGCAAAAAAAAAAAAAAAATTATGAATCTGCCATTACATTGAGATAATATACTTGAACCATGGATTTCAAAACCGTAAATCACTTTATAACTTTTATTAAATATAAAATGGTCCACATTTTTTTGTAGCCACCAAAACAATAACTAATTTAGTACCTTCATCTATACAGCATATATATAAATGTTTTAACTCATCTCGGAAAATAGTAGACTAGTTAAACAATCTCAAGTAAAAGAATATCTGCTTTTTCAGTGGAGATATTATCGTTATTCACGAAGAAAAATAGAGACAAAATAGATTAGTTTGGTACACTTAAAAAATTTTAGTCAAAGTAAACAAAATATATAATTTTCTGATATATATATATATATATATTATAGAACAATAAATAAATTATTACAAGCGGAAAGAATTTTAATTTATTAAAAATTTAATATAAAACTGAATTATTTATGATAAAGAGGTTTCATGTGCACAACAGAGTGCTCTAATTCTACTAGTATTAAATACACATTATTATTTTTTTGGAGTTAATGACAATAATGGTTAACAATTTCAACAAAAAAAAAATAATGGTTAACAATTAAAATCAGTGCCATGCTGTACTTTTTTTATTTTTTATTTTTTATTTTTCTTCTATGCAATCAAACAAGGCAATGTTTTAAATTTAGGCAACAAAGGCAACAAAAAGGTGATTCATAGTTTTGTAAAGCCATTAACCATGAAGGGGTGTGCCCAGTTTATAAATACAAAGAGGTGTGCCCCCAACAAAGTATTGTATTTTTTTTTTTTTTACTATTATTTCGTATTCGTTTATATATAGTAAGGAGTACTTGTTTGGTTTCTTTTGCTGCCCCTTTTCCTCTCTCTCTCTACTTTCTCTCTTTCCTCTCTCTCTCTCTCTCTTTCTCCCTCTCTCTCTCTCTCTCTCTCTCTCTCCATTAGAGACTGACGGGTTTATTTTCCGGCATTGACTCAGCTCAGAGGGAACCCAACTCCGGCCACCAGACTCACTGTCAGATCGGTCGGTGAGCTCAACAAATATATTATAACCATTTTCATTTTCATGTTTAATTCATGCATATTGACCAAGACCAAATAAGTTGTTATACTTCTTCCATATCACAACAAGATTCCATCAAGATTTTGTTAAAGCCTTTTTTTTGGCCCCATGATCCTAGCCATTTAAACCGGATTAAATTTACCCAATTTACTACTCAAAATCAGAATTGTTATTATCCATCAAACACATACCACTTCTGCTTTCTTTATTATGTTTCCTCTCATGCTTCCATGTTTTTTTTCATTGAGTAAGATATAGCTGGCTTCACTTGTTGAAGATTTCTGGGAAATATATTGATTTCTCCAGCGTTTATAACAAAGATGCTATTGTTTTTCACCTTTTTGGCTCTTTTTATCTGGAAGGAAATTTTATTTATTTATTTTTTTTCCCATTAATCTTTCGCTGTCTCGATGCATTTTCAGTGTCAGGTGAAGGTTGTATGAGAAAGAAATGTGTTTGGGGGCTTTGGCAGAGTAGAATTCAGGCAAATGGGAAAAAATAAAACAAGGGCTGTCAGAAAACACAGGGTTTTGGCGCTTAGCAGCAAAATTTTAGCTGCTAAGAGGATTTGAGTTAAGAAAAACAGAGAAGTGGAAGAATTGTGCAGGAATTCCCAGGGGACGAGAATGAATTTTAGAGGGGGAGTTTTGATTCCACCGGATAAGCAACTTCAATTTATGGATTCTTGGATACCTGTCACACCAGAGAAGCCAATTCCAACAAGATCTCCTCCGATCCCAGTCGACCGGCTTGGGAACCAACTGGGGACACCAAATTGGCATCTGGCCGGATACTCAAATGGGTATGCAGAAGAGGTGCAGAATTGCAACGGGTTCGTGCAAAATTTGAACCCAATTGGACAGGTAGTTCAGAATGGAGGATGCTATGGTTATGATGGAGGCTTGGCTGAGAAAGCCCGGATGATTGATCACATTGTAAGCCCCTATACTCAGACCTTTGATAATGACACCACTGCTTGGAAGACTAACCCAATAACGCAGCTTCTGCTAATGCAGAATGCAGATTTTCTAGCCACTGCAAACAGAGGCCTCAACAGAAGTGTAAACATTGCCTCAGATAGACCTCTGATTCCAAATTCGCGTTCTCAAGTTGACTGCAACCAGAGACAGAATCACTCTGGCACTCTGTTTCTCAACAACCAGAATCACCACTCTGGTTATACCCCCTTGAGTAATTTGGCAAATACACCTCTGATTCCGAATATGCATGCTCAAATTGACAACAATGGAAGAGATTCATATCTGGGTAGCTTGTTTCTCGGCAATCATAATCACTACTCTGGTTCAAAGTCAATGAGCAACGTTGACAGCTTCTCCCAGATTCCTCTGAGTAAGTGATTTCTTCTCTCTCCTTTAGTTAAGACTGCCAAATACAAATTATTCAAAGAGGATCATTTTATGATTTTTTTTTTTTTTGGTTGGCTCATTCCTCAGTGATGAAACTAGTATATGAAGTGGAAATAAAAATTTAAAAATAAAGTAAAAAAGACCGGATCAACATTTGATACCAAGTGGAAATAAATCAGTCAATTTCTTGCAGTAGCTCTTAATCCCAAATCTTTCATTAAGCATGTAGTTGTGTACTTGTATTTCCACATCAATTTTTTTTTTTTCTAAGCATATTTCCACATCAATTTTTTTTTTTCTAAGCATATTTCCACATCAATGATACAGATTCACAATAGATGATGACTGCTTGCTTCATGGGGATTATTTATACGATATGAAAATTGAATCATTTCCGCAGAAGTATTTTAACATTTACCCTATAATTTCTCATAAAATAAAATAAAATAAAGTACTTCCAGTTCAATTTATGTTTGACAATTCTTTTGCTTTTGGGGTAATATAAATAAAAATTAAAATAAAATAAATCATTGTGATTTTTTTTACTTATAATGCAATTAAAAAAGAAAAATCCATTTGGCATCAAGTGTCACAACCACTATGATGATACAAAACATTCATCTCAGTTGTCATTATAAAATGAAAAACACTTGATTTGTTTTGTGGTTGTCAAATGGCAATCAGAAAAGCAAAGGGCATTTTAATCATGCTGCTCTTTTTTCTTTTTAATATGCCAAAAGAATCAATGAAATGACTGATGCTTACTGTAATCAAAGCAAATGCTATCAGAAACAAAATAGTTTATTGGAATGTCAAAAGAAAGAATAACTTCATCTCCATTGGATTTGCATAATGTTTTTTTCATTGTTAATTTGCTTTTCATTAAGCAACCAATTGAAAACAACAAAAACGATTTTTCCCTACAGATGGATTCCCTGTACCACACCAACCGTACTATGATCTGAATTCTCCACCAACAGAAACAGATGCTGTCTCTGGTGTTACCGACACCCTCCAGTTCAGACCAATAACATTAGCACCAGATAGTGTCAGCAAGTTGGATAACAACCAGCTTTCTGCAACATTGGACTTCACAAGAAACGAAATCTCAAGTTATGAGAAAGACAAGGAGAATTTAGTCACATCAACAGGAAACCAGGTACCTCAGCAACATAGTGATGAACTCCTGCAGAGCATTGTAGACTCATCACCTGCTGCCATTTCTACACTACACCAGGAAAACAAATATTCTGAGAAGGAAGATCTAGGCATTGATCTGAACAAGACACCTCAACAGAAACCACCAAGACGAAGAAAACACAGGCCCAAGGTAATCACTGAAGGCAAACCCAAAAGAACTAGGAAGCCTGCAACTCCAAAAACTACTGCAGAGAAACCAACAGGAAAGAGAAAATATGTACGTAAGAATGTTCAGAAAGAACCAATAACTGAACATGCAGATGCTACAAGGGGGACGACAGATCCTAAAGATGGAACCGCACTAAAATCATGCAGAAGAGTTTTAAATTTTGACTTGGAGAAGACCAGAGATGAAAGCCAAGGCAAAGTAGATGGTCAGCAAGAGTTGCAGCATAGAAATCAAAGGACCTTCATTTCAAATTCAGACACTCAAGCTACACAATTGTGCTCTGGAATATATAGAGTGAAGTCAGCTGTGCAGATAGACCAACGGAATGAATTAATGGTAGAATACCAGCCACCTGAAACCATAAGTAACCTAACCCCTTCCGTGAATCCACTACAGACTGACTATAGATCACTACAAGAATGGCAAGCAAGTGTAGCCCAATTAGCTACAACAAAAGACCGGCAAATAGAAGATTTACGTGCCATTGAGAGAAATGTAGAAAAGGGATATACTAATCCCACCCAGAACAGGTGCAGAAATGGCTTCACTCCCATACAGCAACAAATTCATGCAGAAGGAATGGACCAAGTTGTCTTTCAAGCAAAAACTAATCGTGAAAGCATTGAGAAAGCAATGTCCACCCCTCAACCAGTGCAAAATTTTCAATCCAATTTGAGTGCAGCAAGGGGGTACAAGAGACAACATTCTCACACTACCGAGCATGCGCATCCCAGTATCAAAAACCCAATGGGCTCATTGTTGTGCCAAGAGATATCTCAAGTGCATGAATCTCACGGAAATGGTTGCGTTGTTAGCACGGGTTTTTCAGAAAGCCACAAAAAGAAGAAAATTGAGAGTGGATTCCATACAAACATCCCTGGAATGCATTGTGTTACAGCAGTTGAAGATGGTTGGGGAAATGTTACGACAAAACATGGGCATGATACCAATGCAAATGGCTGTACTACAAAAACGAACCATGAAATTTTGAATTCATACTTGGAAAGTAACAAAATTGCATTGAGACTAAGTGAAGTAAACAAATTTACCACTGACAGGACCAATCATTCCATGGCTGCCAGAAACTTTCTGCCAATGCAACAGTTTTCATCTGAACTGCATTCACACACAGAAAGGATGGGAGAGACCAACAGCCTAACTCTGGTCCAAAGCTTTCCTTCCCTAGCTGCCATTCAGGATTGTAACCTGCACCAGCAATCCCCTCCCAAACAAGTTCCTGAACTGGAGAACGGACAGTTACTCCAAACTTCCGGTGTGAAGTCAGCTAGAAGAAATAAAAAGCTTAAAATCCAAGATGCCAATTATGACCATCAGAAATCCTCAGCAAAAACAAAAGGTAATTTCCATATTATAAAATTAAAAAATTACTGTAGCATTTCGTAAGGTTCCATGTAATATATTAGTGTGTTTTCTGCTCACTATATTGATAACCTCTTGATGTTTATAGGTCCACCAGCATACCACACACCTATTGATGAGATAACATATAAAATGGAGGGTCTTCATCTTAATGAGGGAAGCAACAAATTGATAGGGCAAGAGCATAAAGCACTTGTCCTATACAAAGGAGATGGTGCACTTGTTCCATATGGAGAGGTCGAATTTTTGAAGAAACGTAAGCCACGGCCTAAAGTAGACCTTGACCCAGAAACAAATAGACTTTGGAATCTTTTGATGGGTAAAGAAGGAACTGAAGGCCTTGACGGAACTGACAAGGAGAAGGAGAAATGGTGGGAAGAGGAAAGGAAAGTTTTTCGTGGCCGAGCTGACTCATTTATTGCAAGAATGCACCTTGTTCAAGGTACAGTCCTAACAATCTTAGCCTCTCACTTCGAATCATAATCAAGTCTTCTGCAATTCACATACTTTAACCTCAAGATGGTCAGATCTACATTTGTTTGAAGTATTCCCTTTTGAATTTTTTATTAAGGCGTGCTCTTTTAATTATTTAATAGTAGAGTTAACTAAAAACATAAAAGAGTTGACACATCAGAACAAAACCAGGAAGAGATGTATGAATAAACACAGTATTACAAAACTAGAAGGTCACTATATGAAGTTCAAAAGATCAAAGATGAAGAAACGAATAATAATATGGGAAACAATAGGATAAAAAAACCATCACTGAATTGCAGATATTGGGAGAATGATTTTTCTTTTAGAATAAACTTTCTAAATAAAATGCTTACCAAATGGCAAATTTGCAACTAATAAAAAATTTGGTAGGTGTTATGTAGAAGAGGCAAACAGAGAACCAATGATGAAGAAAGTGTACTACGCATGGAAAATGTAAATCTAACTCAGTTTAAAAAACAATAATAATTAAAGATGAGCACAGAACTGGCACATAGAAATTTAAATCAATAAAATAAATAATACGTAAGAAAAAAATTAACAAAGAAGGCATAGATTTAATGTAGTAGACCTCAAATTAAAGTCATCGGAAAGTTTGCTAAAAGTTTCTATGACAAATATTATATCTAATGTGAACCAACTAAGAAAACCAACTAATTACATAGAAAGTTGTCCAACTAGATGATATTAACCATAAAATAAAATGACACACTTCACAGGAGATAGACGCTTCTCGCGATGGAAAGGATCAGTTGTTGACTCAGTGATAGGAGTCTTCCTTACCCAAAATGTTTCAGACCATCTTTCAAGGTAATTTATTATTTTCACATAATTCCACAACCAAATTTCCCATGAGAGTAAACAATGTTTATGATTTCTTCCCTTCTCTTTGCAGCTCTGCTTTCATGTCTCTGGCAGCACGATTTCCTCTCAAGTCAACAAGCAACAACAGGACATGTGACAACATTGGGACAGACACACTAGTTGAGGAATCAGAAGTCTGCATTATAAATCAAGATGACACCACCAGATGTCTTGAAAAGGTATCAAGTCAAACAATCTACAATGGAAGCTATATGGCACACCATGAATTAACAGAGCATCAAAGAGACAGTGAAACCACAGGAATAGAGAGGAGGAGCCTAATGGATGCACATAGTCAGAGCATGGAGGAAGAAGTCATATCATCACAAGATTCTTTTGATTCCTCAATCATTCAAGGCACTGGAGGACTAAAATCCTCCTCAGGCTCCAATTCAGAAGCAGAAGATTTTATAAATGGGGGCAAACACAGTGAGGTTTATTTTCCAACTTTAACAAATCTTCTACAGATGGAGAAGACCACATTCCAGGAATTTTACAGCCACGAAAACAGTTGTCCACTTATGGATGAGGGATCCAGGTATGGGCATAAGCAGTCCGAATATATAGAGCATGGCCAGAAAAAGTCAAGATTGGACAGAGATGATTCCAATGGACCTTCTGCATTTACTTATCCAAACAATCCTGACAATTTACGAATGCAAGTACAAGTGGCTGCTTCAGATAACTATCATTTGCACATGATCCCAGACTCTAGAGTACCTGAAGTAGAGGATTTTGAAGCATTGAGTGAGGAAAGCATATCCCCCTGGTCTTCAACTGCAAAAGATGCAAATGGGAAAGGCTTTAGGACGAAAGTACAGGAAAGAAGGGGAGCTAAAAACACAGTGCAACAGAAAGGGCAATTGCAGTGTCAAGATACCCCAAGAATGGGCCCATATGTACCATTAAGCAACCACTCAGAGCAACAAGAAAGTATTTCTCAACCAGTACTACACACTGTACATAATCAACCGTCCTGCCACAACCATCAACATGATATGAAGGCCCTTCAATTGCAAACCCCATCATTTACAGAACCTGTACAACCTGCTGATGCACTGGCTAAAAGCCAGAATAATGCCATGCAGCATGTCCTGAGTGTCCCTAAACTCACTGAAACTGCAGAGGAGAGAACCTCTGTAGTAAATGAGCAAATACACTTGGAAAAAGGATTGTTTGAACCAAATTCAAATGGGCAAGCTTATTCTTCTGTTCAAGCATATAGTGGAACAAATGCAAAAATTTCAAAAGCAAAAAAAGGAAAGGTGGAGAGTGAGAAAAAAAGTACATTTGACTGGGACAGTTTAAGAATGCAAGTGCCAGCCAATAGTAGGAACAATGAAAGAAGCAGAGATGCACAGGACTCACTGGACTACGAAGCAGTAAGATGTGCAAATGTTCTTGAGATATCTAACGCTATAAAAGAGCGGGGGATGAATAATATGCTGGCAGAACGAATTAAGGTACACCTTCTAAACTAGTCTTCAAAGCTTTCTTTTTTGCAATTATCAGCTTCAAGCAGCTCCACAAATATAGCATTATTTAACACAATTATTCTTTGCCCAAAAAAAGTAACAATTGTTTCAAAAATTTTTATTAGTAACACTGGTTTCAAAATATTGCAGGCATTCCTAAACCGAGTGGTTAAAGATCATGGAAGTATCGATCTGGAATGGTTAAGAGATGTTCCCCCTGATAAAGCAAAGTAAGCCATTCCATAACCACCTCACTTCTAAAATATTACATGCTACGGCCACTAAGTTAACAATGCTTCACGAAACACAAAATGGTCCAAGTCTGGAACAAATACTGTACTGCATCTAATTGTAATAAAATAAATTGTCATTTTTTCTTGCAGGGATTATTTGTTAAGCATACGAGGGCTCGGGTTGAAAAGTGTAGAGTGTGTGCGGCTTTTAACACTCCATCATCTTGCTTTTCCAGTAAGATTTATATTAAATCTACTTCCCATGCATAAGGGGTGAAGAATATCTGTCAATTAACATATTAATTAATGTTTTCATAAAGGTTGACACTAATGTTGGAAGGATAGCAGTTCGATTGGGCTGGGTTCCCCTCCAACCCTTGCCTGAGTCACTTCAGTTACACCTCCTAGAACTGTAAGTACAAATGCCATTTAACGATAACTATATCCTTCCACTGTTCAGAAATGATAATCAAAATCCTACACAGGTATCCAATGCTGGAGTCAATTCAAAAATATTTGTGGCCAAGATTATGCAAACTTGATCAACGAACACTGTAACCTTGCATCCACTCTCATCAATTTTTATTATGCAAGTATTTCCACACAAATAATTAGGATAAAAGAATTGCTATTACTGACTAAGAACCATTGCTACAACAGGTATGAACTGCACTACCAATTGATTACTTTTGGAAAGGTATGTAGCAACATACAGTTTTCATATGCTGTAGTGTTCAACAGAATATTTGTACCTACCAACTAAAGAAAAGGAAAAAATTTGTCACATGCTTTGATATCTATGCAGGTTTTCTGCACAAAAAGTAAACCAAATTGCAATGCTTGTCCAATGAGAGGAGAGTGCAGGCACTTCGCAAGTGCTTTCGCAAGGTTTGCATCCCAAAATCTGTCCTATTGCTATCTCTACTGCCACTATAATGAAGGCATATAATCTTAAAGCAATTCATCAGAACTACTAGTATTCTCCATAAAAAATATTCAAGCCTCAATGATTTGACAACTACAATGCCTTAAAATATATAAATTAGTATTTAATTCACAAGGGCCCAATAATATTTATAATTATAAATTAATAAAAGCTAAAGCCTTGTAACTCAACTAGCACTTCCTAGTGCTTCTAAATCCAAGGTTCAAATCCCCCCTCCCCCAACTATCAAATTATCAAAAATAATAATACTAAATAACTACCCATGGCTCCTAGTCCTATAAACAAGAAGTAATTAATTCCTTTGTGATATGACCCCAGATGAAATTTGAAACCTTTAAGTAAATAAGGCATGAGAACAAAAAGGCAAAAAATGAAGAAAAACTAGAAGAACAAAATGCAAGTCACCTTATCAGAAAATTGAAGGCAGAAAAAAAAAGAAAGACCATTGTTCTTCCCGTATAAATGAGTCACATATTCTCTTTTTGAAACTGACAAAAAGCCCTATTTTGTGCAGTGCAAGGCTTGCCCTGCCAGGGCCAGAAGAGAAGAGTATTGTGAGTTCATCTGTTCCCATTGCAACCGAGAGAAACCCTGCAGTAGTTATCAACCCCATGCAATTACCTCCACCTGAGAACAACTCACTGAAAGTAACAGAATATGAAAGCCGCACATGCGAGCCAATCATTGAGGAACCAGCAACACCAGAACAAGAATGCACAGAGGCAACAGAAAGCGACATTGAGGATGCATTCTATGAGGATCCTGATGAAATTCCTATCATCAAACTCAACATTAAAGAGTTCACAACGAATCTTCAAAATTACATGCAAGAGAACATGGAACTTCAAGAAGGTGACATGTCCAAGGCTTTGGTTGCCATAAATCCTTCTATCCCTACACCCAAACTGAAGAATGTGAGTCGGCTACGAACAGAGCACCAAGTGTAAGTAGATAACTTCTCAATATCTTAAATCCAAGTAACTGGGTTGAGCTGGATTGGATCAAGTTCAAATTGATCCTCCTGAACTGAAATCAGATTTGAACAAAGCTATCGAAATCCATATCTCTTGAATTTATTTACATCATAATCATTGAATATTGCTAGCAGAAACTCGTAGCTTCTGATCAAATATAAAATAACTCTAACCCTAGTTGGAAAGACCCTCGGTCTTTCAAATAATATATATACAAGTCTGCATGATGCAGTCTGACAACTTCCATCCTGAAATAATGCAGGTATGAACTTCCAGATTCACATCCACTCTTGGAGGGGGTTAGTAAATCTCTAAAATTTAGAATTATTAATCTACCTTTAACTAGAAAACTTGGTTTTATTTAAGCATTACCAACAAAATGCAGATGGACAGACGAGAACCTGATGATCCAAGCCCATACCTTCTTGCTATATGGACACCAGGTAAGCAAAAAACATAAATGCCTTAAGTTGCTATTGAGATCATCCAATCTAATTAATATGCTACAGATATTAATATATCAACATGCTCGTAAATAAATAAATAAAAGATATTAATATATCAAACAGTCAGAACCAAAGACAAAGTGAAGGGGTGACCAAGACCAGTCAATATTGTCACCAAAATAAGGTGTAACATTTTTAGCATCTAATTTGAATCATATTTGCAAAATTTGTAACTAGGTGAAACTGCAAATTCAATTCAACCACCTGAAAGAACGTGTGGATCACAAGAACCTAACAAATTGTGCGACGAGAAGACATGTTTTGCATGCAATAGTGTAAGAGAAGCTAATGCACAAACAGTCAGAGGGACACTGCTGGTGAGTGAACTCCTTTTAATGAAAACATAGATAATCATTAATTTAGGAAAATAAATCAGTAACATAATAGACAATTTCCAATTGTTTACTGATGTTTACATCGTGTCAATACAGATACCATGCAGAACAGCGATGAGAGGAAGCTTTCCACTCAACGGTACCTACTTTCAAGTTAATGAGGTAAGTTTATTAAAACAATATGCTCACTGTACAAGTTCTGGAGCACAGCTGGAAATACTACCAGCCTGACCTTGGGAGTGTCAGAAACCTATACCACATCCTATCGAACTGATCAAAAGCAGTCTTACCCTCATGAGATGGGAGAACTATTTATAGTTTGGTCCCCTTCATGTTAGTAAAAAATTTTAAACCATTAAGTTCATGGTTTTCAAACCAAGAATTCTACTATCATGCAGGTATTTGCAGATAATGAATCTAGCCAGAATCCAATTGATGTTCCAAGATCATGGATATGGAATTTGCCAAGACGGACTGTATACTTTGGAACCTCTGTATCAACAATTTTCAAAGGTAAGAGAATATTTATATACAAGTATTTACTACATAGCTATCCCTATTTAAACAAAAAGGAAGCTTACAGAAAATGTCTATCAGGCCTATCAACTGAGGGAATTCAATACTGCTTTTGGAAAGGTATGGAATTCTAACTTCATTTTTTCACCTCACATTATCTGCTTTTGTAGAGAACATCTTATGTCATGCACATATTACAAGAAATAAGAAGAAAAAATACAAAGACACATTTTTAACTTCACAAAAATGCACTTCACTTTTCCAAATGCCACTTGCTCAAACATATAAAATATTATATTGAGGATTGGATCGTATAAATTCCTGGAAATTATGAATAACCTTTATTTCAAATTTGCAAGAAACCAAAGGGTATAAGAAGTTTGTAAATCAGTTTTAAACCCTTTTTTTTCTTCAGGATAGTCAGTTTTAGACCTAATTTTATGTAACTAATTAAGCAAGGTAAAATGAGTGGTGTGTGTGTGTGTGTGTGTGTGTGTGAGAGAGAGAGAGAGAGAGAGAGAGGGAGAGATTTGTGAGTACTATATTGAGATATCAATAACAATATAATACATAATAGTAGCTCACTATGACAGGATAGGTGAATTGCTCTTCTAGTTTAAAAGACAAAACATAGTTGACTTAGATAGACTTACACCACCTAAGTGGTTGACTGAAGATTTGTATTTAAGGCCTAGTCTAATTCAACGTGCCTGTCTAAGAATATTATGCATATCCAAACTGTGATAAATCTACCAGAAAATAAAAGAAATATGAGAGAACATTAACCAACCCAATAGGAGTCAAATGAGTCCCCATAAAAGCACGAGGGAAAAAAAAAAAGGGAAATGCTTCAAAAGATTTGAACCCAAGACCAACACTAACCCTCCCAATAAAAAAATGTATAATAATGCTTAAATGGTTGGAATGTGTAATCTACGCTGCCTAGTTGGTCTATCAATCAATATGAAACACATAAGAAATACTCTATGAGCCACATTTTCTACTTTCAGAGTGCTGGCAATTTATCATACATATTCTTCCGAAATCTAAAAGATCAAATATCCATATAATTTTCCTACCACAAGAAAAACGTGTATCATTGCTCCATGAGCCCCCCCCCCCCCCCCAGGGGCGCCCCCCAACACCCCAAAAAATAGAAAAAAAGAAAGGAAAATCTTTGACTTAAATTCTTTATGGCAGGGTTGTTCCGTTCATATCATTCAGGGATTAGCATCAGTTCCTACTTGTTTATAAGATACCAATATTCAACCATGTTTCACTTCCTAATCTTAAGAAAATTTATTTGCAGGATTTGTTTGTGTGAGAGGATTTGACCAAAAAACACGAGCACCGCGACCTCTAAAGGCCAGATTGCACTACCCAGCAAGTAAGTTGGTCAAAACAAAAAATGAGAACAAAAGATAAACTGGCCATGATGCAGAGATGATTACCTGCAGAAGGTACAAACTGAGGTTGTTGGAACAAATCAAAAATGTTGCTGACTGAGAGAGAAGGAAGATCATTTACTAACAAATTGTTGTCCGTTCAATTCTTCTTCTAACATAAGATGCAGTTGCTCCAAGTTAGCCAGGCATTAGAAATTTTCAAGTCAGTGTTAGATCCTCTGACAAAAAAAATGTAATTTGAAATTATGATCATTATTTCATTCTTGCTCAAAACAGAGCCATTCTTCAAAAATCAGCCAATGTCACTCTCAATAAAAAAATTTACCTAGCAGAACTCACCTTTAGTTATCAATAAAAAGATAAACCATTAATCGTGAGAACGAATGTGTAATGCATGAGTGTGCAACAACAAATCTTTCCAGCGTAATTTAGCAACACAAATGCTTTTGGATTTTGGACAGCTGATGAAACTTATCAACATCACAGCTAACAGAACCACGTGATAATTTCTTTTCCTGGATGATTAAAACCACATGAAAAACATTTTAGAGAACAATTCTCAAGCCCACATTTTGGAGTCCACCAAAGATGACTAAAATCATTTTAGACACCAGACATATCAGCACATGATGCAAAGTTCCTACGTTATGACCAAGAAGCTGACGCAGATACAATATCCTGGGTTTACAACAGCACGTTATCTGGCAAACTAGTTCAAACCCAAGTTTTAATAATTCTATGAGAGGAAAATACAACAATGAAGGGCAGGAAAAGTACAAACTATATAACAAAGCCAGTGAGTATCTAGTAATCAATCAACATTGCCAATCAAGAATTGACATTACCAACAGAAACTGAATAAAAGCTGGAGGATGGGTTCTAGAAGTATAGTCTTTAATTTGCAAGATGAACCATTGTGCTTAATGTGCATTGACATCCCCATTCATAAGCTCAAGATGATCTTTATCTGCTATTTGCTTGGTTGTTGGTTATTTGCAGGTCTCATTTCTGTCTTCTTTCAAGAATTAATCAGTATTCTTCTTTTCATTAGTTAATTTTGCTGTTTTCCCCTTTAACTTTTTGAATGGGGCTGCTTTTGTTTACCTCCCATGTACTAAGAAGTAAATAATTGCTTCTATTTAAATAACTCATATCTAGCTAAAATAGACCACCAGTTCTATTATTATAAAGTTCAATAGAATATAACTCAGTCAAACATTTTTTTTAATTGTTAAATTAACAATGGATCTTGAGCCCACAAGCCCACCATCTACCTGGGTTAGAGCCCATCGGCAAAATAACCAACTCAAACATCCTAAAATGATATGCAATTATTCACTCTTTTTGGATGCGAAGGAAGAAATATACATGTGGACAATCAAAAGATCACTGCAGATCAAGTCTTTATCAAGTAGACAATCAAAAAAAATTCTAGATGATATAGTCTAACCAGTAGATGGGTTTAAAGGCATTAGTGCAACTTTTCTACTCATATGAACAACAATAAAGCCTCAATCAGCCACATGTATTCTTTTCCTCAATTCTATTTCACCCAAAGTCAAAATCCCTATTATTTTTTTAATTAACATGTCCTTTTTAACTACTTTTACAAATGTTATTTTTTATATTCCTTTACCTTTTTTCGTTCCCCCAACTTGAATCAACTCACTATTTCTTACCAGTGCATTAATTGCACTCGGCTCTCCTCTAAACATGACCAAACTATCTCAAGCAACTCTCCATCATATTTTCATCAATAAAAGTCACCTCTATCTTTTAGCAAAACATTTCAGATCTCATCTATCCATTTATTTTCACTTATCCATCTTAACATTATTATTTCAACTACATTCATTTCACGAACGTGTTGTTTCTTAACAACCCAACATTCTATACAATAGAGCATAGCTGGTCATATAGTAATCTTATAAAAAATTTCCTTAACTTCACACAATAATCTTAATGTGCTTCTCCACTTCATCCACCTTAGTCTAATCCTATGATTCACATCATCCTCTTCAATCTCTCCATCTATATGAATTATTGATCTAAGATATCAAAAGCTCTCACTTTTTTGTATCTCTTGACCATTAAGTCTTATTGCCCCATCATCTTTGTTTCTACTTTTACTAAACTTACATTCTATTCGAAATGCCTTGTTTTAATCTTACTTAATCAAAAGCCTTTAGATTATAAAGCGTCTCACCAAATTTCTAACTTCGCATTAACTATACTTCTAGTTTCATCCACTAAAACCATATCATCTTCAAAAAAATACACTAAGAGACTTCCTCTTAAATCAATTTAATGAGTTCATCCATCATTATTGCAAAAAGATAGACATAATGTTGATCCTTGGTGCAAGCCTATAGTGATAAGAAACTCACTTGTAATGCCTTCACTTGTTCTCACACTAGTTACAACTATGTTATACTTATTCTTAATTAAATTTTAGAGGAACTCCTTACTTTTCCAAAAACCCACCACAAAATCTCTTTAGGGACGCTATCATATGCTTTCTCTAGATCAACAAAACCATATGAAGATCTTTATAAATCTCCCTGTATTTTTTCATTAGATGTCTAAGTTAGAAAATAGCTTCCATGGCAAATTGTCTTGACATAAAGCCAATACATAAAAACAAATTGATTCTCTATTATTGTTGTTTCATGTCTTAAACTATGTTCAACCACTTTCTCCCAAAGTTTCACAGTGTGACTCATAAGTTTATTCCACGGTAATTTATACAATTTTGAATATCCCTTTTTGTATAATTAGTCAGATACAACAACCAAACCTTATTCCCCAAATTTTGGAGTCGGGTAAAGAAGATAATTAATTGGATCCAATATAAAAAGATTAGGCACAAGGAGAGCTTTGTGTGTGTGTGTGTGTGTGTGTAGCAACAAGAATTTTCAAGCAAAGCTTAGCTACAATATCCCTCAACGATAATGCAATATGCTTGAAGATAGGAAAAACATAATGCTTGAAGCATGATCTTACCTATCACAATGGATGGGGAAAATTTGTTACCATCTTCCCTTTATTACTTTAACTATAAGGCATCTGGAAGTGGAAGCCGAGGAATATCCATTAAAGCTTTCTGTGTTCATTTGAAGCCATACCACTGGGACATATCCCTCTAATACTTTAAGAATTCAGGAAGAAAAAATTAATTTATGGTGCATACTAATCATTCTACCAAATCCACCAAGATGTAAAGCTCATACATCTGACGATCCATTGAAAGCTAATGAAATTATCACCCATGTTACATGTAAAACATACACCGCATCATCCTTTCTACATTTTAAAGACTATTAAGGTAATAATAAAAAAAAAAATTTAAAAAAAAAAAACTCAAAATTAATGGTTAACAACCACCTAAACAAGATGAGAGATTAGGCTCCAAGTCTTATAAAAAAATCCATACAATGAGTTTTATTTCTTCTTATAATATTGTAGCAAACCTGTATACTGACTAATTATTTACCATAAGGCAGTCTTCAACCATAGGTGACACTCTCACTTCATTTTGGCTTCTAAATTCTGAACCCTAAGTAGAAGATAGTGCACATTAGTTCTGATTCTATTCATTTTAAAATAAATAAATAAATACCCTGTGAATTAGTAAACGATCAAGGGTAGAACAAACAAGAGACACCCAACTGCAAAAGAGGCTATAAAGAATCTTTGGGGGGGGGGGGGGAATTCACATCTTTTAAAACTTAATAACCTAGGAGAGCTATATTTAGAAAATTCGTGAGGGGAAAAAGGGTTCACATTGAAGCATGACTTTGAAATGTTTGTTAATATTTTCTATTCAATAATTCTAACGCCTTAAAATGAAGAGCATACACATAGTACCATAATTTTTCAAAGGTTTTTTATTAAAAAAAATGTGTTCCTGTAAACCTCATTTCCACGTTATAACAATTTCATGTACTTCCTATTCAATCAAACTTGCAACATTAACAACTTGCTTTTTATTGATCAACTAAGCAACTACAAGGACAAGCATATTTGGAATGGTTGTAAAAATCACATGAGCAATTTAAGAATAATTTTCTTAATCTGCAAATCTCAAATAATATTAAATGGCTGTCTAATAGAGCAAACCTGCTATTATCACTAACACATACTCAATTAGTCATCATCACCTAAAAACACACCCGTGATTTTTGCTTGCTAACCTTGTATTGTTCCAATCACAAATTTGGCAACCTCATCAATGAATACTTCTAGCTCACTGTCCTTACCAATTTATTTCAAATCTTCTACAAGAGCCAGGTTTTCCCTGTACTAAAAAGAACCCTTTTTTATAAGTCAATAGTTACAACAACGGAGGAAGGAGGACTCGAACCCTGGTTCTCCTATTAAAAGGAGATTAGGCTGTGCCACTAAGCTAATTGGCACTAAAAAAAATCAGTTTTTAATAGCCATTTAAGACTTTCATCTTAATCAATATAATAATTCAGATTTAAAAGAGAGTATGCAGCTTAAACTTCTCCACACTGCAGAAGCTTTTCAACCGATGCAATTATTTTTTTAACCTTCATTATACACAAGTTTCAGAACTACCATGCTTTTCTTTTTCTTTTTTCTTTTTTTTTTTGGATTGGTAAGTTATACACCTGCAAAAGTGAGAGCTTTGTGTACTAGATATGGCCTTCTAGGAAAGGATTTAACAATAGCCTATACAAAGGCTTTATTTTAGTCAAAAATATACATAATGAAATTGATTCTAATAAAATTTCAGCAGCTTATTTTAAGCTTTAAGGGTGTGATTGTTTTCTACCTATGTGATTGCTTAGGAAAACCTAGGTGTGATTGCTTAGTGTTTTATTTAATGTATTTCTTGTTCTACCCCCTCTTTCAACCCCAGACAGCATCAAGATTCAACCTTTTCTAACCTAAAACCCCTAAACATAAACTCTTATTCAAGAACTCATCAAAAAATCTATTTGAGGGTTGAATTCTTGAAGAACCTACATCACAAATCATGGTCAGCCACTGGCCACTGCCTTCTGCTACCTTAATGATTAAAACCTTGAATATTCCCAACATTCTAAATCAATCAAGTTCAATACCTTTTATATATTTCCATTAAGGTTAAATACATGAAAAGCACAAAAATAATTTGTAAACATGGCGAGATCTAGACACATAGTTATGGAAACGTGACAACATAAGGTACAGGTGCGATAAGAATTTTTTATAAAAAAATGCATATAGCATACTTCATTGTTTTCTTAAATTCTTACAAATTCTAAAGCTGATGCACCACAAACTTGCACATCAAGAAAGAAAGCATCATTAACCAGAAAGGTCAAAATACATGAAAAAAATATTAAAGAATTATCAAATAGCATTTCTTTTTCTTCTAGAGAAATAGTAATTATAAAAAATAAAAATAAAAATAAAAACACACATAGTATTGCACAGAATTTCCAAAAATATATTCAGTTCTTGGAAATGTTCAAATATTTGGGCAAGATGTATCCTAAAAATTATAATCTTTTGAGTTGTATTGTGATAGACATTTTAATGTCATTTGAAGAACTTATAACTGCAAGCAAAATTTTTAGAATTCAAAAATCTAAGTCAAATATCAAAACCTAAAAGATATACTCAGTTTAATTAAGGGGCAAATTTTATTTCCTCAAACTTCTCTATGAAAATTTTAAGAAAGTCATTGATCCATATCAATGCAATGCATGAAGCAACATATTTTGTTAAACATCTTAGCTAAACCAGAACAACTAACTTAAACCTTTTATTATTGGTAAGTTACACATACAACCAGTGGGTTTTGATCCCCACAACATCAACCTCCATCCATTATTGTGGGGGGGATGAGGTGTCATTTGAGCCAAAGCTTGTTAGCTTAGTTTGAACTATATTAACATTGTTAAACAACACATTCTGTGAAAGAAAATATGTACATTGATACTCATAAAATGCATAATGTCACATATGTGACACCCATGACCAAATTGTGGTAGTACTTTCATCAAACTCAACCTAACCTAACATCATGAGTGAAACTAATACAGGTTTGAGTCGCATATTTAACATCATTTCTTATTTCATTAATGGGCTTGAAAAAAATTGAACATTCAGCATACAATATGAAAACCTGAGCTGTGGACATTTGAAACACTAACTTGTTTCCTTGTTCGAGCTTTAAATTACTAATGAGTTTTTTAAACAATAAAAGAACTTATAAACAAGTACATACACATGCAACAACAAAAAAACATATAAAAGATATTGAAATTAAAAATTAAACTCTGCCCATACATATGTATACCAAGCCTTATACCAATAACTTTGCATGTTAATGGTTATTTGTTGTGTTATTCCATGATAATGTATATGCACGCATACCTAGCTCAATAGACCACACCAAAACAAGCCAATAGAGAGCAAAAATCTAGGAAACATGGGCATGGACTGCACAAGATATGCATCTCACATGCCTTAGACATCTGCCCAACTCCTTGACATGCATTAGTCATGCCTCAAATAAATTTTTCAAACACATTTGAATGTTTCAAGAGTAGAAGCTTTAAATTTTTTTTGGTAGGTATCCAAGAGTAGAAGTTTTAAATTCTAATGTCAATTACACGTTGGAAACGTCTTAAACATGGCTTGAATGCAATTAGACCACTCTAACATCACATTCCCTTTCTTTTGGATAAGTACAATATTCCCTTCTTCTTCTTTTTTTGGAAAAGCGGGGTTTTGTCATTGGTATCTCCAAAAGTCTACAGATTAAAAAATTCAAGAGTATAAAAACCAGATTCATTTATTTGTTCTTGAATTGGGATTTGAGAACATAAACGGAAAAAAGACAAAATTTTAACCTTCAACCTTCATATAGTTCATGCGTCTGATCTCCATGTCTGTTATGGAAATCCCTATTACATATTCTAACTAAATATGGTTTTGCTTCTTTTCCCTCTTCACTGCCTGCACCATTTATTACATAGGCTACAGGTCAACGTCTACACTCTACAGTCAACTTTTCAGTAAGTTAGTAATAATTATCCCATGATTAACAAAATGTTAAAAAAAATATTTTGGAACTGCACAATCAAAATTGACACTTAATTAGTAATAAATTTTGGAACTTTTTAACACCATTTGTATTTAGAAAGAAATCTTCCCCATCCATGCGCACAAAATTATTCGAAAAATAACGTGACTTTACAATTGACATTTCAATTCAAACAAAAATTCAATTAAACAGGTTTATTGCGTAAACTAGCAAACTCGCCAACATTTATGCAAATAATTAATGATCCTCATCAACATTTTAGGGAACTAATTGAATTTTTTGTTTCCTCTTAAAATGAAAACTTTGGATATGTTTGTCCTACCAATATTTTTTTTTTTTTCTAACAATTAGTATTTACCAAATAACTTTTTGTTCCATGCAAAGTAATAAAAAAGGATGACATAGTTGAGAATTTCAGCATTTGATCAATCTCAGCCCCCTACAATTATAAGTTACTGGAGGGTTGATTATTGGGCAAATCTAACATGATAATCCTCTACAGAAAATTTTTACAGTAAACTGCTTTTTTGTTGATCACTAGCAGTACCTTTAGAGAAGAATTAATTAAAAAGGGCAAATAACTTATTAGGTAGTTAATCTATAATACCTGCAGTACCTTATTAGTGAAAGTCATATTCCTCATAAATCTTGACCAAATGAACACAAACCTATAAGACACCGCACACCTTTAATTACCAAATTTCCATATGCCAAGTAAGCTAGCAACCAAATCTTACCAACATCCCTTCTCAGTATCTTTAATTTGTTTTACTTTAAACCTTAAAATGAATTCTCTGACCATCCACATGGATCATGCCTGCCACGGACCATTATTTACCTCTTGAAAGTACCTGCATGAAGAAGTACTTACTAGCCTATATAAATTCTATCCACGAATTCACTGGAACTCAAACAAATAGTGTATCTCAAACAAAGAGAATAAGAACAAGTCAAAAGCATCCAAAGCCTTACTTGAAAATTTCTGCTTGAATCCATCGTCCATAAATCGAATGCAAGACAAAAATTAATCATTAAAAGAAAGAAAAAATTACCACCCAATTGTTTCTAGATAAAACTTGGTGTTACCAACTTGGGCTTCATAAATCTTGACCAAATGAATTTGAACCTATAATACCGCACACCTTTAATTACCAAATGCCCATATGCCTAGTAAGCAAACAAGCACCTCTCTCCTATATCCCTCCCCAGCATCTTTAATTTGTTTTAGTTAAAACCTTAAAATGAATTCTCTAAAACATCCACACAGATCATGTATGTCCAAGGACCATTATTCCTTTTGAAACTACCTGCATAAAGTATAAAGTATTTACTAACCTATATAAATTCCATCCACAAACTTCACTAGAAATCAAACAAATATTGTATCTCAAATAATGACAATAAGAACAAGTCAAAAGTATCCAAAGACTTTGCCAATTTCTGCTAGCATTCATCCTCCATAAATTGAATGCAAGACACAGATTAATCATTAAACGACAAAAAAAGATTTTGATAATTCAAAGTTGGGAGAGGGGGGATTTGAACCCTAGATGTCTCTGTTGAAAATGTCACAAGTTGCCAGTTGAGTTACAAGGCTGTTGGCATTAAAAGACAAAATTACCAACTAATCGCTTCTAGACAAAACTTGGTGGGAATTGTACTCTTAAGTAACTTAATCAAAGCCATTCCATACTCTTCGAAGCCGTTTGGTTTGTGGAATCTTGGATCCCTAGAATCTTAGATTCACCAAATTACATTTCTAGGAATAAAAGATTGTTTCATTATTACAGTCTCATAACAACTCGACAACAATCAATCTACGCCATTAAACAAAACGCGCAACAAACAAGCACACCTTCCATACAAAGCAAACCAAACTAAAATGGTCAAAACTGCCATCAAGACACATCATCAGATAAATTATCAAAGCAGCACCACAAATTAGAACAAAATCAATCCAAAATTCAACTAGAAGCATCTGTTTGGTTTGTGGAATCTTGGATCCCTAAAATCTTAGATTCACCAAATCACATTCCTAGGAAGAGAATATTCTTTCATTATTACAGTCTCATAACAACCCGACAACAATCAATCTAAACCTTTAAGCAAAACGCACAACAATCATGTGTTCAAACCAAACAAAAACAGCCAAAACCGCAACCAAGACACATCATCAGATTAATTAACAAAGTAGTACCACAGAATTGAACAAACTCAATCCAAAATTCAACTAGAAGCATACTCCATAATCCTCTGTTTGGTTTGGGGAATCTTGGATCCCTAGAATCTTAGATTCACCAAACATCCCTAGGAATAAAAGATCCTTTCATTATTATAGTATCATAACAACCCAACAACAATCAATCTACACCATTAAGCAAAACACGCAACAATCACGCGCACCTTCCATACAAAGCAAACCAAACAATAACGGTCAAAACCGCCATCAAGACACATCATCAGATAAATTAACAAAGCAGCACCACAGAATTGAACAAACTCATCCAAAAAAATTCAACAAGCACACTCCATAATCCTCTGTTTGGCTCCTGAGTAAAAGGAGGGAACACAACTAATACTATTACTAAAACCTCAAATCTTACTGAATTAGTTCAAGTACAAAGCGATCAACAATTTGATTAGTCCCAATCTTCTAAATTTCATCCAAAAAAAACTGAAAAAAATCCCCTACTGAACCAGCTTAAGTACGAATCGATGAACATTTTGCTCATTCTAGATCTAAATTTTCTCTATCTCTTTTTAAAACCCTTTCAATTTCATCAAAAACAACTTTAAACACGATCAACTATTTTTTCTTCCTCCATAATTTGATCTCTCTCTCTCTCTCTCTCTCTCTCTCTCTCTCTCTCTCTCTTTTAAATCTTCTAAGTTTTTAAATTCGTTTCGTTTTCTGAGCAACCAAACAAAGAGAAAACGAAGCAAAAACAGAATCATGAAAGAAAAACAAGAGCTAGGGTTTGAGAAAGTGAGTTTTGGATGAAACTCAGAAACGTAGAGAGTAGAAGAAGAAGAAAGTATACCTGAAGTGGAGGCAGAGTTACTGAGAGTTGTTGTTTGTTGTGGAAATTGTTTTACTTATATTTTAGGTAATGCGGAGAGAAGAGAGAAGTGGGGGGGAAAAAGAAAGGAAAGTGATAAGAATTTGGAGTTGGGGATTGGGAATCGGGAATTAAGGGGGAGGGGAGTGGGGGGGTGGGGGAGGGTTTTCGGGGAAAAAAATATAAAAGAGTTTTGCCATTTGCCGCCTCTTCGTCTTCCCTCCACAATTCCACATTGAAACTTTTGGATTGCTGATTGGTGGGTTCATGGGATTTTTGTGATACCTTTGTCCACGTGGGTGGATACTAAATGAAGCACCACTTTCTTTTCTTTTCTCTTTCTTTTTTTTTTTCTTTTGGAATTTAGAGGTTCTACTTTCTTTTTCTTTTTATGAGATTCATTTCACCCTATTTACCATGTTTATCTAACTATCTTGTAAAGTACTATCTTTTAATGGTCCATTTGAATTGAGGGCCCGTTTGGTTGGAGGAGTAAAAAAGTGAGAGATAGAAAATTTTTCCTCATTTTTGTTTGGTTGGGAGTGAAAAAGTGGAGGGATGAAAAAATTATGTTTGTATAAATTTACTCAAGTACCCTTATTAAAAAATAATATCCTATTCAAACAAAAAAAAAAGTGAAAAAAAAAATGCAATAACGCAAATTTATTAAGAAATAAAAATCTTATCTAGAAAAAAAAAATCACGTCCAAATTAAACTAAAACAAAAAATCACAAAAGAAAGTGAAAGACGAAAAAAAAAAAAAAGAATAAGAAGAACAACTAGAGGAAGCTTGCTCAAGGAATCAAAAGAAAAAAAAGGAATAAAAAGTAAGAGGCAACATCTAAACGAGAAAAATAAATAAAAAGATGAGGCAACATACAGGAAATTATTTTTTTATGTTTTAATTATTTATAACATGCCACTAAACATAACAGGAAATTACTTGCCATAATATATATATATATAGAGAGAGAGAGAGAGAGAGAGAGAGAGAGAGAGAGAGAGGGGGAACTTTCTAGTTGCAATACCTCCAAAATTAGTGTAAATAGATAAAGAGAAATATACTACTCTAGTTTCAAACGGTTGCTTTACAACTATTTAATGCATAAGAGGTGAGGATGACATTACTTTTCAGTTTTGATCATAATTATAGGTTGTTTATTCTATGTCAGGATGATTCCTTCCTTCCTCTTTCTTTTTATTTTTTGTCAACATGATTAGGGTGTATTGTTTTACATTTGAAAGCATAACACACACACATAACTTTAATTATATAGGGTCCGTTTGGATAGAACTTATTGCTGAAAACTGAAAACACTGTAGCAAAATAATTTTTAAATGTATGAATAGTGCTGCAGGACCCATTTTTAATAAAAAAAATTGCTAAAAAAGTACGTGAACAGTACACGCACTGTGCGCGCACTGCGCGCTTGTCTCCCCGCAGCAGAGAAAAAAAAAAAAAGCAAAACTCAAAACGTGGACACAGCAACAAAAAAGCTGGATCCAAACATCCTCATAAAATCTAAATATATGATATATGCTATGAAACTTTATAGTAAACACAACTTTCTAGTTGTACTATTTAAAAAAAAAAAAAAACCAAAAAACAACAACCTTCTAATCGTAGTAAAACAAGTTTACCAAACCTCTAAAAATAGAGTAAATAGATAAAGAGAAAGACAATATGTGAAAACCATAAAAATGTCGTAAAACCTCTATATGTGCATGTTGTAATCATGTAAACCTTCACGATTGTCACCATGGCCTCCCTAAGCAAGCTCGACATCCTGTATTCTAATTCTACCCTCCTCTTTAAACCTTCGTGATTATAAATTTTTGTCTAAGCCAAACACGCCAAAAAATAAATAAATTTTAACTCTATGATCTCTTTTTTCTTTTGATCAAGTGTTGCACTATACGAATTATATTTTGATTTTTTTTTTAAGGGAGTTTTCAACCTAAAGCGTCTGCACTCTGCTCCTAATGATAGATTTTACTTGGTAATCTTAATTTTAATGATAGTCACGATCCTACCTCATATGGAGCAAAATTTATAATACTCATATTATACATATACATGCATATATATATACACACACACACACAAACATTCTCTATAAAATGCATTGAATGCAAGAGTTAATAATCATTTATATACAGAAATTAGATTATTTATGTACCAAATTTCACAAATATTTAAAAAATAATAATAAATATATTACTTTTATTATCATATGTGTTATTTTGCATAAAAGGTAAATATGTTACTTTTATTCTATATTATTTTTTCTTTCCTTTAATTATAAAGATTATTTTAATGTTCCTTTTTTTTATCCATTCTCTATCATTATTTCATTTATATGTTTGAATTTTGAACCCTAAATTACATTAAAAATGGGAAATATTTTATTCATTTTTAAAAAATATTTCGTTTGTTGCCATGAATTATATATATATATATATATATATATATATATTGAGAATTTAAAATTCTAGAGAGTTATCAAAATTAAGGGAACAAAAATCCTTTATCCCAATATAAACATTTCACCTTTCTATCTAACTGGACATACTTTGACAACTTGGCTCTAGGACCATTAGTGAAGTAAAGAAGTATGCAATAATAAATGCAGAATATAATTGAATATAATATAATTGTAAATGCATAAACAAATTGAATATAACTTGAAATGTCTTTAAATGCAAACTTGAAATAAATAAAATAACTTGAAACACTTTCAAGTTTAAGGTGACTACAAGCCTTGAACTGAATGTTAAATAGAAAAAATAAAATATAATTTTGCTAAGAAGGTTATCAACTGATATAGGAAATTGGAATGAGGTCGTGGAATGAGTTATGTCTTCTTCTTTTGAAAAATGCTAACTTATATAGACTTTTCATGCTTTATTATGCTTGGGATTCCTAACCGCTAGACTATTATGTCCTGAGGTGCCTGGGATTCCTAACTGTTGGACTGCTTTGCTTCTAGGAGCCAGAGATTCCTGACTACTGAACCGCTTTGCACTAAAAGCAGACTCTTTTAACTGTAGTGAAATATTTTAACTGACTGCAAATCTTTACTCTTTTTAATGATATCAAATTTGATGTGAAAGATGAACTATTCATTAATAGTAACTTGTAGGGTACTATTTCAAATAGTGTTATTATTTTTGTCTTGACTTGTCGGTGGTACTATTCAACTTTAACTTTTGTGAGAGGAAATTTTTTTAATTTTTTTTTTTTAGATTTTCTCATTGGACCAGGAGGGTACATTATTTTTACTATTCCCTAATTTTTAGCGAGATCATAAGAGCACTAGGTTGGATGTAAAACCCCCCCAGTTGCTTTTTTACATCCTCATAAGCTAAAATGATGCTTCATCCGGGTTGGTATTTCTAAAAAATGTTGGCAACTATGAACAGTAAGGTTGTAAACATACAACTTTACTGTACCAGGTTGTTAGATTAATTTTTTCTTTCTTTCTCTCTTCTCTCTCTCTTTCTATACGTGGCTTTCTTCTCCCCCCTCTCTCTCTTTATTTCTCAGACTTCCCTCTCTCATTTTCTTTCTCTTCATCACCACCAACACTCACGGTTTGGTGGCGATGAACGTGGTGGTCGGTGGATATTCTCAAACTTCCATTTCTTCTCTCTCTCTCTCTCTCTCTCTCTCTCTCTCTCTCTCTCTCTCTCTTGTGGGTATTGTTGTGTTGGTGGGTATTGATGGTGGTGGATGTTTGACGCTGGGTATTTGGTGTGGGTGTTTGATGGCGGGTATTTGTGGTGGTGAGTGTTTGATGGTTGGAGTTTGATGGTGGTGGGTGTTTGATGGTGGGTATTGTGAGAGACCGGGTACTTGGGGTGCTCTCGAAAAAGAGATTTGAGTGCTTTTAAGCGCATTTCTCTTTTTGGGTAGTGGTGTGGAGTCACCACTTATTTTTATACAAAAAAAAAAGAAAAAATAAATACAAATTACATGATCAAAATATTTCAAATGTCATTAATTAAATAAAGACAAGTACAATTTTGGTAAATTAAAAAGGCTTTAGATCCTAGTTACAATCTATGCAAAAGAATACAAAACTTTTGGTCCTAGTTACAATTTACCAAAAATTAAAAAGACAAAACACTAATCTACCTATCCAAAAATCCTAAGCTTGAGTGCCTCATGAATATGTTCTCTTTTAAAAAAAATCAGTTCTATTTTTAAAAAAAAAAACTTTGTTTGTTAAAAAAAATTAGATCAGTTTTTATAAAGGATAAAAAGAAAGATTTTATGGGGAAAAATAATATATGTTTTGTATAAAGTAAAAAAAAAAGGTTTGATTTGTAAAAATCAGATCTGTTTTTCGTAAAAGAAACAAAATGGGATTTTGTTAAAAAGAGTCAATTTGCTTTGAAAAGTACAAAAAAAAAAAAGATTTTTGGTTTGTATAAAAAATCAGATTTGTTTTGTGTAAAAGAAACAAAATGGGATTTTGTTAAAAAGAGTCAATTTGCTTTGAAAAGTTAAAAAAAAAAAAAAAAGATTTTTGGTTTGTATAAAAAATCAGATCTGTTTTGTGTAAAAGAAACAAAATGGGATTTTGTTAAAAAGAGTCAAATTTTCTTTGAAAAGTTAAAAAAAAAAAAGATTTTGATTTGTATAAAAAATCAGATCTGTTTTGTGTAAATAAAAAAATAAAAAAAAAACCTTTTGAAAGAAGATTCACATTCATGAGATAAATTCATTATGCATGCTTCACATGTTAAAGAATCAACCTAACTTTCAATCCTTTCTTATAAATTTCAAAATCTGCAATTTTGTAACAAAAATCAAATTTGTATTTAATGAAAATACAGATTAGTTTTTGTGAGTTAAAAAAAAAGGGGAAATTTCACTTTACCCACCTGTGGTTTGACTTGTTTTAACAATGTCCACCCGTGGTTCAAAAGTTATCACTTAACCCACTTGAGGTGGCATCCGTTAGACCCCCATTACCCACCTCTGCCCTTTCCATTAGAAAATCCCCTTTACTATATAAGCTAAAATTAGAACCCAAATAGAACCCAAATAGGAAGAACGAGCTCTCTCCCTCTCTCTACCTTAGAATCCCTAAAAATCCCCAAACCCATAATCCCTTTCTCTCTTCACTTAGATTGCCAAAGTGAAATCTGAACACTTGCAAGCAAGGAGGTGTATTGAAGCTTGGGTTTTCCTCTATATCAGGTTCCTTAAAAATCCCCAAACCCATTTCTCTCTTTACTCTGATTGCCAAAGTGAAGTCTGAACATGTCTTCTTCAAGTTATTACTTGGGTTCCGGTTGCCATTCATGTTCAGCTAATCATTGTCAGCTATGGACTGATTTGACCTTGAACAATTTTGGGAGAAGGTTATATGGGTGTTGCTACTATGATGTGGTGAGTAACAGTTGGTTTTCAAATTTATTTTTATTTTCTGGTTTTGTTGGCTTTATGAATAACCCTAATTTGATTTTGTTTATAGGATGATGAACCTACTTGTAAATACTTTAGGTGGTTGGATGGAAAAACATATAAGCGTGGGTTTGAAGTTGCACTCATTGTCCTTACAAGATTCAGTATGTACAAGAATCAAGCAAGAGTTGCACAAGAAAACGAAAATGAGGCTAGTGATAGGGAAAAATTAGCCAAGCGAAGGGAAGAAAAAGCTAGGGTGAGAGAGAGGATAGCTAAAGAGAAGTTACAGAAGTAAAAATTTGCACTTGTTGTGTCATAGGGGTTTTTTGCTATTTTTTTTTGTGTTTTCTGGTAGGACGAGAGAATTTTGAACAAAGCCGTTGAGTCTGCCTTGAAGGCAAGCTGTTGTAGTTATTGTATAATTTTGGGTACTACCACTTTTAACAAGTGTATTCCATGTATTTGGCACCATGTAATGTTGTTGTTTATTTGAATAGAGTATGCAATGTGTTTTTTATGTAATGTGTTCTTCTTTATGTAATCTGTTGTTGTTTATGTAATGATGTCTTGTTTGTGCTCTTTATAAAATGTGTTCTTCTAATTTGAATAGAGCATGCTGCCTTGTTTATGTAATGTGTAATGCTGCCTTGTTTTTTAATAGGGTATGCAATCTGTTCTTCTTTATATAAGGGGAAATTGCACATGCACCTCACAAGATTCTGTTTACATCAAATGAAAAAGTAGAAAGAAATATGTTTAAAAGCAAAAGTACCATTCCATACATATATAATAAGCATTGTTTAAAACAAGTGGACTCCACCTAATATTAATGGCTAAACAATGCCAAAGTACTTCAATAATAGGTGGTTCTGTCCCCACTAAGACAAAAACAAAATGACTTCACAGTCTAAAGTTATGCACAATAACAAAAAAGTAAAGTAAAGTGTCTGCAAACACATTCTCCTTGCCCCTACCATTGCCTTTATCCTTATCCTTGCCTGGCATACTATCCCTTATTGAGAACATTGCACCAGATGTCTCAGCTCTTAAGTCATCTCTTCCATATGAGAACAGATGACTACTCTTAACTAACCTTAGTGTTAACAACCTCCTTAGATGCTGCAAAATACATAGCAACTCCATATCAAGATCTAATCCAAGGTTTTATATAAGTATAAAGGGTGGTGTTTGTGTATATACCTGAGATAGAGGTTTTCTTGTGTCCCATGTTTCATTAGGAGTATAAGAGATGGGCTGGCTGCATGAGAACCAATGAGCTATGTGTGCTTTACTTGGTCGTGGTCTGCTTGAATCTGCTACAGATGGTGGTGGTCTGCTTGAAGCTGAAGCAGATGTTTCAGATGGCTGTGTGTAGGGTTTGCCTGTTGGCTACCTTAGTGGCTGCTTTTGTGGCTAGTTCACTGGTTGACTTGCTTAATGGGTGGTTGGCTTTCTTATTGAATGGCTAGCTACCCCACTTGTTACTTGACTGGTTGTCTACTTGGCTGCATTGTTTACTGGTCCAGGTGGGTGCCTTACTTATTGGTTGGCTGCCTTATTTACTGGTCCAGGTGGGTGCTTTGCTTATTGGTTGGCTGCCTTGTTTGTAGATTTAGGTGGCTGCCTTGCTTGCTGGTTGGTTTCCTAGTCAGCCTTCTTGTTTGCTAATCTTGTTGACAGCCTTGCTTGTTGATTCATTGCCTGGTTGGCTGCCTTGTTTTCAAATCTAGGTAACTGTCTTGCTTGCTGATTGGTTGCCTGGTTGGCAAACTAGGGTGGCTGCCTTGCAAACTTCCTCAGTGGTTGCTTAGGTGGCTGACGTGTTGGTGGGTGCTTTGCTGGTCTAGGTGGGTGCTTTGCTTGTTGGTTGGCTGCCTTGTTTGTAGATTTAGGTGGCTGCCTTGCTTGCTGGTTGGTTTCCCAGTCGGCCTTCTTGTTTGCTAATCTTGTTGACAGCCTTGCTTGTTGATTCATTGCCTGGTTGGCTGCCTTGTTTTCAAATCTAGGTAACTGTCTTGCTTGCTGATTGGTTGCCTGGTTGGCAAACTAGGGTGGCTGCCTTGCAAACTTCCTCAATGGTTGCTTAGGTGGCTGACGTGTTGGTTGGCTGGCTGCTTGGTTGGCAAACCAAGGTGGTTGCTTAGGTGGCTGACTTGTTGGCTGGCTAGCTGGTTGAGGTACTGAAATTGTACCTTGACTTGGTTGGTCAGTGCTTGTTCCTTGTCACTCTTGTCCATACAAAAAGAATTGTCTTGCATCAGAAATAGATTTGTAATATAATTGTCATAGTGAACATATTCTTGCTTTACTTACAAATTTTTTTTGCCTCTCAAGTCTTTGTCTCATTTGCCATGGTGTCTCACCAGTTATTCCAACCTTACATCTCCTTGAATTATGCCCCTCCTTATGGCAAACCCACATTTTATAGGTCTATTTGACCTAGAAACTTTGTATGGGTTGTTTGGCTCATATGTATCTTTCTTCTTTTTCATTGGTGGTTTGCTTGAAGGCTTGTACACAATTGGAGCAACAGGGGCAGGTTGGTTGGTTTCAATCCATTCATCTTTGCCAGGCAGTAAGGTAATCATCTCCTTGTATGCAACCACACAGGCATCATTTCTATAGCATGCATGCACATAATCCTCAGGCCTCTCTAGATTCTTATAGATTGCTACAACACCATGTTTACATGGGATTCCTATCAAATCCCAAACCCTACAACTACGACACTTTCTTGTAAGGCTAACCACATGCCTCTCATACTCATTATCAACCTCATATATAAAGCAACTTGATGGAACAGTAGAAAATGACTTAGAATCAACTTTCAACTGCTCAAGCTTTTGCACTATGTTTGGACATATGTCACTAGTGAACTTTTCAATCTCAGTCCTCTTATTATACATTCTAGTCATCAACCTAACCCTAATCCATTCTAGCATGGCAATGATAGGCTTATCCCTAGCATCTAGTATTATAGAATTAAATGACTCACTAAGATTGTTCACATAACAATCAGAGATGGCCCTTGGAGTGAAATGTGACTTGGTCTATTGGGTTAGTTGATTGTCTGTTAGATACTCTCATGCATCTTTGTCCAAGTCCTTCATATCTTGCATTCTCTTCTCAAACTCCCTAACTGTTGTTGTTGCAGCACACCTCCATAATACAACCTTCAATTCTAAACCCTTGAAGTTTAACTTAAAGTTGCTGTAAATATGCTTCACACAGAATCTATGTTCAACTATTGGGAACAACATCTCCATGGTAGGTATCAATCCTTGGTTATCAAAATTAAAATAAAAAAACATCTAAAGAACAAAAATGAACACCATCTGCCTAAGAACAAAAAAAGAACTTTCAAAAAGCAAAAACGTAATGACTAAGAACAAACAGAAATCTCAAAAAGCAAGTGAATTGTATTACCTTCTGCCTATCTAAAATGAACACCAAATTCAGCTCATCTGGCCTCCCAATATCATTTGAAAATGTTTGTAAAAACCACACCTAAGAATCCTTGTTTTCTTGCTCAGCTACACCTAATGCAACAAGGAAAATATTGTCATTCTCATCCTTTGCAGTTGCTGATAATATATGTCCACCAAACTTGCCTTTCAAATGGCAACCATCTAATCCTACAAGTGGCCCGCACCCCCCCCCCCCAAGAATCCAACTTTCTATGCATTGTATCTCATATATATCCTCTTAAACTTAGGTTGTGTGTTAGATTCAATAATCTCAGTTTGCAGAATCACCTTACTCCCCACATCAGTTACTCTTATCATCTCAGCATAGTCCCTAAGCTTCCCATACTGCAACCTCTCATTACCTAGTATGAATTCTTTAGCTTTCTTCTTAGCTCTGTATGCTTGATTTATGCTCAAGTCCACAGACACATCTGCATAACTCGATGCTTCACACCAGAAATTGCCCAATTAGGGTTTTTGTTGAAATCATCCAAGTACTTCCTAGCAATTTATGTAGAAGTGACTTGACTATGCTTGAATGTCCTCCCACATGTACAAGTTGGAACCATGGTGTAATGCCCTAACTAAAAAAAAAAAGGATCAGATTTTTTAAGAGGCCACACATGACCCACCTACCCCTTTAATTCCCACCACACATTTCAACTACCACCTTATCCCTTGGCCAGCTCACTCTTTTCCTCCCTTTTCTTTTCATTTTATCTCGTACACTATCACTCTCTCATCCTCTTCTACCGGTACCACTCCTCACCACTTCCACCACCATTTTTCCGACAAGATCACTGGGAAACTCCATAGAAAAAGTTAAGGCTCACTCATCCCTACTATTTCAGGTAAATTTTTTTAATCTTTTTGGTGGGTTTTACACTTTTTCTTGAGATTATTTTATCTAAGCTTTAATAATGATACCCATGTGATTTATGAGCATTGAAAGTGATATTTATGTGTTTTTATGTATGGGTTTTGTATTGGTGGAATTATTTGATGAGTGGGTTTATAGTTTTTATAATGGTGGCTAGCTAAGCAGTGAAGATTTGGGGGTTTTGGCTTTTTAATGTGAAATATATTGTGAATATAATTTTATTGAGTTTATTTGGAGCTAGTAAAAGATTTAAATGGTTTGTGTTGGAGGATATTGTGATTTTGTTTTCATGGGTCTTTGATGATGTTGTGTAAATCTTATGGAAGCGACTCATAAATTGTTAAGATTTTAGTATTGGAGAGATAATATTGAATGGGTTAATATTATAAATTGGAGCCTATGTCTTGTGAGTTAATTTGTTGAGAAACTTTGGAAGTGGAATATATTATTTGTGAGGTTAATTACTAGGCTTGTCTAATTAAATTCTTAGTTTGCAATCTCTAATTCATAGCTAAATACAATGTCAAGCTTTAAGCTTATTGTGATGGGTTTGCTTGGTATTGTTTAAGTTCTAGCTAATCTCCTTTGGAGGTTGGAGAGTTAGGTTTTTTGCAGGTTGCAAGGTAAGTAGCCTTTTAATGGGATTTTTGGAAAATAACCATGTTGCATAAACTTTGTTTTTGGGTCAAATACAATTTTGGAAAATTATTTGTGGAACTATGTTTTCTTAAAAATGTATTGTGTTGTGACCCTATTATATATGAGTACATATGAAAAGCGCATCATATTTAATATTGCATATGGGGAAATGCATGATTTGTTAGTATGGAAGAGATAAGCAT
Source organism: Castanea sativa (assembly GCF_040712315.1). Taxonomy (NCBI): domain Eukaryota; kingdom Viridiplantae; phylum Streptophyta; class Magnoliopsida; order Fagales; family Fagaceae; genus Castanea; species Castanea sativa. The sequence continues at coordinate 43,160,973 of NC_134023.1, read as the reverse complement.
CTTTTATAATTCTTGGGAATGGATTTTATGGATTTATTGCATTATTTGCAAATTCTAAAGATGTTTTATCTTAACTTGTGATATTTGGGAAATTGATAGAAAATGTTATTGACAAGAAATGATTTTGGAAAACTTGAGAACCTTCTGAATATATTGGGTATTTCAAAGGTTTTTGTGAAACTACTTGAAATTGACTAGTTTTTTGATTTCATGTAAACTGTGAGCTCTTCATGTTTTTACCCTTGGGCCGTGACATGTGATTACTCAGTGATTACCCAGCCAGGTGCCGTAGTCTTTGTGACATTGATATTTTGGCACCCCGTCCTTGTGGCGGATTGATGTCTTCGTGGCATATCTGATGTCTTCGTGGCATAACTAATGTATTTGTGGCATAATTGATGTCTTAGTGGCATAATTGATCTTCGTGGCATACTAATGTCTTTGTGGCATAATTGATGTCTTTGTGGCGGCTTGTCATGTGGCATTGGGTTGGATTTTCAAGTTTTAAAAGGGTGTTTTCATAGGACGTAGTTTCTTGTTGGAATACTTTAAGAAAGCTTGGTGTTACATTCTTTTAATCATTCTTGTCATTTTATTAAGAAAAATTGGAGTTGCTAGATGTTTAAGGAAATTCCCAAATTATAACATGGTTTGTAAAATGGTCATTATCATGAAACTTGCATTTGCCCCACTCCCATTAATTATGCTACCTACTGGGCTCTGTCTTATTCCATTATTTTATAAACTTTTCAGAGTAGGCAACAATCTTTTGAGACAGCTTTTTTGGTGGCTAATAGTAGTTAGACTAATTACTGATGGAGGCTGAACTTTTGTAATGGAGATATTAGATGATGTACATCTTAAAATAGGCTTGACTCATTCTTTTGTATATTATAGTGGTTGTGATGTTATTTCCACTAATGGGACAACCTAATGATATGTAATTATTTATTTAGACCTCTATTCTTTTATGGCCAATGGTCCTTGTAATTATTGCTTAGAGGTCTGACTTACTTTGAGAGTATATGCAATGGAATTATTATAATAATTCTTGATATTGGTACTTGATAGGATTTATGTGGATTGAATTGTCAAAAAGGAAAAATTTACAGATACTTGAGACGTCTTTCTCATGCTTTAGACCCTTTGGGGTTTAGGACGTAACACATGGTCTTTATCTAGAAGGTTAACTCCCCTGAAATCTATGATGCATATATCCTCCAACCACATTCATACTTGCAGTGGACAGAAACTTTGGTTTTTTCATTAAGCTTGAACTCAATGTCCGCAGGCTTTTGCACTGCATATTCCCTCAAGGCAGCCTAAACACCTTCCTATTTAGAAACTTCATACCCTTGCATAACTGAGGGTTATTCATGCCAGTCTTCTCATTGAACTCTGGACATCTCACCCTTTCATCCTCATCTTGAGAACTGTTAATGCTCCTAGTGTCATCATCATCAAAAGCTTTTTCAGCCCAATCATCATCATCAAGAGCTTGATCACTGGCAGCAGCTTCTGGTTTCTTCCCATTATCTATAATTGGCTCCTTCAAATGCTCTCCCTCATTTACCTTTTCAGTATCTCTTTGATGCTCTCTCATATTGGGCACCTCATTGTTCTGAGCACCAACTATGTCATCAGGATAATCTAATCCTTCATACCGTTCATCTAGCCAATCAAGTTTATCCACATGAACTTCTTCACTTCTAACACTTTGTCCATAGGTAGCATTGTCATCCACATGCACTTCTCCACAACCAACAAGTTGCCTACCCCCAGCATTGTCATCCACAGCTCCGTCAACACTATCATCCCTTAAACCCTCAACAGGTTCTTCACTAACATCATTTTGGTCAACCATAGATGATCTAATAGAGACAATATTAGTTACCTCCTCACAATTAGTATCATCATCTTCATCATTCATTTCCCATGGCTGGTCTACTGCAATTGGTTGATTTGGTTCAACTATAGGTTCTCCAATAGCAATTGGTTCAACTTCAGGTTCTACATAAAGTGTGATTTCATTTGTTGGCCATTCAACATGTAGTTCACACATGTAAGTCACATCACCATCTGAAGTAATTAACCTTAACCCTTGCTCTAAGTCACCACTAGGTATTAAATAATAAATCCTACTGTTAATGGGTCCCCCAGCATCAACACAAATGTCTTGTACCTCAAAATGACTTAGTAGATCTAGATCAACATTACCCATTATAGATACCTTACCACCAACATACTCTAAACCAGGGTTCCACTCAAAATTCCCATTATGGTGAATACTAAAATCAAAACGAATTTTAGCAGCCATTTGCAGGAGTTTAAACACATGCACAAACAACAGTAATTGAATACATAACCAACACATGCACAGAGAGCACCAATCATTGACAAAAGCAAAATAATTTCATACAACATAAAATACCATTTAACATGGGGTCAGGGGAGACAAGAAACACAACCAACTAAAAAATTTGTCTCCATAGGACCACAAACAACCTAAAAATGCATCTACCCAAAATATTCTTAGGGATCACAGTCATCAATGTCAACTATAAAGGCAAGAAATTATTTAACAGAAAACCACTAATTTTATGACAGAAACCCTTTAATCTGAATCACCTTCATCAATCGTTACACATTGAAAAATTCAGATCAGTTTTGTATTAAAAGAAATCAGATCTGTATTTGATGAAAATACAGATCGATTTTGTGTTAAAAAATCAGAGCTAAAAAATTTAGATTAGTTTTTGAATTTAAAGAAATCAGATAGTTAGCAGCAGATTTTGAAATTTAAGAAAGATAATCATAATAAACAATCATCTAAGAACATGTTAAAGAAAAATTCAAGTAGAACATGTTAATTATATATCAAGAACAAAAAATAATAAAACATGCTACACATATTCGTGCATCAAACAATAACAAAAAATCAATGAAAGAATAAAGGAAAGAAAAAAAAAAACAAAAAACAAAATACCTCTTGCATGAGAGTGCTCTTCTAAAGAAAGAATATTTTAGAATTCAAAGAAGTTTGTTCACCTCTTTGAAGCCTAAAATACTTTACTTACAAAAAAAAAGTTCCTAAAGCCAAAGCTTTCAAAACGTCTTTAACGTAAGGGGAATTGAAAATTTAGAAGAGAAGAGCCAAAAAGAGGGGGGTCAGAAAGTGTGCTGAATTTAGAGAGTCATCCCTTATTTATAGAAGTTGGAATACTTCGAAAAATTAGCTGAATGATCAGATACGAATTGAGACACGTCCCTATCTCTAAAGAATCGAAAAATATAAGCCTTATCTCAATCTAGGAGTCCTCAAGCTGAGCAACGTTTTTGTGCCACTCGGCACTTTTCATGTGTCAATCGGCACTCCAAGAGTGTCGAATGGCTCTCTTGGGTGCCGAGCTTGCATTTGAATTTTAGTCCAATTTGGACTCATTTTTTAAGGATTTTTGAGCCGGGAATTGTACTTAGACACATTTTTAATCCATATTCTAAAAATTAATATCCTTTTCTAGATATTTAGGTCTTTAAAGTGATAATTATCTTGTAGATCAATATTCCAAAAAGTCTTGATTATCCATAACTTCTTTGTTATTTGATTATCCACTTTATTCCTATGCAAGCAAGTCTATTTTTAAGACTAACTAACAACCAATCACAAAATTATTTAATTAAATTTAATTGTCTAGCTAATCAGAATTAATTTAAATTAATCATGCAATGTCGATTCCACCCAAACAAAATGCATGTAGACTGTACAAACTTGATCATGCGATATCTTATAATCTGACGGTCTGATTTGGAAATCAGACATATCATCGCGATCGTTAGAACCTCAAGACCATATTTATGATATGCAATGAATGAATTAACATATGTAACGCAACTCTAAATTTTGGGTATATGAATGATCATTCTAGTCATCTTCCAAGATTAAACTAGCTTGTAACCCTATGCGTATCCATGGATACACTTGAAAATATACAATAGGATGCATATTATTATTCCTATATATAATTTAAATATTATTGATAGTTATTCTTATATTTTGTTAACTCTTTAAAATGTCTTGTAAGAATATTATTAGGTATAAAAAGTAAACTGTCCATGTCTATTTTATTTATTTATTTATATTACTTCTTAATTTTTGTTATTGTGAAGCACTTTTTTTTACTATTCATTTATTCTAGACTCTTTAGTTTTTGTACTCAATAACTCACTTGGATGAATATTTATGATGTGGTTCTATATTTGATTCTAAAATTGGGAAATAAAACTCTCTCTAAAGATAAATAATTTACATTAACTCACCTAAATATTAAAAAATATATAGATAGAACATCTGATGCAAAATTAGATAACTATTAGAATCAAATTTAAAATTTAATTGAATTTTCGCTCAGTTTTACTTATTAATATATATATATATATAGATGACTTATAAATTTGAATTTTTTTTTAGTTATATAATTATGTTTTTTATAGTTTATTATATTGGACTCCTCGTTTTCTACACTAAATTAATTAATTTAGCACAAAAATTTAAAAATTTAGATTAGATAGGACATGTAGCGCAAAATTAAACTCTAATTAACATTCAATTTTTACACTAAATTAACTCACTTGGCACAAAATTCTAAAATTTAAATTAGATGAGACACATGACGCAAAATTAGACTCTAATTGAATTTCAATTTGAAATTTAATTGAATTTTTTCTCTGTTTTACCTATTATTATATATATAGATTATGGGTGCAAAATCAAGTGTCTATAGGTGTTCATTGGTGGTGTATGTTTGATGGTGATGGGTGTTTGATGGTGGGTATATGGTTGCAGGTGTTTGATGGTTGGAGTTTGATGGTAGTGGGTGTTTGATAGTGGGTGTTTGATGGTGGGTATTTGTTGTTGGTAGTGGTGGTGCCATGGTGACTATGGTTGTGGGTTGTTTAGCTGTGGTGAATCCATGAATGTGTATGGGTATAAAAAAAATGGCTATGGTGAAGAGAGATAGTGAGTAGGAGAGAGAGAATTGAATTTTTTTTATTATTATTATCTGTTGGTATAGTTTATATTGTTTTAATGAGTTGTATGTAAAAATAGAAACTGGAGTGTTGAGTGCGTTGTAAAATAGAATGGTAAATAGATAAAATAGGTTTCAAAGATGCAAAATAAACACTTTTTGGCATACCTGGATGCTAGTGCTCTAAGAGTCTTGGGAATCTTGGTATAGTGAATTGAGATATGGGTTGGGAACAGTTTTTCTAGCTTGTTAATTAGAGGAGGATGCATGGGCGGAGCTGTTATTGGACTAGGGGGGGCAATGGCCCCCCCTAATTTTTTTTATAAAAATATTATTATATTAATAGGTACTAAGTTTAACAATTTTGTTCAATAAAATTACACTTTGCCCCCCTTAATAATGCCATTAATTCTTTTGAGAGTAATCTTATAGCCAAAAACGTTTTTACAATATTTATACAAACTATTAAGGTAGCAAATTCTTATTAGTTCGTACACTTGCATAACTTTTTATATATCAATAACCACTTATCACATTAGCAATTTGTAAAAATTTTGTAGTTTTCGCATTTTTCACCTTTTAAAGGACATAAAAAATTAATAGATTAAATCTAAAACAAATATAAAAACTCAAAAAAATTAGCTCAACAACAAAAATTACCAATATAATAAAACTAAAAAAATTAAGTCCAATCAATATATTTTACCCAGAACAAACTACTTGGCCATTTAAAAATTTTTTAACAAAAATCCTTAGTAGTAAAAAAATAGACTCAAGGGTTGGAGCCACCGCACACAGCTAGCAGCAAAGTCGCCCCCCCTAACTCCAAGTCCTGGCTCCGTCCCTGGGAGGATGCCTTTGTGGAAGTCAAAGAAGCATTGACTTTATCGTCATTTGGGAGACTTGAAATATATATATATAGCCATTTGGTGCGTCCATCATTGTCGACCTAACTTTCATTATATAGAATCTAAATTATATTTATATGATATATAGTATGAAACTTTATAGTAAATATAAGTTTCTAGTGGTAGTATTCCCCAAAAAAAAAAAAAACAACTTTATAGTAATTGTAAAAAAAGTTTACCAAACTTCCGAAACTAGTATGAACAGATCGTGGCAAATCCATTACTTTTTCGTAAACATGTTGGTCGTGGCAAATCCTTTGGTTTTAGACGATTGCTTTCTAGCTGTTTAATGAAGAAGATGCGAGGATGACACTACTTTCAGTTTTGACTATAATTATGGGTTGCTTTCTATGTCACGATGACTCCCTCCTTCCTCTTTCTTTTTATCTTTTGTCCCCATGATTAAGGTATATTGTTTTACATTTGAAACTATAACAAGAGGCGGCTAATATATATATATAACACCCTTTGGTGCAACCATCATTTTCAATCCTTAACTTTTATTGTATGATATATGATATGAAACTTTATAGTAAACAAAACTTTCTAGTTGTACACTCCATTTGTTTTAATGGACAACTTTGGCTGCGTTTGGTTGAATGTAAAATATTTTCCGAGTGTAAAATATTTTCAGGTGAAAATATTTTTCGAGTGTAAAATATTTTCAGGTGAAAATATTTTACGAAAAGGAAAATATTTTCAATTGTTTGTTTGTGTTTTGAAAAATTTGCTGAAAAAGTATTTTTAGTGTTTGGTATTGCATGTAAAAACCTATTTTCAAAGTGCCCAACAACCACAATCACCACCATAAACCCAGCCACCACCGACCACCACATAACCAATCAATCTAAAAAATCATAATCAAAATCAAAACCCATTAATCTCAAAATCAATATCAAAACCATCTACCAAAACCCATAATCCACCACCATTGAAACCCACAAACCACCCTCGCCAACGATCCACCACCCCCAATCGACCACCATCAACGCTTAAACTCACCCCCAACCCACCACCACTGAAACCCATGAATCACCCTAGCCACCAATCCTCCAAAACCCAAGCAAAAATGTTATTTTACAATATAAAAAAATTAAGGCAATGACGGCATGGGTGGAAGAAGGATGGGTCTGATGAGCAAGAGAGAGGACGAAGGTGAAGTAGATGAGAAACTACCTTCATTAGTAGAGGGGCTTGCAGGCACAACGATGAGGCCGTGGGTCGGGGACTGAGATGTGGTGAAATCGGGGTGGGTTTAGCTGGGTTCATCGGAGATGGGTTTAAGCACGACGGAGGAGCTAAGGCGGCGCGATAAGATCGGCGATGGTTTGGGTGGCTGATCAGACTAGTGATGGATTTGAGCGGCGCGATTTGATTGGTGATGGGTTTGGGTGGATCGGCGGCTGGATTACCATTGCTCTCTCTCTCTCCTTTTTTGTTTTCAGACTATAAAATTCTATTTGAAGGTAATTTGAAAGTGTAAATTATTTTCCATTTGAAGCCCTCTTATTTTACAATCAAATGATTTAATTTTCCCTTTGACCGAATTTTCTGAGCATCCCAAACAACAAGTACGGTGTAAAATATTTTCCTGATTTCCTTTACCGTTGAAACAAACGTAGCCTTTGTGTAAATATAGTTTTCCAAGTTTTTTTTTATATTTAGTAGCATTAGAAAAAATGAGTCAAAGGAAAACTATCTTTGGTCAATAGAAAATATATGGCTTATTTTTAAAGATTGTTTTTCCACTAAGTGTGCATTTAGGACAAGCTAAAAGTTTTAGCTTATCTTTGCTACTATTCATGGATCTTACTGCACTTTTTGGTACTATTTATGGGTTTCACTGTACTATTTATGGGTTCCACTGTACTATTTAGCTAAGTTTTAGCTTTATCTACAACACTTTTAACAAAAAGTTTTTAATTCATTTAAAATTGCTACTAAATATAGGAAAATGAGATAATTTTATAAAAAAAAATACTTTTTGAAAAAAGACTCATTTTTTTAGAAAACGTTATAGCCAAAACAAATAAAGTAGTAGCATTTCAAACGAACCAAAAAACAATAAATTTATAGTAGTAGTAAAACAAGTTTACCAAACCTTCAAAAATAGTGTAAATAGATAAAAGAGAAATATATTACTTTCTGATTAACATGTCGGTCATGGCAAATGCTCGAGTTTCAGACGATTGCTTTACAATTGTTTAATCCATAAGAGGCAAGGATGTTACACTACTTTTCAGTTATGATTATAATTATGGTATGAGTTGTTTTTATGGTGATTCCTTCCTTCCTCTCTTCTTTTTATATTTTCTCCCCATGATTAAGGGTATTGAAGGCCTAACTTTTATTATATAGAATCTAAACTATATGATATATGATATTAAATTTTATAGTTAAAAAAATTTCTAGTTGTAGTATTCCAAAAAAAAAAAACCAATAAACAACTTTTTAGCCGTAGTAAAACAAATTACCAGACCTCCAAAACTAGTGTAAATAGATAAATTTACCTCTATGATATTGATATTTATCCAACCTGTTGATCACTGTAATCTTGTTGCTACTACTACTACTGTAAGTATTTTGATGTATATTCAATAAACACTTCTGTTTTCAATACTTTGAATTATTTTGATATAACAACTGCTTGGCTGATTCTACCGCCTTACTTTCAATTATCATTTACTTTGAATTATTCCATATAACTGTTATCTGTTATGCTTCCGCCTTCTGCGCTGTCGTCCTTCCCCCTTTATGGTATCAGAGCCATTCTTTCCTTGGCCGATAGCGTTGTTGTGTCTTTCATATTCTGTCTGTATCTGCCTGACCTTGTGATACTTCGTTGTTGTGTTGATCTTACCATCGTTGGCGCCACCGCCGTCGTAAAAAGTCCCAGATTCGAACAGTAAGGCCCGTGAAGCCAGGAGAGCGTGAGGGCGTGAGAGGAATAGGGTTGATGAAGGGTATGTGTTACGAAATGCAACGATTGTGAGAAAAACATGATAATTGAGTGTTATAACTAAGATAGATATTGATAGGATGTGGAGATCCGACTCCTCTGTTAGCTCTAGGACTGGTTGTCCTCCTGATATTGTAAATGAAGAAGACCTCACTGTTGGAGAAAGTGAGTACCCAGATTTTAGAAAATGGAATATTCCTAAGATTTCTACTAAATCTGTTTATGATCTTAACTGGATTGAAAAAAGTATTTTCTCTGAATATAGAGCTAGAACTGTTGAACAAACCTTTTCTATTTCTAAAACTCATGAAAAATGTTCTTTATTTTCCAAGAAAAATATTAATGAGTTTTTGTCCAAGAAAAATCTTAAATATTTACACATTGGTTTGGTTCAAGTTGCTGTTAAACCTTTAACAAGAAAAGGAATTGATGCTTCTGTGCTTATGTGTTTACGTGATGCTAAATTTAAGAAATTTAATGATAGCATTCTTGGCATGATTACTGCTTCTTTGTATGATGGTCCTGTTTACTTTGATTGTTATCCTGATCTTGCTCTTGCTCTTGATGATCCTAATATTATTAAAGCTTTAACTTTGAATATATTGACTTCTGGTTATGATATGGATGATGGTAGCAGACCTTTTACTCTTATTTACCGAATTTTTTATAGATTGCTTGATTCCCAGCTAACTCCTCGGTCTAGAGGACGTGATCCTGCTGGAAAAACTATGTTGATTCAATGTTCCACCCCTGATGCTAAGATCCAAGTCCCTAAAATGATTCAATTGCAAGATATTACTCTTCCCAAAGAATGGACTTTGGAACAAGTTGCACCACCTGTTAAACCTGTTTTTGATGAACTTGATCTTACCAAAATTGCACAATATACTGATGGAACTGTTAAAATATTTTTTTGATGATACCAAATGTTTTCCTACCAACAAAACTTTAAGAATCAATGAAGGAAGAAAGTCATTTGCTAGATCTGAAAGTTTTGTTAAGAGAAATTCCGATGTTGATGAATTTTTGAAAAAGAAATTTGAACCACGTGATTTGAAGCTAAAAGGAGTTGCTAACAACAATTCCCAGGTTAGCAATACTTATTATTCAACTAAACCTGAATTTCCTTCAAAAAATGATCAAGAAGAAGAAGAAGAAGATGCAAAATCTGATGCTCCTTCTCGATCTAATTTTCCACCTATTGAAACACCTCCTATTGAAACACCTCCTATTTACTACAATCATTTGCGTGTGATAAATTTAATGGATATGGATTCTGAAATCCCTGCTTTTCAAATTGATATGGTTGCTTTAAGTAATGAATTCTTTTCTAAAGCAAACCGTGATAAAAGAAAGTATTATCAAAGTACTTTTGCTCAGTCTGAAAAAGACAGAATCAAAAGGAAATGGAGAGAAAAAATGAATTTGTTAAAACAACATATTTTGTTTTTTGATTATCTTGAGAATTATTATGTTTCAAGAGATGAGGTTCATACCAATTACTTGAACGTAATAAGAAAATCTGCTTTTGTGTGTATATATATATATATATATATATATATATATATATATATATATATGTATATGTATTGAGAATACATATTAGTTTTGGATTTGGTTTGTTTGCTTTTCTTGGTAATTGTTAGAATTATGGTTAAGTAATTAAACTCGCCATTTCCTAACAGCTTAAGCTTTAAGACCAATCGGAAATTTAACATGGTATCAGAGTAGGAGATCCTGAATTCAATCCCTATCTTCACTCTACCTCCCATTTAAAAAAAATGTTAAATTCCTACTTGTTGGGCCCCCACTTATTAAGGGGAAGTTTAGGCCCACAAGTGAGGGAGAGTGTTAGAATTATGGTTAAGTGATTAAACTCACCATTTCCTAAGCTTTTGGGACAATTGGTAATTTAACAGTAATCTTAGCTTCAATGGTAATCATATCCCGCGTCATATGAAGCAAAATTTACAATACACACATATATATACAAACACACTCAATAAAATGCATTTAATGCAACAATTAATAATTAGTAATATACAACAATTGGAATTATTTATAAACCTAATTTCACAAATATTAACAAATTTTTGAATAAATATATTATTGTTAGTTTGACAAAACAATAGAGAATTATCAGCAAAAAGCAAGTGGGAAATAGTAGGGGCAGTCTGACTAATAGAAACACCGTGAAGCCGGCCATTTTCCTCCTCCTTAGCTAAGAGTGACGTAAAAGCTTCAGCACAAATCAAGAATAAATAGGGTGATTATAAATATAATTTTATTATCAGATGCACTTTTCTACATAATAGGTAAATATATTACTTTTATTCTATGTTATTTTTTATTTTCTTTGATTATAAATATAATTTTATTGTTCTCTCTCTCTCTCATTGTTCCATTTATATGTTTGAAGTTTGAACCCTAAATTACATTAAAATAGGAAATATTTTATTTATTTTTCAAATTTTTTTTGTTCTGTTGGCGTGAATATATGCTAAGAATTTATTATTATAGGAAGTTGCCAAAATTAAGGGAACAAAAATCATTTATCCCACTATAAACATTTCACTTTATACTATATACCCATTCTAAAAAAAAAGAAAAATAATTTGTATATCCTATGGATGGCTTTTTTCCCTTTCATATCTTAGTTATATGACATATTGTGATTGGTTGAGCACTAAGTTTGGGACATAATATTTCTTTTTGAGTTGTGGGTGCTTGGTTGACAAATATTTTTGGGAGACAAAAATTCTCGGGATATCTCAATTCCCACAATTTATGAAGTTCTAAAGAACATAGAACCTATAAATATTATTCTTTTGCATCATGCATTCAATTACGACAATGCACAAACTTGTCTAGATATAGATCTTAGAGTCTATAAGATTTATTAGACAATGCTCAAGGTGCTGCAAGTCAGAATACAAGAAAAAGGAAACTGCGGAAACAAGAATTCAGAAACTTGCTAGGTTCAATTCATTGAGAGAACATGCTCGATCGATCGAAGCATGGGTCTAAAAAATTTTAATTAAGCCCATCAGCCCGTTAAACCCATTAATTGATTAGGGTTTTAGATCTATTTCACATAATAAAGGAAACCCTAAGACACGTTTTGGAGAGACTTTGGAGATGCTTTTGTGAGATTTAAAAGGCACTGTGAGTTCTTCTTTCAAAGTCACTACCGGAAATCATTCTCATACCATTAAAACCGGTAGATCTGAAGTTGCCGCAACGAGATCAACAACTGCTAATGATCTAAACCTTTAAGGGTGATCTTGGAGTCATAAACTGGCAAGTTTGTGTTGCTAAACCTTTGAGTGGGATATTAAAGTCATAAACGTGGGAGTTTGTGTTCTGCAAATCCAAAAGAGAAGGAGTTTGTGGATTCAGAACTTGCACGTGATCATGTCAGTAAGTTACTACTGGAAGTAGCAATAGATTTAGGGTTGAATATGATTGTAAAAACTTCGATTCTTTATAGTGGATTTGTTTTACCTTGAGGATAGTTAGGTCAAATTATTCATAGGTTTTTACCTTGAAACTATTGGTTTTATTGGATTTCCTAGGTCATCATATCGTGGTGTTTTTACTTTTTGCTGCTTTGCATGATATGATTTATTAATATTTAACCTAAATCTAAATAATTAACCTAAGTAATCACTTGACTAATATATTAGGTTAAACACTCTGCTTTAAGGGGTCTAAACAAACAAACGGGTAGTTATTAATAAACATACATTATGATTATATTTGTATATGGAACGATATTTATTATGCCATTTGAAAATGGGTTGGCTCAAGTTATACCTGGTGTAACTCTAAACAATATTATAACATCCAATAATTTGTTATCGAGTGCGAATTTTGCCAAATCTACCGTTAGATTACATTATTTTCATTTATTCTATATGCATGAAAAATTTCAAGATAATCAAATATTAGTATTCATGCCATCACTCAATTGTTTAAATTCAAGTTTTTGTAGTTTAAAATAAAACATAAAATATAAGTTCATAGATCAAATAGTAAATAATATCTGATTGATATAAAAATTGATATGCATATTAAAAACATATAGAATATGTGATCCAATGGTAGAATTTTCAAAATATGAATCAATGACAAGTTATTGGATAGTGTAACATTACTTAAAGTTACACTAGATGTATGAAGCTCCTTCCTGGAGACTTGAACCTCGGTCCTTGACTCCCACATCCCACAAGTACTTATACTTGTAAAGTAGCCATTGGATCAAGGATGTGCAGTGGTAGTTACACTAGGTGTAACTTGAACCCAATCCTTTGAAAATTTATGACTACATTATAATGGAATATGTAGGCATGAGAGGTTTTATAGGAATCCTTATAGAATATAACTCATTTAATACATTATAATTGTTAGGATCAAGTTACAGCTACTATAATAACTTTGAATAACAACTTTTTATAATATTAAAAATTAAAAAACCACACAATTGGTATTACATGTTTGATATGTTCTCAATATATATGCCAAAATATCATGTCAATCATATTTTATTTACTATATGATCCACAAAATAATATATTTTTATTTATATTTGGAATACCAACAAAATATTGAAATCTAAACATTTCATAGATGACATAATTTGTTTGTTTTTTACTTTTTTATTTATCATTTTGAATTTTTTGAAGCATGGTGTATAAAAGGAAATGTAATTTAACGGTGAATTTGTCAAGTTTAGCATCTAATAAAAAATGTTGAATGTTGTAATATTGCTAAATTTCATAGCAACATTATAAAATGTCAACAAAAATTCAAAACCTTTTAATTTAAGGTAGTGATAGGGTTTTCCTAGTATGAGTGCCTCAAACCAACGAATTCAAAATGGTTACTCAACTAGTGATACTTATATCCCTAGATTAAGGATTTTACGTATGGAGTTGTCATCTAATTATATCATGACATAATCAAGAAAACCATTAAAGTAATAAATGTTGGGAAAAAAATCCTAATCCCCTTTATGTCTATGTGTGAGTTCAAATATATAACTACCAAGTAATAGCAATATAATGGAAACAAAAAAAATTTCAGCAAACACCACATAAACATAACCATACAAGAACACTAAATCTTACATGGAAAACCCTCCAGTGTAGAGGAAAAAACCACGGGGCAGCTCCGAAAAATATATACTACGAAATAGAGATTACAACTATCAAGTTTATGCTAAACTTGAGTCTATAATAAATTAGATATACAATAAATAAATCTCAAAGAGTAAATATAATCTCACCACAAAGCCAATAGCAAAATCTTCCTATGAATACTCCAACTCTACATGGTTGTAACACTCAAAAATTCTATGAAAATTCTACCAATTTATCTTCCTTGTGCGTAACTTGAGCAAAAAAAAAATATATATATATTTTTTCACTCTCTCACGCTCTCATTGTGTTTCTCTCTATCTTTTCGGACTGCACCTCTTGAAGCAATCACTTGTGTTTTTCTCACAATGGCCGAATGGCCCTCTCTGCTTCAGCTTCCCACGCAGTGTCTCTCTCAATCACACAGCATGGCCGAATGGCCTTTCTTTTCTTTTCCTTCTTTTCTCCTCAGCGTGTGAGACACGCTTGCTCAACTTTTCATTAAACCAAAAGCTGGCTTTGGATGCTTGAGAAAGCAAGCTCATTAATTGAGTTTTGACCCATGCATGTGGGCTGGACCCACACGGTGCTTTGCACGGTCCCAACAATAAATACACATCTTTATTTGAATGAAGCTGAAAATTAAATTGTATTTTATGAAAATACATGTAGACATAAAATTATATGGCTTATTTTTTCTAGATACAATCTAAAATGAAAAAAAATATGCTTTGACTCGTGTTATATCCAAAAAATATGAAATTAAATTGAAAAATCTAATCTATAATCCAAAACCTAAGTTCGGATGTTAAATTTTGAAATGTAAAAGTGTTAGGCACTCATCTCATCCAATTCATAAATCAATAATATAGGAACTAATGACCATATTATGTTACGTTGAATCAATCAATTTCACATCATCATCACAACTAAAATCATAATGAACATCCAAAGAAAATCTAACAGTCACAAGTCAGTTATTAACATCTTAACGATTTTCATGCAAAGATCATGTATATTCACTTTGCAATTTGGTTCCATCAATTATGTTCATTATAACAATTCAATCTATGTCATTAAAAAGAAAACATATTATTTACAAAAAAAATACACAATACAAAAAGTAAGTATTACCACAAAGGATGGATGATATTCCACTTGAGATGGTGTTGCTTTTCCTTCCCTTGTTAATCCATAATTGCTTTTTCCCTACCTTCAAATGATTGTCTTCACCACCTTGTGTGTTGATTTATTGGAGTTTTGGTTTAACGTCTTCAAACTTACCCTAACCCTTGACATTACTACCATAATTTTTATTCCACTTTTTTTTTTTTTAAAGAGAGTTTCAACCTAACCTTCAAATAATTATTATTCCACTTCATCAAAAGCATAAGATAATTTTTTGTGAAAGGCGCAAGTTTCCTTCGCATCCTCCAATAAAAAATAAAAAAGAGAATTACACTAACCTTTATTGTGGTTTTAAGAAATGACACCCGCTCTCAAACATTACATAAAATACTACTTCCTCTTAGCATTTGTATAAAACCATTAGATATTCGTTTACATAATGTTTTATCTTTATTATTCATCACAAAATTTAAGGGAGGGTACTATCATTATGTACATACATAGTGTAAGTGCACAATTGCACCTGGCCCCAAGAACAGTTACGGGCTCAGGCCCAATGAGCCTTAAACAATATGATTTGTAGAGCGTGGGCTTGAAACCCAGGTTAGAAGTGTATGAGGATTAAATGACAAGCCAAAGATGGTAAACACTTGAAAACAACAATGAATACTGTAAATCAACCTGCTCGGACGTAAGCCGAGAACTGTTCTTATATTATTTCTCTCTCTTTTTTCTCTTTCTTTTTGGTTACAAAAAGGGGATCTCATTTCTGTTATAAGTTGCTCCTTAAATACTCCTCTTTTTGATACTTTGTACACGTGTTGCCCCTACTCCCCCTTAACCTAGATATTTCTTTTCTCAGTGCCTTTGAATAGTAACCAGAAGTTTCCCCTCCACTATTCAGGTGTCACTTCCCCATTAATGCGGCCAGGGTGGTAGGTGCAGGGTCTTTAATGTGGAGGTGACAGCCTTTACCCTTGGTGTTTCTCTAACATCGGTGCTTCTAAGACATTCAAGGGCTTACCCCTTTTATCCATTGGTTCTGACCATGTCATTGCCTAACGTTTATCATGAAGTCCCGGGTCCTCCGGTGTCCGTCCGAAGAGGAATTCACCCTCGGCTTAATCCTCGGTTCCTCGGCGCATGGGCCGACCCGTAATACTAACAAGTTCTAAACTCAAGAGCAGGTCGGCCTTCCTTAGCATGGCCCAAAGGCCCATATCTCCATCAGGATCTTTTTTACTCCCCACACATAGTACATAGTTTGGGTAAGATTTTATTTTTTATTTTTAAATAGAATTTTTCATTAGTGAACTTTCAATTTGTTTCTTTATTTAGCTATTTATTCTTTCTCAAATTTTTTTTTAGCTATTTATTGTTTTGGTCACTGATTTTTTTTTAATAAAAATTTTTGAAGTAGAGAGCTATCTCATCAACAAAGAAAAAGAAAAGCTGCTTGTATATGATGGGTATAGTGTTAATGTATCAATATCCTTGAGTAAACCTTAAAAAGTAAACTCCCATGGCACTCGACCCGACCACCTTACCATCTCGCTTCATCACCTTCACCTTTCCCCATCCATCAAATGATCCCAACTCACTCCTTCGAGTCGCCGTCCTCGACTCACCCACTCAACCCACTGAGTCACCCCAAGTCGCTGCCATGTCGTCCCCGAGCACCATAACTATGACTGGACCTTCTCCATGACTTAATCACCAACTTGAGAAGGATGTTGGCCAGTTCATCACACGATGAAGATCACGAAGCTCCTTGGTCACAAGACCCTACGATGTACAAACACAGCAACTTCTTTAAGAGAAAGATAAACTAGGGCATATGTCTCCGGTTCACAATATGCTTGTGAAGAACTTTTGCATTGCATAAGTTGTGACGGCCCTTAAAATATTCCTTATATATATTTAGGGTTGTGAGAAAAGAAAGCCCAAGCATCTATTCACGGATTAGATGAAAATCAGAATTGAAAATCTGTTTTTCATAAATCTCGATAGATACCCTATCTATGGAGCAGCTGTCGAGCATCAGGCTAAAACAGCTTTTTAAACCTCGATAGATACTAGCTGTCGAGATTTAAAATCCATCACTTCATCACTTGATTCTTAGACAGACTTACATGGCTTTAATACTTGAACTTGAAATCTTGTTTCTTGAATCATTAAACACATTGTAGATCTATCCAATTACAAGTAAAGTACGTTTTGTCAAAAGATTAGCCAATATATAATGATATATGTTCCTAACATAAATCACATATGTCCTAACATTCTGCCTCTAACTAATCTCTTCTAAAAGTGTGAGCTTTTCAATATCAGTATGGAGATTAACTTGTTCTAACTTTTCCTCAGTTAATAGAGGATGAGTCCCCTCTCTAACAACCAAATCATTCAATCTGTTTCAGAGTTGTTGTTTCTTAAAAGTGATCTAATAGGCCTTCTTTCCTTTGAGCTTAAATTATGTCACATGGCTTCTTTTTTTTTGTTTTTTTTTGTTTTTTTTGTTTCGAAAGCAAACCAAGGGGAAAAGAATGACTTGTAATTCTACATGAAAGCAACTCTTTAAAAGATTAGGAAACATTGTCATTGTGATCACTAACATAATAGCAAATGTGGAAAAGTAAAAGATATCTAATTACTAAAAGACAATGATTCTTCTTGGAGAGGAGGCTCAATTTGGTTAGGATGATGCTGAATTGTTCCTAAGGCACTATTGGCCCTTACTTTTTGAACAAAGGTAAATGCAATAGATTAAAGGCACACCTTTGGTCAGGTGCAAATTCTTCACCCCAATTGTAAAATCAGGCTGTTGAGTGAGAGAATGCGCACTGATTTACTAATAATAATCTACATTAGGTATGGATGACTCAAAATACAAAGTGCTAACTAGTGACTACAAATCAAAGAAAATTAAACTCTAGTTAAAGATTAAGAGCAATGTGTACAACGGGTTCAAATCACAGAACAATAAGGTAAATTTTGACACAAAGTTTAAATGCATCATTGCTCTAGACACCATAAATAGAAACTTATGCCAACATGACCCTCCCCTCTCTCCTTCCACATATAAACATAATACCTATTGAGCTTCAAATTTATCTCTAACTGGAAGCACACAAAGACATAATTAACCATATCTTAATGCACATTGCTCAGAACAAAGATGTAATATGGCCTACATTCATTAAAAAATTTAAATGAGATGTGAGGAAACTTTGTTACCCGAAAAGCACTATGGAAAATCAATGTTCCTTCCATATCCTTCAAATAATCAACCTCAGTGTGCAAAGTGACCATAATTTTCTTCCTCCTAAAGGCACAACAAACACTGATAACTCCAGCTTATGTTGAAGAGAAGTATATATCAATCTGCCCATAACAAGAGGTGCCACTCTGGTTCAACAACTACAATATATTCATCCAATCAAACCAGAATTCTTAACATTCAAAAAACATTGGACCCAGGTTATGGGGCAAGGTCCCTCTAAGGATTTTGAGTACCTTTCAGGAGAACGCATAAAAGATAGCTTATATCCCCAGATCGTTCTTTAGAGAATGCTTTAATTTTGAATATGATCTTGGAAAATGATATACCTCTAACTTCCATAAATCATTGGCCTCAAATCTTCCTTATGGAATCCATGTATGCTCCTGAAATAGCCATTCTCAGTCTCGTGAGAAAAGAATTCTCACAATCACTAATGGAAGATATGGTAGGTGACATTGTCGCAACTACAACAAAATTCTCTCCATTTCCTACATTTATTTCATACAGCTTATAAAAACTTAATGAAATTCATTTATCAGTTTCTCGTAGAATGATCGATCTGTTTGGAGGAATGACATTTATAGCAAGAATCCCAAAATCACATAGGATTGGCTTAGCAGCTAAAAGAACTTGCTTCCTAACAAATTCCAATGGTGGAGCACTGGTACCATTTTTAGCATCACTAGAATCCAAATCAACCATAATGGCATCAAATTTGTTATTGACATCACTGCAATCATACAAGTAGCTACCATTCTCTCCCTCATGAACACCATTTGAATGATATACAAATTTCTCTATAACATCTATTGCATCGCCAACAATTACCCGAATAGGCTCATTACCTAGCAAGCCAAAATACTGCCTTGCACCCGCAAAACCTTGTCAGCCTCAACACCAACAACCTCAAAACCCAATTGGGCTCTTAGAAAAGTAAGCAAAGCCCCTCCTTCAACACCAACACACAAAGCTTTTGGCTTAAACCCACCTTGAATCCATTCCTCAATACAACGACCAACCAAAGAAAGACTTGCCACCATTGCCACCAAGTAAGGACGCACCAAAACCTAAATATCAGGCCTGAACTCAACTTCCCCAATCCCCATACAATCAGAACCAAAACCCACCTCAGGAACAACACGTATCTCCGTTTGAATCAAATTTGGCATCCTCTCGCATCTATGGGTTAGACACGTACTGGGAGCTGTGCATTAAAAGGAGAGATTGCCACTACAGAACAAGTCCAATTAGGTATTGGGATAAGGGTTCAATTGTTGGCTGGTATAAGGTACTGAGATTCTTTTACTTGTAACCACCTGTTATGATAATAGTGAATTCTCGGGAGTGGTAACCTTAAAATCACCTGGTGAGTTTTTGTCTCGGAGGTTTTTCTCATTCGTAAACAAATCACCTTGTCAACTTTATTTTCTGTTGCATTTTATTTTAGTTGGTGATTTGTTTGTGCTGCCACGTATATTGCATATTAATTTGATTAATTAATAAACTTGGCTAATTAATCAATTAATTCTTTACAAGGGGTTAATACATTCTTGCCCTATCACAGAAGTCTAGGGTGTTGCACTTGAGGGAGGGGGACGCTAATACCAGATTTTTTCACAGGATGGCTAATTCCAATAGAAGAAATAACGGTATTGAGAGTCTTATGGTTGATGGCAGCTTGTCTTCCAATCAAGGTATGATTGCTGATTGTATTACTCAATTCTTCATGAATTTATACTTTGAGCAGCAAGTTGATTGACCATTTCTAGAAGTCTTGGTATTTCCGATGATATCCGACAATAATGTGGAATGGTTAGATAGACCCTTTGAGGAGGCAGAAAGATGTCATACAAAATTTTAAAGGTGATAATTTGCCTAGACCAGATGGTTATCCAATGGCTTTCTTCTAAGCTTGCTGAGGGATTCTCAAACCTAATCTTATGACTGTGTTTCATAATTTTTTTGCTAATTGTTAGTTTGAGAAAAGTTTGAATGCAACATTCATCACTCTCATCCCTATAAAAAAAATGCAACAATTGAAGTCAAGGATTTTTGCCCCATTAGTCTTGTTGGGAGGTTTATAAAATCATTACTATGGTCTTAGCCACCCGACTTCGCACAGTCATGGAAGATATCATTTTAGCTTTACAGAATGCTTTTGTGAGAAATAAGCAGATTCTTGACCCTATACTTATTGCTAATGAATGCCTTGACAATAGATTGAAAATTGGTTTACTAGGGTTGCTTTACAAACTAGATGTTGAGAAGGCTTTTGATCATGTAAATTGGGGATTTCTTATGCAGTTGCTAGAACGGGGTGGCTTCTTTGCTAAGTGGAGGCGGTGGATTTTCCTTTGTATATCTACAGTTCACTTCTCTATTCTGATTAATGGCTTTCCTTGTGGGTTTTTTGAGAGCTCTAGGGGGTTGAAACAAGGTGACCCATTTGTCTCATTTGTTGTTTGTCTTGGTTATGGAAGCCCTTGGAAGAATGTTGGATAAAGCTGTCTATGAAGGTCACATGTCAGGCTTTAGTGTGGGTAATTTAAAGGGAAGATCCTAGGTGGTGTCTTATCTTCTCTTTGTGGACGACACTCTAATTTTTTGTGATGCTAATCTAGATTAGATTTTGTTTCTCTATATGATCCTTATTTTGTTTGAGGTAGTCTTTGGTCTAAAGATAAATTTGGGCAAGTCAGAGTTGGTTCCTGTTGGTGTGGTGCATAATTTTGTCTTACTATTGAATGTCCTTGGTTGTAGGCAAGGTACTCTTCCAATGAAATATTTGGATCTTCCTTTGGGAGCTAAATTCAAGGATAAGACAATATGGAACCCAATTATGGAGAAGATAGAACAGAGATTAGCGGGATGGAAATATTTGTACTTATCCAAGGGAGGTAGAGTCACTTTAATTAGAAGCACTATATCTAATTCACCTACTTTTTTTCTATCTTTATTTCCTATACCTGCTGCTATGGCTAATCGAATTGAGAAACTTCAATGGGAATTTCTTATGGAGTGGCATTGGTGACGAACCAAAATTTCATTTGGTTAAATGGACTACCGTTTGTACTCGCATTTCTTTGAGTGGCTTGGGGATAAGGAAGGTAAGACTTTTTAATGAAGCTTTGCTTGGGAAGTGGCTATGGAGATTTGGGATGGAGAAGGCTGCCCTTTGGAGGCAAGTGATAGAGGGGAAATATAGTTATGGGTGGGGTGGCTGGTTTACTAGGTTTGTTAATGGTCCACATGGTGTTGGTTTTTGAAAAAATATTAGTCAAGGATGGCCGTCTTTTTCTTGCTACATTCTATATGATATTAGGGATGGGTCTAAGGTGAAGTTTTGGCAAACCGTTGGTGTGATGAGACATCTCTTGCAATCAGTTATCCTGAATTGTTAAGATTTTGCCAAGATAAAGAGGCTAGTGTGGCTGAGCTTACGAAGTTTGTTAATGGAGTCCTCTTTTGGGATGTAACTTTCTTTAGTGGTGTGCATGCTCGGGAATTAGAGGCACTGTTGCGTTTCATGGATACCATATATGGTGTTTCAGTAAAGGGGTTTGGTGAGGATAAGATGGGTTAGAAGCCTGGTAGAGAGAAGGATTTTATGGTTAAGAATTATTATAGTATTTTAGTGGGCTTTAATGACTATTGTTTTCCTTGGAAAAGTATTTGGGAGCAGAAGATTCCTTCTCAAGTAGCTTTCTTTGTTTGGACTACTACATTAAGGAAATGCTTAACGATTGTCAATTTACGAAAAAGGATGGTTTGAATATTGGATTGGTGCTACATGTGCAAGTGTAATGGTGAATCAGTTGACCATCTCTTTCTTCATTGTTCGGTTGCTATGGATCTATGGTCAATGGTGTTTGGTTTGTTTGGAGTAAGTTGGGTTATGCCGTAATCTATAGTGGGGCTTCTAACATGTTGGCAAGGCAGATTTGGTTGTCATTAGGATGGGTATATATGGTTGATTGTTCCCCATTGCTTGTTGTGGTGTCTTTGGAGGGAGAGAAATAGTAGGTGCTTTGAAGATAATGAGAGATCCATACCAAACCTCAAGTTATTTTTCTTTAGAACTTTAATGGATTGGTTGGCTGCTTTGCAAAACCAATTATTATTTTTTTCTTATTTTGATTTCTTAGATTCTTGTAATTTTTGTTCTTGAATTGTTTGACCCCTTGTACACTTCATGTGTGCTAGGGTGTTCCTTTTTTTATATCAATAAACTTATTATTTATCAAAAAGGAAAGAAGGCCTATTAGACAATTATTCCATTTTGTATGTTGCTTGCTATCACTAGACTAGTTGGTTATTTATCTATGCTATGTTCTGTATATCAATATGCCTTGGCTTGGTGATAAAGAATAATCATTGTGACATCATAAGTTAAAATTTTATTGTATCTATTTAAAAAAAAAAACATTTTAAAAGGTTATGTGACTAGTGATGATGCAAAAAATCAACAGTTGAGCTCCTCGTCATAGTGGATGAACGATGCTGCGAATGGAGTCGTCTTTGTAGATGAGAAACCTGCAAAATGAACTGGGTGGAAGAGTAACACGCCAGTGTGGCATTAGCCAAACTGCCTCCAATGCTTAAGTTAGTAAGGGAGACAGATTCTAGAGAGAAAATGAGTAGGGAGTGATTTCCTAGAGTATTTGTGTGTACCTTTAACTTCTGTTACCTTCTCTTTTATAGTTGTGTGCCTCATTAATGGGAAATGATGCTGTATTTATGCTCAATGGCTAGTGCGTTACGAAATCTTTGTTTGAAGTTCACAGCTCATTCTGTGACTGTTGCTTCATCCGTTATGTTTGGTCATCAATGAGCGTAATAAATGTGTAACGTCTTCTCTGGGTCAATGATGATCTATGCTTAGTGATGACCATAAATTTTTGACTCATCAGCTGCCCCTTTGTTCGAATTCTCGTCTGTTAGACGAGATAAGAACAAATTCGTCTTATGCTTTGTATTCCGTGTACTATGCATTTATGAAAATTTGATGTTTGAGCAGTTGAATGCCACGTGTACGGCCAGGATGCGTTCGACGTGTGGACATGTCTTGGTTTCCCCGCGCGTGTTTTAGCCATTTGTTTCGAATTTTTCCCTCCTCTTTCCTTTCTTTTGTATTTTTTCCTTATTTAATTTCCGTTCTAGGGTTTGTCCCTCTTCAAGCTTTCTTTCTCTATCCTGCGTCTCCCTGGTAAGTTCTTCGTGCTCCTGCTCCTTTTCTTGTTCTTCCCTGGTAGATTATTCTGCTGTTAGGTTTGATTGTCCTTTGATATCTTTTCTTTTTGCTCACTTAGGTTGTTTACTTGAGTCTGTAGAGGGAGAGTGTCTTGAGTGAGTCAGTCTTTTCGTGGGGGAGGACCGTCCATATAATTTTGTCCTTTCTTCATTGTTTCCTCTTGTTTCCCACTTTGCTGGGGTAGCTAGGTTGTTAAAGATGTCTGAGGTTAGGTCTAGTGACCTGGAGACGGGGTTATCTTCATTTGATGACCGCATGATTTCAAAGGTTACTTCTCCTTTAACCCCTTATAAAGCATGGAACATCTCTTGTTCCCTTACGGGAAAAGACGAGCAACGGATTAGGGATAGGTTTTAGTTCCTTGATTCGGTAAAGATTAGGATCCTGAGTGACGAGGAGAAAGCCTATCACTCCTATGCTAATTAAGTTTGCTTTTAGGAGGCTGATTTTACTTGTGGCCTTCGTTTCCCTGTTCATCCATTTGTTAGGGAACTTTTTTCTTATTTGCATCTCGCTCCGGCACAATTAGTGCCCAATTCTTGGCGAATCATCGTCTCTTGCATGGTGGTGTGGATGTTCACCAATGATGGTAATGTCATTAGGAGGGACGAATTCCTTCATTTTTGTCATTTGAGGAAGTCAAAGGACCCTAGCTATTATGAGTTTAAGCTGTGGCATAAGGCTTCTAGGTTAATACTTGACTACCCATTGTTTCTCTAAAATTGGAAGCCAAATTTCTTTTTTGTCTCTAGAAGTGGTTGGGAGTTCATCCCTGGTGAGGACCTGGATGAAACCCCCAAGTTTTTTCGTAGTTAGGGAGTTCTCGTGTCTGGTGCGTCTTTCTCATCTTTCTGTTGTTTTTCCTTTCTTTTATAAGTGACGATGATAAGTAATTTAATTGTGTTTTTGTTTGCAGCTTCTCAACGTCCTCGTCTAAAGAAGAGTTACCAGCGTCGCCCTGAAAGAGTAAAGGAATATCTAGAGTCCGTCAAGGATTTTGACGAGCTCGTTTCTCCTCAATCTTTATTTCTACACTTTTTGGGTCCAGAACCGTCTACTAAGGTTCGGAAGAATTTGGAAGTCGTGAGAAAGAGTAAGTTCTTCTTTCCTTTTGCCTTCTTCTCCTCCTTTTTTTTTTGACATTTTTCCTTTTCCTTTCAGGAATGATGACTAGATTTAGCAAGCAAAAATTAGTTGAGGCCTAAGAGAAGAAGGCCAAGGGTGGCACCGTTAGTGGTCTCTTGTCCAAGAAAAAGATGGGTGGCACCTCTAAGAAAGATCATGTGATGACGCCTCCTCCTGCCCCCTCGCTTGCCAAGCGCCTTGCCTCCCCCACTTCGTCATTGGAGGTTATTGCCTCTTCTAGAGAGGAGTTTAGGAAGAAGAAGAAGATTGGTGGTAAATCTTTCCTTCCTACCTTTTGGGACAATGCTAACGCGGTAGCTTTGAAGGCTCATGAGGTGCTTTCTATGGATGGCCTTAGTCCTCTGATGTCAAAGTCATCTAGCGAGGTGATGTTGTCTCACATTCACAAGTTTGTGTAGGTATGTGTCGTAGGTTGTCTTTACTTCTTCTTTTTTCCTTTGCTTTACTTTTACTAAGGGAGGTTTTTGTAGGCTTTGGGGGAGTCTCTGTACGTCTCTGGGAAGCTCTTGGACTTGGAAAAGAAGGTGGCCACGTTTAAGCCTTTAATCAAGTCTCTGTCTGCTAAGAATGAGACGCTTCAAAATAAGGTCACCATTCTCGCTATCGAAGTTGAAAATGACAAGGAGCGTGTGGCGGCCTTGGAGAAAAGCCTACAGGTAGAGAAACACTTCTACAAGCTGAACGATAAATAAATTGGTGATCTGGAGTTAAAGCTGTAGCAGGTTGAGGTCACGGCGGTGAAGGATTTCAAAGATTCTAATGAGTACTCTGATGCGTTGTGCGAGTACTATGTGGAAGGCTTTGACCTTCTTAAGAAGTGGATGGCAAAACATCATCCTGACTTGGATCTCTCCGGACTGGTTATGGATGATGTTGAAAAAGAGCTTATGTCTGATCGTCCTTCTAAGGCTACAGCAGAGAATGTGATGGAGGAAGCCACAGACGTTGCCGAAGTAAAGGAGACTACAATTGCGACCCCTGTAGACCCTGTCCCTAATGAGCTGTAATCTTTATGTTTTTTTCTTTCCTCTTTTTTTTTTTAATTTTTAATTTTTTATTGCAAGGCAAGAACAATGTTTCTCTTTGGGCCTGTTGTTTTGGGCGATTGAACAATTCCTTTGGGGCCGTTGTTTTAGGCAATTAAACAATCATTTTGACAATGATAGATAGGTTGGTTGTAGCGAGCAACTCTTTTTACGTTTAGTTGTGCTTGGACAATCTTTTATGACGATGTGCTGAAGCTACTTTTATACGTAGCTCATGTTTGAATAGTTCTCTGTTTTTGGCTATATTGGAACAATCATGTTTGAATGATAATTCCGATCGTGTTTGAACACCTTAGTACTTTAGTTGTGTTTTGAACAACTTTTTATTGAGTCGTGTCTGAATGACAACCTTAGTCGTATTTGAACACTTAGTGTTCCTTAGCCGTGTTCGAACAGCTTTTACAGTGTCATGTTTGAATGACGATCTAGTTGTGTTTGAACAACTTAACTTTTTTTTAGCTGTGTTTGAACAGCTTTTCATTGAGTCATGTTTGAATGACGATCTTCGTTGTGTTTGAACAACTTAACATTTTTTAGTTATGTTTGAACATCTTTTTATTAAGTTATGTTTGAATGACGGTGTTAGTTGAGTTTGAACAACTTAACATTTTTTAGCTGTGTTTGAACAATTTTTCATTGAGTCATGTCTGAATGACGATGTTAGTCGAGTTTGAAAAACTTAACATTTCTTAGCTGTGTTTGAATAGCTATTTATTGAGTCATGTTTGAATGATGATGTTGGTTGTATTTGAACAATTTGATATTTTTTAGCTGTGTTTGAACAGTTTTTCATTGAGTAATGTTTGAATGACGATGTTGCGATGTACTCGTGACTTAGAGTCGTGGTATTGGAACGTCTTTTAGGTTAACCATTTTTTGTTTTGTCTTGAATGACAATTATATTGGTTGTGTTTAAGCAACTCTGATTTTGACTCCTAAGTGTTGTATATAGTCTTATTGACAAATGACCCATGGATAATCATTAATAAGTACACATGGATAATGCTTTCATGTATTATTGATCTTATGAATGACGAAAGTAATGATTGTCACACATACTGATATGAAGATTAGGCAACTTGAAATGTAAAGCATTCCCTACTGGTAGTATTTCTTCAAGTGTTTTATGCTCCAGGGTCGAGGCAGTTCCTCACTGTTTAAAGACTTCAGGTAGTTGGAGCCTTCTCTGAAATGGCGAATTACTTCGTAGGGGCCTTCCCAGGCTGGTCCTAGTTTTCCTTGGGATGGGTCCTTTGTTGCCTGTGATACCTTTCTAAAGACAAGGTCTCTAGTGTTGAACCTTCTTACCTTAACCTTTTTGTTATAGTATCTGGCCATTGTTTCCTTGTGTTTGGCCATTCGCTTCATAGCTTCTTCTCTGACTTCATCAACTAGGTCCAGATTGTTGTTAAGCTCCTAATAATTGTTCTGGTCTTTATATGTTTTGACTTAGAAGCTCATCAGTCCTACTTCCACTGGTATGATGGCCTCAATGCCAAATGTTAGTTTGAATGGTGTTTCTCTTGTTGGAACTCTTGTGGTCATCCTATATGCCCAAAGGATATTTTGTAGTTCTTCAGGCCATGCCCCCTTTGCCCCCTCAAGCCTAGTTTTGATAATTTTGAGCAAGCTTCTGTTCGTCACTTCTGTTTGGCCGTTGGCCTGAGGGTGTCTTGGAGAAGGGTAGTGATTCTTGACTCCTAAGTCTTTGTATAATTTTCGAAACTTGGGGTTGTTAAACTACTTTCCATTGTCTGATATTATGACATATGAGACTCCAAACCTGCAGATGATGTTTTTCCACACAAAGCTTGTGACTTTAGTCTCTATTATCGTCGTCACCGGTTTTGCTTCTACCCATTTTGTGAAGTAATCGATTGTAATGATTAGAAATCAGAGTTGCTTTTTCCCTAGAGGGAATGGACCCATAATATCGATTCCCCATTAAGTGAAGGGCCATGGCGAGGATATGGGCATCATCATCTCTCCTTGTCTCGTCTGGACATTTGCGAAGCGTTGACACTTTTCGCATGCTCTAACGATGTCGTATGCGCCTTTCTGTAGGGTTGGCCAGTAATATCCTGCTCTGAGCGCCTTTCCCGCTAAGGATCTTGCCCCAGTGTGATTTTCGCAGATTCCCTCATGTATCTCGCGGAGCACATAGTCTGAGTTGGCGCATCTTAGATATGGGAGTAAGTATCCTCGTCTATACAGCACATTGTCGAGAATGACGAAGCGAGTTGCTTTGATCTGTATCTTCCTTACTTCCATCTTATCTTCAGGGAGCCATCCTTCTTTCAAGTAACAGATGATGGGAGTCATCCACTATCTTGTTCTTTTATCTTTAGAACTTGTTCACCTTCTGTGCTTGGCTGCCCCCTTGCCTCTACACATAGTTTGAAGGTCGCATTGTAATCGTCTGATGAGGCCAATCTTGATAGAAAGTCAGCTTCTACATTTTTGGCTCTTGGAATTTGCACAAAGTCTAGACTGTCAAAGTGTTGTGAGAAACGTTGGACGATCTTCAAATACTTCTGCATCATTTCTTCTTTGGCTTCATAACCTCCCTTCACTTGTCCAATTATTAGCTGAGAATCAGCTTGGACAATTGCTAGACTCAGCCCTGTTAGCAATGCTTCATATTTTGCCTAGTTGTTTGTTGCTGGGAACTGCAATCCGACTGCATACTTTAATGTTTCTTTTTCTGGAGATATGAGCACTACTCCTGCTCCTCCTACCTTCTTCGTGGCAGACCCATCTATTTGAATCGTCCATGTTTCCATAGAAGGGTCTTCTTTCTTATAGGGGTAAGTGAACTCTACAATAAAATCTGCCAGCACGTGGGCTTTGATTGTTGCTCAAGGTTAATATTCGATGTCAAATTGGCCCAATTTAATACCCCATTGGATGAGTTGTCTTACTGCATCTATCTTGTTTATCGTCTTTCTTATGGGTTGGTCTGTCATGACGATGATAGGGTGTACTTGGAAATAAGGACGAAGCTTTCTGGAAGCGACCAATAGTGCGAAAGCTATCTTTTCCATCCTTGGATAACTTGCCTCTACTCCTTGGAATGCCTGGCTGGTATAGTAAACTAGCTTCTGGACGTTCCCTTCTTCTCTAATCAGTGCCAAACTTATTGCAGTGTTAGATACTGCTACGTAGAGGTACACCTTCTCTCTTATCACCAAGGGGCTTAGTAGAAGTGGCTTCGTCAGGTACTCTTTTAACTTGGCAAGCGCTTTTTCGCATTCGTCGGTCCACTAAAAAGCTTTTTTCAATACCTTGAAGAATGGCATGCACTTGTTCGTTGCCCTAGAGAAAAATCTATTTAGGGCTGCCACCTTTCTTGTCAAGCTCTGCATTTCCTTTATTGTCTTTGGTGATTTGACCTCAATTATTGCCTTTACTTTATCTGAATTTGCCTCTATACCTCATTGGGACACCATGAATCCCAAGAATTTTCCTAAAGCAATAATTGCAAAGACATACTTTGCAGGGTTTAATTTCATATTGCACTTATGTAGTGTGCTAAAGGTCTTTCAGGTCGTCCAAGTGGTTGGCTTCGTCCTTGCTTTTCACCAGAATATCATCCATGTACATCTCCACATTCCTTCCAATCTGGTGGGAGAACATACGGTTCACCAATCTTTGATAGGTGGCTCCTACATTCTTCAATCCAAAGGGCATAACTTTGTAGCAGTACAACCCTTAGCTGGTAACAAATGAGGTCTTCTCTTGATCGTCTTTGTCCATAAGAATCTGGTTGTATCCAGAAAATGCGTCCATGAAACTTAAAAGCTTGTGTTTGGCTGTTGAGTCTACCAACTGATCAATCCTCGGCAAGGGGAAGCTATCTTTTGGGCAGGCTTTGTTCAAGTTTGTGAAATCGATGCACATTCTCCACTTGCCATTACTCTTTTTTACCATGACAACGTTTGGTAGCCAATCTGGATAGAAGACCTCATTGATGAAGTCGGCTTCTAACAACTTCTCTACTTCTTCAGTTACGACTTTATTGCGCTCTGGTGCAAAAATTCTTTGCTTCTGCAGTACAGGTTTGCATTCTGGGTTGACGTTGAGACGATACTGTATGATCTTTCTATCAATCCCGGGCATATCCTCGTGTTTCTAGGCGAAAACATCTTGGTTTGCCCTTAAGAAGGAGATCATTTTCTCTTTCTCTAAAGTTGGGAGTGCTGTTCTGATTTTCAATACCTTCGTCGAATCTCCTGGGACGATCTCAACTTCTTGTGGTGTTTCCGACAGTTCGGGAATGGGTTCTGGTTCATTGATCACCCATGTATGGTTCTCTTCTGATGCTAGGGTAGCTTGATAGCACTCTCTTGCCAGAACTTGGTCTCTTCTAATTTCTCCTATTCCATGGGTTTGTTGGAAATTTCACCTTCAAGTGATATGTTGATGTCACTACTCTTAGTCTGTTGAGTGTAGGTCTTCCCAAGATGATGTTGTATGTTTAAGGGCAATCAACTATAAGGAAATCAATTTCCTTGGTGACCTGTGCTGGGTAAGTTCCTGCTATCACAGATAGAGTGACGCTTCCTCTAGGGATGATTCTATCCCCTGTGAAGCTTACCAGAGGTGAGGTGAAAGGCCTGATCCTTTTCTTATCCAGCTTCATATGTTGAAATGTGGGCAGGTAGATGATATCTGCTAAGCTTTTGTTGTCAATGAGCACCCGGTGGATGTTGAATTCTTCTACTCTAAGCATGATTACCAGCGGATCGTCATGGGCTTGCCGGATACCGCGACTGTCTCTCTTTGAGAAGACAATATCAGGCTCGTCATTCTTTGGCATCTTCATTAGAGGGAGTCGCGAATGGACGTTGTTTATTTCTCTCCCCTGTGCTTTTTTTAGGGACTTCAGCGTTCCGCCTGCCATTAGTCTTCCCGAGATCGTCTTTATTTCTCCTGTAGGGGGTTTGCTATCGCTTACTTTCGGAGTTCTGTCATGGTCGTCCTTCTATTGGAATCTATGGGGCTTCGTCTTTCTGACGTACTTCTGTAACTTCCCTTATCGAATTAAAGTTTCAACCTGGTCTCTCAAATGCCTACACTCATCGACGCGATGTCCGTGATCCTGGTGGAACCTATAATATTTGTTCTTATCTCTCCTTTCTACTAGAGTGCTAATTGGTTTCGGACATTGTAAGGAGGGATCGCCTTTAATCTGTGTAAGGACCTGCTTAATTGGCATTATTAGAGGAGTGAAGTTAGTGAACATGGGTTTCCGGTCTAGAAGCTCCTTCTTTTTCTCTGTAGTCTACCCAACATTTCGTGTCTCTTTCTTCTTGTCATGATTGCCGCTTGTTCCTTTATCTCTCTTTGTTTTTCCTTTCATTTCTTTTGCGAGCACTGCATCTTCTGCATTCATGTACTTCTGAGCTTTACAGAGCAACTCCGCAATTGTTTTTGGTGGACTTTTAGTGATTGAGAAGAAGAAATCTCTTGGCAGCAACCCCACTTGGAAGGTTGTTAAGATGACTTAATCTTTAGCTTCATCTACCTGCAATAGCTTCTTATTGAACCGAGTGACGTACTGTCTTAGTGATTCTCTTTCTACTTGCTGGATGTTAAGAAGATGGCTAGTGGGCTTTTTGTGTCTTTGCCCTCCAATGAAATGAGGAACAAAACCCTTGCTGAGTTGTTCAAAATCTGCAATAGTTCCTAGGGGTATCTTGCTGAACCATACTTTAGCTACTCCCTTCAGTGTTGTTGGAAAGGCCTTACACATCACCTCGTCTAGGGTAATTTGCAACAGCATCAGCATATTGGACGATTCGATGTGATCCAAGGGATCCTTGGAACTATCATATGACTCCAACTGTGGGAGACTGAATTTTGGTGGGAGAGGACAGTTCTGTACTTCATTAGTGAATGGTGAATCCGTCCTTTGAATCATCCCATTCAAATTCTCTCTGCCTTTGTCCTTCATAGCACTCTTTATTTTGTCCATCTCCTTCCTCATATTGTGGAGTTCAATCTCCACCTGGTGGAGTCTTCTCTTGAGGTCCTATCTTAACTGTTGGCTTGAGAGTTTGACTCTTCTTCATTTTGGTTTTCACTTGTTTGCCGACGTTCTGCGTTTTAAGATTCCATTGTCTTTCACATTTCTTCATTTTGGCGAGTTAGTTCTTCCACATTGGCCAAAAGGGCTTGGATTTGTAGTTGTTGCATAGCATTTGGCTAAGGTATGGCCTCTGCTTCCATCTTGTACTTCAAGGAACTCTTTTGTCACTGGGAAAGATGGCTTGAATGATTAGCATCTCTACAGATGGCGCCAAACTGATGATGCAAAAAATCAACAGTTGAGCTCCTCGTTATAATGGATGGACGATGCTGCGAATGGGGTTATTTCTGTAGATGAGAAACCTGCAAAACAAACTGGGTGGAAGAGTAACACGCTGGTGTGGTGTCAGCCAAACCGCCTCTGATGCTTAAGTCAATAAAGGAGACAGATTTTAGAGAGAAAATGAGTAGGGAGTGATTTTATAGAGTATTTGTGTGTACCTTTAACTTCTGTTACCTTCACTTTTACAGTTTTGTGCCTCATTAATAGGCAATAATGTGTTGTATTTATGCTTAATAGCTAGTGCATTACGAAATCTTTGTCTAGAGTTCATGGCTCATTCTATAACCATTGCTCCTTCCGTTACGTTTGGTCATCAATAAGCGTAATAAATACATAACATCTTCTCTGGGTTAATGACGATCTCTACTCAGTGACGACCATAAATTTCTAACTCATCAACTAGCATGTGACTTTAAATGAAATTAGATCGTTATGATTAATCTGTTATATGAACATGAAGGATAGGATTCTAGGGTTGCTAAATACAAGCATTATAGTATAATAGTAGCCTCATTTGGGTCATTGATTCTTGGTAGTCTTTTCTAGTCTATTATGTGAGATAACATATCTAAATATTGCTTGAGCTCTTGAGCCTAGAATTTGATTTTTAATTGTTCAAACTTTATTCATAGTATCTACTCTTTTTCTAGAAAAAAAAAAAAAAAAAAACAAGGATCCCTACTGATGAACTAGAAATTATGGTCGTCATTATACAAAGATCGTCATTCACTCAAAGAAGACGTTACGCATTTATTACGATCATTGATGACAAAACGTAACTGACGGACCAACGGTCACAGAATGAGTTGTGGCCTCTAGACAAAGATTTTGTAACGCACTAGCCATTAAGCATAAATGTAGCACATCATTGCCCATTAATGAAGCATACAACTATAAAAGAGAAGAGAACAAAAGCTAAAAGTACACACAAATACTCTACGAAATCACTCTCTACTCATTTTCTCTCTAGAATCTTTCTCCCTTACTAGCTTAAGCATCGGAGGTGGTTGGGCTGACGCCACACCAGCGTGGTACTCTTCCTCTCAGTTCATTTTGAAGGTTTCTCATCTACAAAGACGACCCCATTTTATAGCATCGTCCATCAGCTATGACGAGGAGCTCAACTGTTGATTTTTTGCATCATGAGTTGGTGCCGTCTGTGGGGAACGCTAATCATTCAAGCCATCTCTCCCTGTGACAAAAGAGTTCCTCAAAGTGAGAGATGGAAGCACAAACTGGACCTCAACCAGACGCTGTGCAAAAACAACGAATCCAAGCCCTCTTGGCAAATGTGGAAGAGCTGACTCACCACAATGAAGAGCTACGACAGACAATGGAGTCTCAAAATGCAAAACATCGGCGAATAGGTGAAAACCAAAACGAAGAAGAATCAAATTCTCAAGCCAATAAGCGAGATAGAACTTTAGGAGAAAATTCCACTAGGGTGGAGAATAAGCTCCGCAACATGAGGAAGGAGGTGGATGAACTAAAAAGTGGTATGAAGGATAAGGGCGGAGAAAATCTAGATGGGATGATGTTGGGAAATTTAGATCCCGGTTGATAGAATTAACAAGTTTTAAACCCAAGTTGTTAATTAGATTTATTATGCATAAAACTTGGTAAAACAAACAAACATCAATATCATGTCAAAACTAAGTGCAGCGGAAAAATAAATAAGACAAGATATGATGACCTAGGAAAACCAATGAAACCAAACAGTTTCACAGTAAAAAACCTAGGGGGAAACCTTCCCGAAAAGCAATCCACTATAGTAAAGAGAAGTTTCATATCTAGTACAAAACCTTTGTCCCTAGACTCTACAATCCCCGTAGATGACCTCACAGTAGAAACCTTCTACCGCTTCAGAACCTCTGAACTCTTTAATATATGAACGCCACTCTTTGATGCACGGATCCCAGTACATGACTAACCAATTGCGCGAATCCCAATACGCAACTTCAATCACCAACTAGAGAAGAAGATGTTGGCTGCAAAGTTCTTCACTTCATCAACAATGAAGATCAAGAAGCACTTGGTTACAAAACCCTAAGGCGCAAAGACGCAGTAACTTCTTCTTTTTTGAGAGAATAAGTTTTCAGTCACCTTTTGCATATGTTCTCCTTGTATTCTCTTATGTGACGGCCTTTAAAATAAGCCTTATATATGCCTAGGGTTGTGAGAAAAAAACCCTACACAAATACAAAAGCCTGGCCCAAAAATCAGATCTGGAAATCTGAATTCTTGTAACTTCGGTAGATACCTCGATAGATAGCATCCGTCGAGCCTCATTAAACCTCGATAGATAGCTATTTGTCGAGCAGCTGTCGAGCAGCTGTCCAGGAGGTGTCCAGCTTTAGTAAACACCTTTTCTTCACTTGTTTCTTGGTCCAATCTTCATGGCTTTAATACTAGACTTGAACAACATGTTCTTTGAAGTATTAAACACATCCTAGATCTACCCAAATACAAGTAAAGTGCGTTTTGTCAAAGGATTAGCCAACTACATCAAATAATGTCCCTAACAAATGATTCAAAAGACAGACTCACCTTTCACTACTAAAGTACGGAACCGTCCCCTCCCACCAAAATTCCGTCTCCTACAGTTGGAGTCATATGACGATTCCTAAGATCTCTTGGATCATATTGAATCATTCAAGACGCTGATGCTATTCAAATGACCTTAGACGAAGTGATGTGTAGGGCAGTCCTAACAACACTGAAGGGAGCAGCCAAAGTATGGTTCAACAAGATACCCCCAAGAGCCATTGCAGACTTGGAACAACTTAGCAAGGGTTTTGTTCGTCATTTCATTGGGGGGCAAAGGCACAAAAAACCAACTGGCCATCTCTTCAACATTCAGCAAGCAAAAGGAGTCACTAAGGCAGTACGTCACTCAGTTCAATAAGGAACTGCTGCAGGTAGACAAAGTTGAAGATTAAGTTATCCTAAAAACCTTCCAAGCAGGATTGCTACCAGGAGATTTCCTCCTCTCAATTACTAAAATCCACCAAAAGCAGTAGCAGAGTTGCTCTGTAAAGCTCAGAAATACATGAATGCAGAGGATGCAGTGCTCCTAAAGGAGATGCAAGGGAAAAGGAGGAGAGATGAATGAATAAACAGCAATCGAGATAAGAATAAGGAGACATGAAGTGGTGGACAAACCATAGGGAAAAAAAAAAGGAGCTTCTAGATAGGAAACCTAAGTTCATTAACTTCACTCCTCTAATAATGCCAATTAAGCAAGTCCTTATGCAAATAAGAGACGATCCTTCCCTGCAATGGCCGAAGCTAATTAGCACTCCAGTAGAAAGAAGAGACAGGAGCAAGTACTGTAGATTCCACTAGGACCACGGGCATCGTACTAATGAGTGTAGGCACTTGAAAGACCAGGTGGAAACTTTAATCCGGCAAGGGAAGTTGTAGAAATACGTTAGAAAGATGGAGCAATATAGGTACCAACGGAAGGACGACCAGGACAGAACTTCGAAGATAGGGGACACTAAACTCCCTGCAGGAGAAATAAAGACAATCTCGGGAGGAATAACAATAAGCGGAACGTTGAAATCCCTGAAAAAGGCACAAGGAAGGGAGATAAACAACGTCCATTTACAGCTCCCTCCAATGAAGATGCTAAGGAATGACGAACCAAATATTGTCTTTTCAGAGAGAGACGGTCGTGGTATCAGGCAACCCCATGACGATCCACTTGTAATCATGCTCAAAGTAGAAGAGTTCAACATCCACCGGGTGCTCATTAACAACGAAAGCTCAACAGATATCATCTACTTGCCCGCATTTTAGCAAATGAAGCTAGATAAGAAGAAGATCAGGCTTTTCACCTCGCCTTTGGTAAGCTTCACGGGAGACAGGATCGTCCCTAGAGGCATCGTTACTATAACTGTGATTGCAAGAACTTATCCGACATAGGTCACCAAGGAAATTGATTTCCTTATAGTTGATTGTCCTTCAACATACAACATCATCTTGGGAAGACCTGCACTCAACAGGCTAAGAGTAGCAGTGTTAACATCTTACTTGAAAGTGAAGTTTCCAATAGTCCATGGGGCAGGAGAAATCAAAGGAGATCAAGTTTTGGCAAAAGAGTGCTATCAAGCTGCCTTAGCATCTGGAGAGAATCACACATGGGTGATCAACGAACCAGAGCCCATTCTTGAACTGTTAGAAACACCACAAGAAGTGGAGATCGTCCCAGGAGACTCGACGAAGATATTAAAGATTGGAATGGCACTTCCAGCCCCTGAGAAAGAGATTGATCTCCTTCTTAAGGGCAAACCAAGATGGTTTCGCTTGGAAACATGAAGATATGCCTGGCATTGATAAGAAGATCATACATCATTGTCTTAACGTCAACCTGAAATACAAACCTGTACAACAGAAGCGGAGAGTGTTTGTACTAGAACGCAACAAAGCTGTAACTGAAGAAGTAGAGAAACTACTGGAAGTTGATTTCATCAGGGAAGTCTTCTATCTAGATTGGCTTGCAAATGTGGTTATGGTAAAGAAAAGCAATGGCAAGTGGAGGATGTGCGTCGAATTCACAGACTTGAATAAGGCTTGCCCAAAGGATAGCTTCCCCTTGCCAAGGATTGATCAACTAGTAGACTCGACTGCTAGACACAAGCCCTTGAGTTTCATGGACACATTTTCTAGACACAACCAAACTCTCATGGACGAAAACGATCAGGATAAGACCTCATTTGTTATCAGAAGCTGATTTCATTAGAGAAGTCTTCTATTTAGATTGGTTTGCAAACATGGTTATGGTAAAGAAGAGCAATGGCAAATGGAGGATGTGCATCAACTTCACAGACTTGAATACGGCTTGCCAAAGGATAGCTTCCCTTTGCCAAGGATTGATCAACTAGTAGACTCAACTGCTAGACATAAGCTCTTGAGTTTCATGGACCTATTTTCTAGATACAACTAGATTCTCATGAACGAAAACGATCAGGATAAGACCTCATTTGTTACCATCCAAGGGTTGTACTACTACAAAGTTATGCCCTTTGGACTGAAGAACGCAGGAGCCACCTACTAAAGGTTGGTGAACCGTTTGTTCTCTCATCAGATTGGGAGGAGTGTGGAGGTGTACATAGACGATATGGTAAAAAGCAAGGACGAAGCCAACCACTTGGACGTTCTCAAAGAAACATTCAGCACACTATGTATGTACAATATGAAATTAAACCCTGCAAAGTGTGTTTTTGCTGTTGTTTCAGGAAAATTCTTGGGATTCATGGTGTCCCAACGAGGTATAAAGGCAAATCCAGACAAAGTAAAAGCAATAACGAGGTCAAATCACCAAAGACAGTGAAGGAGGTGCAGAGCCTGACAGGAAAGGTTGCAGCCCTAAATAGATTCATCTCTAGGGCAATGGACAAGTGCATGCCATTCTTCAAGGTATTGAAAAAGCTTTTTGGTGGACTAACAAGTGTGAGGAAGCCTTTGCCAAGTTAAAGGAGTACCTGATGAAGCCACCTCTGCTAAGCCCCACGGTAATGGGATAGAAGTTGTACCTTTACTTGGCAGTATCTAATACTGCAGTAAGTTGGGCATTGATCAGAGAAGAAGGGAATGTGTAGAAGCCTGTTTATTACACCAGCCAGGCATTTCAGGGCGTAGAGGCGAGTTACCCAAGGATGGAAAAAATAGCTTTCGCGTTGTTGGTCGCCTCTAGGAAGCTATGTCCTTATTTCCAAGCACACCCAATCGTCGTAATGACAAATCAACCTATAAGAAAGACGATGAACAAGATGGATGCAGCAGGACGACTCATAAAATGGGCAATTGAGTTGGGCCAATTCGACATTGAATATCAACCCCGAGCAGCAATCAAAGCCCAGGTGATGGCAGACTTCATTGTAGAGTTCACTTATCCCTATAAGGAAGAAGAACCGCCTATGAAAACATGGACGGTCCAAACGGATGGGTTTACAACGAGGAAAGTAGGAGGAGCAGGGGTAGTGCTCATATCTCTAGAAAAAGAAACATTGAAGTATGTTGTCAGATTACAGTTTCTAGCAACGAATAACGAGGCAGAATACGAAGCATTGCTAATAGGGCTAAGCCTAGCAAAAGCTCTAAGAGAAAAGAATCTTATCATCCAAGTTGATTATCAGCTAATAATTGGACAAATAAAGGGAGATTACGAAGCCAAAGAAGAAAGGATGCAGAAGTACTTGAAGATCATCTAACGACTCTCACAACACTTTGACAGCCTAAACTTTGTGCAAATCCCAAGAACCAAAAACACAAAAGCTGATTTCCTAGAAAGATTGGCATTGTCAGACGACTACAATGCAACCTCTGAACTATGTGTAGAGATAAGGGGGCAGCCAAGCACAGAAGGTGGGTAAGTTTTGAAGATAAAAGAACAAGACGAGTGAATGACTCCCATCATCCGTTATTTGAAAGAAGGATGGCTCCCGAAAAATAAGATGGAAGCAAAGAAGATACAGATTAGAGTAGCTCGCTTCGTCATTATTGATCTACAGACGAGGATATTCATTCCCATATCTAAGATGCACTAGTTCTGAAGAAATAGATTATGTGTTCCATGAGATACACGAGGGAATATGTGGAAACCACACTGGGTCAAGATCCTTAGCAGGAAAGACGCTTAGAGCAGGATATTAATGGCCAACCCTACAGAAGGATGCATATAACATCGTTAGAGCATGTGACAAGTGTCAACACTTCGCAAATGTCCAGACGAGACCAAGAAAGACGATGATACCCATATCCTCACTATGGCCCTTTGCCCAATGGGGAATTGATATCATGGGTCCCTTCCCTCTAGGGAAGAAGCAGCTCAGGTTTCTGATTGTTGCAATTGACTATTTCACAAAATGGGGAAGCAGAGCCAGTGAATATGATAACAGAGGCTAAAGTCACAAGTTTTGTATGTAAAAACATCATCTGCAGGTTTGGAGTCCTACACATCATAATACTAGACAATGGAAAGCAGTTCGACAACTCTAAGTTTCAAAAATTTTGCCAAAACTTAGGAATCAAGAATCACTATTCTTCTCCAAGACATCCTCAGGCCAACAGCCAGACAGAAATAACAAACAGAAGCTTGCTCAAAATTATCAAAACTAGGCTTGAGGGGGCAAAGGGGGCATGGCCTGAAAAGCTACAAAACATCCTTTGGGCGTATAGGACGACCACGAGAGTTCCAACAGGAGAAACACCATTCAGACTGACATTTGGCACTGAGGCCGTCATACCAGTGGAAGTAGGACTGACGAGCTTCCGAGTCAAAACATATGAAGACCAGAAGAATCAGCAGGAGCTTAACAGCAATCTGGACCTAATTGATTAATTCAGAGAATAAGCTATGAAGCAAATGGCCAAACACAAAGAAGCAATGGCCAGGTACTACAACAGAAAGGTCAGGGTAAGAAGGTTCAACACAGGAGACCTCATCCTTAGGAAGGTGTCACAAGCAACAAATGACCCATCTCAAGGAAAACTAGGACCAGCCTGGGAAGGCCCCTACGAAGTAATCCGTCATTCTAGAGAAGGGTCTTACTACCTGAGGTCTCTAGACGGCCAAAAATTGCCTTGACCATGGAACATGGAACACTTGAAGAAATACTACCAGTAAGGAACGCTTTACATTTTCAAGTTGCTTAATCTTCATATCGGCATGTATGACAACCATTACTTTCATCATTCATAAGATCAATAATACATGAAAGCATTATCCATGCGTATTTATCAATGATTATCCATGACTTGTCAATACGTATTTAACAATGATTATCCATGATCTATCACTATCAAAACGTGTGCAATGCTTAGGAGTCGTCCTTGGGAGACGTCTCAAGGATCTCCGTCATTAAAATTTCAAATTAAAAGCTATTCGCACATAACCAACGGCATCATAGCCATTGAAGTTGTTCATACACAACTACCAAAGTCAACTAAATCAGAGTTGTTTAAACACAACCAACATAATCGTCATTCAAGACCAAAAAAAAATGGTTAACCTAAAAGACGCTTCAATACCATGACCCTAAGTCACGAGTAGAGCACAAAATCATTATCAAACATGACTCAATAAAAAGTTGTTCAAACATAGCTAAAAATACTAAGTTGTTCAAACGTAACTAACATCGTCATTCAAACATGACTCAATAAAAAGCTGTTCAAACACAGCTAAAAACACTAAGTTGTTCAAACACGACTAACATCGTCATTCAAACATGACTCATTAAAAAGCTGTTTAAACACAACTAAAAACACTAAGTTGTTAAAACACGACTAATATCGTCATTCAAACATGACTCAATAAAAAGCTGTTCAAACACAGCTAAAAAATACTAAGTCGTTCAAACACGACTAACATCGCCATTCAAACATGACTCAATAAAAAGTTGTGCAAACACAACTAAAAAATACTAAGTTGTTCAAACACGACTAACGTCGTCATTTAAACATGACTCAAGAAAAAACTGTTCAAACACAGCTAAAAATACTAAGTTGTTCAAATGCAACTAACATTGTCATTCAAACATGACTCAATAAAAATCTGTTCAAACACAGCTAAAAAATACTAAGTTACTCAAACACGACTAACATCGTCATTCAAACATGACTCATTAAAAAGCTGTTTAAATACAACTAAAAACACTAAGTTGTTGAAACACGACTAATATCGTCATTCAAACATGACTCAATAAAAAACTGTTCAAACACAGCTAAAAAATACTAAGTCGTTCAAACACGACTAACATCGCCATTCAAACATGACTCAATAAAAAGTTGTTCAAACACAACTAAAAAATACTAAGTTGTTCAAACACGACTAACGTCGTCATTTAAACATGACTCAAGAAAAAACTGTTCAAACACAGCTAAAAATACTAAGTTGTTCAAATGCAACTAACATCGTCATTCAAACATGACTCAATAAAAATCTGTTCAAACACAGCTAAAAATACTAAGTTGCTCAAACACAACTAACATTGTCATTCAAACATGACTCAATAAAAAGCTGTTCAAACATAACTAAAAATACTAAGTTGTTCAAACACAACCAACATTGTCATTAAAAAATGACTCAATAAAAAGCTATTCAAACACAGCTAAAAATACTAAATTGTTCAGACACAACCAACATCGTCATTCAAACATAACTCAATGAAAAGCTATTCAAACATAGCTAAAAATACTAAGTTGTTCAAACATGACTCAATAAAGGAGTTGTTCAAACACAGCTAAAAATACTAAGTTGTTCAAACACAACTACCACCATCATTCAAACATGACACGATAAAAGCTGTTCAGACACAACCAAAGATCGTCGCTAAGCTAGTCAAATATGACTCAATAAAAAATCATCCCACCACAACTGAAGGTAAAAAGCTGCTCAAATATAAGCTAAATATAAAAGTTGTCTCAACACAACTAAACATCGTCATAAAGGGTTTTCCAAGCATAAAAGAGTTGTTCACTACAGCTAAAAGCAGGAAATCCATAAACCTATCTATCATTGTCAAAGGAATTGTTTAGTTGCCCAAAACAACAGGCCCAAAGAGAAATATTGTTCTTGCATTGCAAGGAAATAAAAAAGAAAAGTAGAAAAAATAAAAGATTACTGATCATTAGGGACAGGGTCTGTGGCTTCCTCCATTACATTCTCTGTTGTAGCCTTAGAAGGATAATCAGACATTAGCTCTTTTTCAACGTCCTCAACAGCCAAACCAGAAAGGTCCAAGCTAGGGTGATGATTTGCCATCCACTTCACAAGAAGATCAAAGCCCTCCACGTAGTACTTGCATTGTTCATCAGAGTACACCTCAGAGTCCTTAAAATCCTATACTACTGTGGCCCCAACATTATGTAGCTTCAGCTCTAGGTCACCAATCTCCTTGCCCTTCAGCTTGCAGAAGTCCTTCTCCACTTGTAGGCTTTTCTCCAAGGTTGCCGCACGCTCCTTATCATTCTCAACTTCGGTAGCGAGGATGGTAGCCTTATTCTTGAACGTCTCATTCTCAACAAATAAAGACTTGATCAGAGGCTTGAACATAGCCACCTTCTTTTCCAAGTCCAAGAACTTCCCAGAGACGAACAAAGACTCCCCCAAAGCTTGCAAAGAACCTCCTTTAGTAGAACTAAAGCAAAGGAAAAAAAGAAGCAAAGATGGCCTACAACGCTAACCTGCACAAGCTTCTGAATGTGAGATGACATAACCTCATTGGACGACTTCGCCATCAGAGGACTCAGATCGTCCACAAAAAGTGCCTCGTGGGCCTTCAAAGTTGTTGCATCAACATCGTCCTAGAAGGTAGGAAGGAAAGATTTACCACCTAATTTCTTCTTCTTCCTAATCTCCTCCCCACCAGAGGCAATCATCTCCAGTGACGAAGTGGGAGAGACAAGGCGCTTGGCAGGAGGAGGCGTTTTTGTAGGATCTTTCTTAACGATGTCATTAGCTTTCTTCTTGGACAAAAGGCCACTGATGGTTCCGCCTTAGTCCTTCTTCTCTTGAAATTCGGCTAACTTCTGTAAACTAAACCTAGTCGTCATTCTTGAAAGGACGAAGAAAAGGTTAAAAAAAACACTTACTCTTTTTCACAACTTCCAAGTCTTTTCGAACCTTAGTAGACGGTTCCGGACCTAAGAAATGAAGAAATAAAGATTAGGGAGAGACGAGCTTATCAAATTCCTTGACAGTCTCCAAATATTCCCTTACTTTTTCAACACGAAGCCGGTACCTCTTCTTCAAACGAGGATGCTAGGCAACTGCAAAACAAGAGTACAAGTAAGTCACCTATCACCGTCACTCCTAGAAAAAGGGAAAAACAAACTAAAAAGACAAGGAAGACGCACCAGACACAGGAGCTCCCCAACTATGAAAAAACTTGGGGGCTTCGTCCAAGTCCTCACCATGGACGAACTCCCAACCACTTCGAGAGATAAAAAAGAAATTTGGCTTCCAGTTTCGAAGAGACGAGGGGTAATTAAGGATTAACCTAGAAGCCCTATCCCATAGCTTAAACTCATAATAGCCAGGGTCCTTAGACTTCCTCAGATGATAAAAATGGAGGAATTCGTCCCTCCTAATGACATCACTCTCATTGGCAGACATCCATACCACCATGCAAGAAATAAGGATTCACCAAGAGTTAGGCACCAACTGCGCCGGAGCAAGATGCAAATAGGAAAAGAGTTCCTTAACAAAGGGATGAACAAGGAAATGAAGGCCGCTGGTAAAATCGACCTTATAGAAACAAACCTCATTAGCATATGAGTGACAAGCTCTTTCTTCGTCACTCGGGATCCTAATTTTAACAAAATTAAGGAACTGAAATCTGTCCCTAATCTGTTTCTCGTCCTTTTCAGAGAGAGAACATGAGGTATTCCAGGCCTTATAGGGGGTAGAAACAGAAGTGGCCTTCGAGACCACACGATCATCAGACGAGGATAACCCCGTCTCCAGGTCACTTCACCTTACCTCGGATATCCTCAACAATCTAACTACCACAATAGAAGGGGAAACTAAAGTAAACAAGGAAGAAAGAACAGAAGTATACAGACAGTCTTTTCCTACAAAAGAATTGATCCCTTCAAGACACTCCCCCTCTACGAACTCAAGTAAACTACCTGAATGAGCAAAAAAGAAGGCTATAGAAGGACAATCCACTCTAACAGCAGAATAATCTACCATGGAAGAATCAAAAAAGAAGAAGAAGCATGAAGGACTGACTAGGAAACATAAAACAAAGAAAGGAAAGAGGAGGGAAAGACGCAAAACAAGTGGCAAAAACTCACGCAGGAAACCGAGACATGTTCGCACGTCGAACACATCCTAGCCGTACACGTGGCGCTCAACCACGCAGACATTAAATCGTCATAAATGTGCAGCACACGGAATAAAAGTTAGACGAAATTGTTTTTATCTCGTCTAAAAAAAGAGGTAACGAACAAGGGGGCAACTGATGAACTAGAAATTTATGGTCGTCATTATACTAAGATCTTCTTTCACCTAGAGAAGAGGTTACGCATTTATTACGATCATTGATGACAAAATGTAACTAACGAATCAACGGTCACAGAATGAGTTGTAGCCTCTAGACAAAGATTCTATAACGCACTAGTCATTAAGCATAAATGCAGCACATCATTGCCCATTAATGAGGCATACAACTATAAAAGAGAAGATAACTGAAGCTAAATGTACACACAAATACTCTATGAAATCACTTTAGTCATTTTCTCTCTAGAATCTTGCTCCCTTACTAACTTAAGAATCGGAGGCGGTTTGGCTGATACCACACCGGCATGTTACTCTTCCACTCAGTTCATTTTGCAGGTTTCTCATCTACAGAGACGACCCCATTCACAGCATCATCCATCCGCTACGACGAGGAGCTCAATTGTTGATTTTTTGCATCATCGCCTACCAAAGAGATTTGAATGAATGAAAATTAATAAACAAAGGATAAAGTCCACCAATCTAACTGCACACACCAACCGATCCTCCAATTCATCTCATGCTACAAGTTCTATGAATCCAACACCATAAAGGGAGTTTCATCTTCTATATCATCATTCTCATCCTCGAGACCACTTTTCATGCCTACAATGTC
This sequence comes from Castanea sativa, assembly GCF_040712315.1. Taxonomy (NCBI): domain Eukaryota; kingdom Viridiplantae; phylum Streptophyta; class Magnoliopsida; order Fagales; family Fagaceae; genus Castanea; species Castanea sativa. The sequence continues at coordinate 43,116,097 of NC_134023.1, read as the reverse complement.
CCTTGAATCTTAATCTTTTATCTCCAACCATTTAATTGCTAAATACATAATAAAAAAACATAAATTAGATATAAATAAAACACTAGTCTTGTGATAGCTAACAATCTAATATAAAATGGACTGATGGGCCTTCCTTCCTCTGGGCTTAAAATTCTCCTACATCATCATGGGCTATTTGGTGTTTCTTGCTACTAAATTTGTCTTGACTCTAGTAGAAATAATTGTGAAGACTGAAGAGGCACAAGTTGATGGTATATAATAGTGGGAAATAGGCATGAGAGCTTGCATATCTTAATTTCCATGGCACAACCCCATCTTTCCCCTCTCCCTAGTATCTACCTATATATAATAAAAAAATATATATATATAAAAAAGGAGATCAACACTCTTTAGGTTGGAGTCTTTGCCTTATGTGTGGGCCTTTTTTTTTTTTTTTTTTTTTTTTTTTTGCAAATGTTGGGCTGGGCTGCCTGTTGCTACACTAGGCCCAAAGGTTTCTGGATTAGGGAGTTGGAGCCGGTCCAAGTGCAACCCTCCTTGGTTCGGCTTGTGCGCAAACGATGCTCCTGTTAATCAGGCTTTGATCACATGCCCATGGCAGGCAGAACTGTTACATTAATTACGGCAGGCAGATACAATAAAGGCAATAATGGAAATTCCTTTACGATTTAGACAAAAGCGAATAATGGGCTTTGACAATGAATGCCCGTTTTACGAAACAACTACAAAAAGGTAGGTATTGAATGAACAACAATAAGCTTATTAAAAGAAATAAATGTCAGCCTGCCGTATCAAGTTACGTTGCCAAGTTTAAGTCAAGAAGGGGGATCACCTCTTCAACGTGATTAACCTCTCTGAAGGAGAAATTAACTGCTTTGAAGGGGCGGGCCCGAATGACTTGTGTTCAGTGAGATTTTTCTCCGTTATCAGAGGACATAGGTTGGAGAGGGAGAGGGAGATCGACCCATTCAGTGCATGCCTACCACTCTGTTCTCTCTGTCTTTCTTTACTCCTTTCTCTATTCCTTAGTTCTTTCCTTTCTTTCTCTTCGTTTTTACTCTTCTTTCTATTCTCTCTAATTCTTTCTCTCTTTTCCCTTGGTTTTTACTCCTACTGTCCCTTCTTTTTAATTCTAGCGATTATCCTCCCAGAGGTTCCTTTCCCTGCCGTGCACAGCAAATGCCCCTTATATAGTGCCAACCATGGCAGGCTTTTACCATTAGCCCTTAACTGTTTTTGTCTGGTGCGGGTGTCCTTGCTGACCATTACTGACTGGCCAGTCACCCAGCCAGTGCCACTTACTTGCGCTGGTCGCGCCACTCCACCTCATCAGACAAAGAAGACTTTTTTGTTTGTTTGCTTGCTGTGACATTCTTACCTGCCACGGTGTAAGTACTCTCTTTCTCTCCGTCCCTCATGACATGCATCTAGTGGTTCCAACTCAGCTTTGCCTCTTTTGGGTGGTATGTCATCCCAGTAGGATATTGTCTCCAAAAGAGCTTGAGTAGAAAACACGAAAATGGGTTTTTTCCCCCTCCCACCTCCAGACCATGCCCTCTTACCTCTGACCCATGACCTCACCACTTCCCCTATTGGCTGGGTACAGATTGGTGGTGTCTGGGCCTTACGCGTGCCTTATCTCCATGCTCGTCTAAATTCTGCCAGCTGCTTATGTGTTTGTCGCGGTCTGAAGGTCCATCTGCCCAGTCTGCCATTCATCTTTAACTTCTTATGGTATGGGCTACTTTTCCTGACTTCTCATTTATGGCTTGCCTCTTTAGGGGCTGGTCCTTTTCCCGATTGTGGGCTGTTCCATGCTTCTATTTTCAGCCTTGTTATTTGTTTCCTGCCGCATCACCCTGTTATGCCCGCCGTGAAGTCTACTTGACCTAGGGCTGTTGAGCTTCTTTGGGCTTTACTGTTCATTCCTTCTCTGATAGCCTAATAAACTTATTGGGCCTTTTACTACTTGCTGGCTCTCGTGTCCTGCTTACTTCCCTTTGGGCATCCTTGGCCCGCTTACTTTCTTAGTGCATCCTTGGCCCTTTCCAATTTTATGCTTCCCATGGGCTTTTACTAACTCCTTGGGCTTCCTTGGCCCAAGTGCTTCATACTTCATCTTTGGGACTCATGGATTCTCCATTGCCCCTTACTCTCTTTACTTACATTGCTTCGGCTCTGCCGTGACAGTTGTGGCCCATTCTCTCTTTTCTGCATCCATATTGCCCATGAGTTTGCTATTTCTTTCTTCCGGGCCTTCTTAGACCCATTTACTTCTTTAGGGTCCATTTGTTTGCTTTATGGACCCGTGATCCATTATTCCTGCCACTTGGGTTTAATGGTGTTTCCATCCCACTCTCTTCTGCCCACGTCTTTGGGCTTTTCCTCCTGCTGGGCTTCTAAAAAATGAGCTTCTACAACTTATCATTATGAAAATTAAAAATGATGTTAATTAGTGTACAATAAAAATAATGTTAGAGGTATTCCCATATGAAAAAGATTTGCACTAATCACAATTTGGACAAAAAATGTGTTTGGGAATTGCTTATTTTTTGTGATTTATTGGCAAAGTATTTTATCAAAAGATATTGTTTTTTAAAAATTTTATGTTAAATGTGTTACAAAAATAACTAAAAGTTAGTTTATTTTTTTAAAAAAACTAAAAGCTAAATTATTTGCTAAAAAGCTGAGAAGAAAAACAAAACCTATTTTTAATAATTCCTAAACAACACACTAAATCTTGACTCTCCTTTAATAATAAAAAGACAATTCTTTCGAATCATCAATCCACTAACACATCTAAATTTAATGGTTAAAACATACAAAACTTACAGTAGTTGTTACTAGTTTGTGTCCAATGTCCGTCAATTTAGTACCAACAACCTAGAGACTGTCGAGCTATATGCACTTCAGCTAGCTAAGGTAGGAGTTATGGATCTCATGGCTTATAGTTCAAGCTCTATATATAGAAGCACAACTTTTTTTTCTTTTTCTTTTTTGTGTGGCCATAATGCTAACTAACATGATAGACTATGAACAGTTGTTTATAACTTTTACCTGGATCTACAATTGTTTCTTTCACCACTCATATTTTACCACACTTTCACACACTTTAGCAATTCCCATGACAGATAGTGAGTTGCAAAGAAAAAATAATGAGTCCTATGATAGTAACTAACAATGAACCATAGTATGTCACATAAGACACTTGTGACAAAGTGTGTGTAAAAATATGTGGTACTATAATTATTCTAGGAAATATCATTGGTTTTTTGCAATGTTATTGATTTCATTTCGGAACTCGTTTTCGATTTGTCTAGTGGAATGAAATATTTCAGCATATCGTTTCAAGAGTGTTTTGGGATTCTTTATATCAATTCAATCTCATCAAAGGGAAAAAAATATCAATTCAAAAAAGTGGAAATTAGATATAAAATAATGAATTTAATTAAATCATATAAAATAATGATTTTAATTTTCAGTTCTCGCTAGGCAATTAATATTTTGATAGCCTTTTCTATTTTCCATAAAAGTGGTGTTAAAAATTTCCTAAATTGATTTGTTAACAATTGCCCTAAGAATATATACAACACATTAAAATAATATTTTCTTAAAATTCATTCCAATACAAAATTTTGGCCACCCAACAGGCAATAGCCACTGCCCACCGCCACCAACCAACAACCACGGCCACCGTTCACAATCCAAAACATAATTCAAAAACAAAACCAAACAAATCTAGCCAAATACCCCAAACAAATCCATTTACAAAAACACTAACCACCACCGCAAAAATTCCAACCACCACCATCGTACAACAACAATCACAACCCAAAACCCAAGAACCCAATTTGAAAAATTACCCAAGACCTACCATTGTGAGTGGCTAAAACAACACAACCCAACCACCACCGGACTACCACAACCCAACCACCAACATAATCAATCCCACCTAATTAGCCCACAAAGTAAAAACCAGAAAAATAAAACCCAGAAAACCTAGAAAAATAAAACCCAGAAAACTAGAAAAATAAAACCTAGAAAACCAATCAATCCCACTGTTGTTGGTGATCGAGTGGCAACACATGTGGAGGAGAGGCCAGTGGTTTCTGGGTTTTGTTTGTGTGATCTATAGCTGATGAAGTGGCGGCAAGGTGGAAGAAAGGCTGGTGGTTTGGGTGGCGAGATTAGTGGCGTATTCTAGAGAGAGGAAGAGAGTGCAGAGTGAGAGTGAGTGATGAAGGGAGGAGAGGGGGCTGGGTTAGAGAGGAGAGAGAAGAGGCTGTGATAAAGAAATGCAACGAGGAAGAGAGAGAGAAATTAAGGTCAGAGAGAAGAGAGAGTATAATAAAATAATAATAAAAATTTTACAATTTTGAATAGTACCGTCTCAAAAAATTGAGACGGTGTTGTTCATCCATGCCAAAATTTTTAAAATTTGAAATACCTAATGAGGAAGTTTCTTTGGTGTTTGGTGTGCCAAATGCCAAATGTTTGACATTTGGCAATGAGAATGCTCTAACTCCATCTATCACCAAATTCCCAATATTCCCACGTCCCAAACCTCATCACAACTATATATTCAAAATGTCTTTTTAAGTTCTCACTATACTCTTCGGCAAAATTTACTGAATAATACATGTTTAGAAAATTTTTTGGTGAATAGCATGCTTTTGAAGTTATTTAGTTATGTAAACTGTTTTTGGAACTTGAGTTAGGGAAAATTGAGTTCCAACCCAAACTCGAGTTTAACAAACTCGGGGTCCAACTAGTATAGGTCTTATGTGGAATTAATTAAAAAAAAAACCACACAGAACTCGAGTTTCCAAAACTCGAGTTCCAGCCCAGTAAATGAAAAATCTGACACCATGAACACCATGAACATGATGAACAATCAAACCCAGGCAAGTTGAACAATCAAAGATCAAACACAACACACACGATTAGACCCAAAACCATTCGAATCCACCAACCCATCAAAGGAAATTCATTGAACCAAACAAATCCGTTGAAGCACCCACCGAAGCCAATCACCAAATCAAGCCAAACAAAATTGCAGCAAACCTATCCTCTCCCTCGCATTCGTGACCCATCAAACCGCAAAACCCATACCCATTGGCCATCGTGACCCATCATAACACAAAAACCAAACACCTCTCAACTGTCGTGACCCATCAGAGCACAACAACCCAAATACCCATCACCGTGACCCATCGACCAACTATAGAGAGAAAATGGGTCTGTGCAAAACGGACAGAGAAAGAGGATTTGAGTTGAAAGCCACCACCACAATGGCAGTGACGATTTGTTGCTAGCAGTGGTAAAAGGCTGAGCTTGGAGCTCTTTGGTATGGAGGTATAAATTGGGCTGGAATTCGAGTTTGCTAAACTTGATTTTGGGTTGGAACTCGAGTTTGACAAACTCGAGTTTCAAAAACAGTCTACATAACTAAGAGCCTATTTGGATGAGTGGGTTTTTGGATCATATCACTCAGTTTTCATAACTGAGTTCTCAAAACACGTGGGTCCCACAAAAAATTTTGTATTTGACTTGGTTTTCAACACTTGTTTCCATCACTCAAAACTCAAAAATTTGAATTAGAGTGATGGAAACAGAAAATAGCAAATGGGTGTTTTCAAAAATTGAAAATTGAGTTATGAGCTTTAAAAACTGAGTTATGAAAACTGAGATATAAAAACTGAGCTATCTCTAGACCAAACTGGCCCTAAATAACTTCAAACACATGCTATTTACTAATTTTTTTTTCTAAAAATGTACTATTCAGCAAAGTTTGCCATGCCCTTCTATTCAAAAGGTCTTACTCTCACTCAACCTTTTGTCTCTCTTAAGTCTTATCTCCTCCATCTCTCAGCATTGTTCATCTCCAACGATTTCTCTTCGAGTCTGTAAATTTCTTGACACACATCTCATCTTTTAATTTTTGTTCTCATCGTCATCGTCATCTTCATCTTTTTTTTTTTTTTTTTTGGCTATTGAACGTGTACCGGCCGAAAATGGGCCCAAGAAAAATGACAAAAGAGAAGAAGGCCCATTAACAATAAGCCGAAGTCCAAAAAACCCATTTACATTTCGCTCTACTTCTACTGAAACGTGAGAAGAGAAACGCATCTGATAGCAATGGAGGTCCGCAGAGAGAACCGCAACATCCACGACAACCAGCGCCGTCAACTGGCTAAGCAGTTCGAACTGAAGCGCAACCTGTTCAAGGCTTTCCTCAGAGACCCAGAGCTTCCACCGGAGTTGAGAGAACAACAACAGTACAAGCTAGCCAAGTTGCCTCGAAACAGCTCCTTCACTCGCCTCAGGAACCGGTGCATCTTCACTGGCCGATCTCGCGGTGTGTACCAGGTCTTCCGTATGTCTCGTATCGTGTTTCGTGAACTCGCTTCAAAAGGTGCTCTTGCTGGCATTAAGAAAGCTTCTTGGTAGACTCAAAAAAAATGTTGAAAGTTTTGGGTTAAGTTCTGGTAGATTGAAAAATAAAATTTTTTTGGGGTGTTTTTGGAATTGAAATACCCTTTTATGTTGATTTCTCAGATGGGATTTTTGTTTTTTTTTGAAATGGATATGAGTTGTTGTTGTTGACATGGAATCAAAAGAAATGTGGTCATTGGAAATTTTTTAGTAGTATACTGAATTTGATGCTGATAAGAATTAAATTGTGTAACTGTTATTGTTTATAAGGTGGGAATGTTTGGATTGTTATATGTGTTGTTATTGTTGTCGTTGAAGGTTATATGAGGGTGATTGGAAAGTGATGATTTTGGAAGGGTTGTTTTAAGTTTTGGGTTTTGTATAGATTGAAAATAAAATTTATTTGGATGTTTTTTAGAATTAAAAGCCTTATTATGTTTTGTTAATGTTGATTTCTCACTTGGGATTTCTGTTTTTGAAATGGATATGGACTGTCTCTGGAATGGATGCTGTTTGGAATTTTAGTACCACATCGGATTTGATGTTAATAAGAATCAAATTGAATTGTGTAAATATTGATTATGAGGTGGGGGAGATTGGATTACTATGCGTTGTTGTTGTTGAAGTTTTTGTAAGGATGGCGAGGGTGATTTTGATGTGAAGAGGTAGTGAAGGCTTTGGGGTTTATTGCTTTGTAGAGTTAATTGAAGCAAGTGCTTGGATTTGCTTGTCCTATTTTTTTTTTCTAGTATTTTAGATGTGTGGATGTGATTTTGGACTTGGGTTTTACTCTTTGGAAAAGGGTATAATGGAAAAGATGGTTGATAGAATTCCATTTGCATGTTTGGTTTCAAAATCAAAGTCAATAGGATTCCGTTGCACGAGTGAAATGAATTGAAGGGGATGCAAAAGCCTGTTTTGATTGTCTTGATTCAAATGGGGCTCAAGCTGGTTGGGCTATCCAAAGTACGATTGTTAACATCTTAGAAAGTTAATTCCTAGTTGTAGATTCTGCTGGGTTAGTACTTAGTACAGCATGTAATGCTGCTGCTACTGCAAAGCTGGCAGTTAGTATTAGAAATGCCCTTTGTTGTAATAAGCTCAATCTTCCTAATGTCATCTCAGATGCGTGTAGGTTTGATTGTTCCTGTGCTGCTCTTTTGTTTCTGAAGGTCAATTCATTTGAAACTCTTTTTTTTTTTTTTTGATAAGTAATTCATTTGAAATCTATAAAAGTGAATTTTTGCTCTTTACTTTTGATGCTGAAGTTGTGCTGAAGTTGTTGTTACTCAGTGCTCATCAGCTTATGCTGCCTATTGATAACATTGTCTAACTTGAAATATACCCTCTTTCATATGCACAATGATAACGATGCTTTTGATGCAAAAAGTGAAGGTTTTTCTGTTTATTCCATTGTACAGCTGATTGAAGCTTTTAGTAGTATTTTAAATGTGAGCATGTGATTTTGGACTTTGTTTTACCCTTTAGAAAGAGGGCATAATGGAATTTTCTAAAGTTAATTTCTCCTAGAGTTAAAAAAGGGTTGTTTCAAAAAAAAAAATTCCATTTGCTTGTTTGGTTTCAAAATCAAACCCATATGATTCTGTTGAATGAGAGAAATAAATTTAATTGAATTCATTTAAAATTTATATAATTGAATTCTATGTAAAATCGGTTCTTTGGTTTGTGGATCCAAGTATCCAACAACTCAGCACTTGAACTTGATGCGGCATATGCAGTGTTATATTCTGAAGCTATTTTCATCATATACTAATATTTATGTGTCCTATATATTTTTTTATGTTGAAGTTTTTGCTCATGCTGCCTATTGATAACATTGTCTAACTTGGACTAGACCCTATCTTTCAGATGAAGAATGAGGGTCATGAGGCTTGTGCTGCCTTTTGATAACATTGTCTGACTTGGATTGTTGGGCTGCACAATGTTAATGATGCTTTACTGCTAATTGTGTTTTAAAGTTCCTTGGGGATGAGATCTAATTCCTGTTCCCATCTATTGGTTGAATAATTTAGGATTGCACAAGTTTCCTTTCCATAGGTCCTCTAGATTTCTTGGTAGGTCTATTAAGAGGGTATCCGTGTTTGTTAAGAGGCTTCAGGATTTTCTACTGACACATATTTCCTCCATTTTGTTAGTGTTTGTGTGTGGTTCTTCCTCGTTTTTGTTTCTCTATTGCTAGTATTAAATGTCAGATTGAAGAATGGTTTAAAAGGGAGGATTCCAATGTCATGCATTCATGCTGATGGAATTTTCTGTACCTTATTACCATTCTTCAATATAGTTATCTTGCCAAGCAGTTTGGAAGAAGAAAGAAAGCTTTGAGGCTGCAGGGTTGACTGCATACACATAATCTGATTACCTGGGCATTATAAGAATTTAGAATGATCGAATGATCTAACAGTAAAGTGTAATTCTGTCTTATATTTTTGGATTGCATTGAAGGACCCGGACATAATTTCATTACTTCAAAGCATTTTCTGCAAAATCTAGTACTAGGCCCATACTTTTCTTTAAACTTTATTTTATTTTATGGTTTTTTCAACTTTTCAAGATGTATAGGAGTAACATCACTTTCATGGACGTAGTTGAGACTTGAGAGTGATTAGGTAAAAATAGAAAAAATAGTTTCTTATGCTATAATTTGCCTAAATTCTGTCTAAACGGATGTGAATGCTCCTACTATTCAACTCATTTTTGTTATACATTTAGGAGTTATGAAAAAGTTGTGAAAGTTTTGTATCAATCAACTTGTTGAAGTGACCATGATAAATTTTTATTATCTACCAATTATAACAGATGATGTTAACAATTGTGAAAAAAGTTTTTGTATCACTCAGCTTGTTAAAGTTACTATGATAAATTTTGATTATGCACCTATTACAACCGGTACAAGTCCTGTTAGCAGCCTTGGAAAAAAAGTTTCTGCATCACTCAACTTGTTGATGTCACTTTGATAAATTAGATAGGCATTACCCCCATGGAATCCTGTAGCTCATTTGATTATGCACTCGCTTCTGTTTGAGTCATTTCTGATTTTTGGCAGCTGATGTGAGTAGCAAGCCAGCTTGTTATGACAGGCAGAAACCATTGAAAACTAGAATAGAAAATGCTTGCCAAATGTACTTATCAAAAAAAAAAAAAAAAATGCTTGCCAAATGTTCACACCTGATGTCTTTTTACAAGGGGAAAAAAGTTCTGGAAGGATGCTTTAATTAGTTTTATGTTCTAAATAAACCATGTACTGGCTTTTGTTCACTTGCAACTTGAAAACTATAGTGGACATTGAGGTCTCAAATACAAGCCAGTTGCAGTGCAGATCAAACCCTGTTTGCTTGAACTGGACCATTAGAATTGGAAATTAAGACTCTTTGTCTCTCTCACTTCAATGGGTTGAAAGACTCGCAGCGAATTCATTAAAATTAGGTACCCAACACTTGTGTTAGTTTTAGAGACAGTGCCTATGGAACTCTATATTTGTAAAAGAAGGATTCAGATTTGAAGATTTAAAATGAAGGGTTATGATCAATAATTATTTATATAAAATTATAAATTAGGACAAATTGTTGTCCTCCTTGAATTGTGTGGGAAGATTCAATTTTGTCCTTAAATAAAAAAAATAAAAAAAAGTGTAAAGATTCAATTTTGTCCTTGAATTTCAGTTGTCACTTTAGTCTTTATAGTTTTGATAATCACCAATGTTACATTTGGCTCTATTTGTCATCGAAGTACCTTGTACAAATCACGACTCCAAAGTTCAAACTATAAAATTGAAGCTTAGATAATTTGTAATCTATAAAATGGAATTCTATGTAGAATTAGTTCTTTTGGTTTGTGGATCCTGCTACTTGATGCATCTTCTCTATTCAGGGTTATATACTAAAGCTATTACCATCAGATATATATATATAGATTTGCTCCTTATTTTTCGATGCTAAAGTTTTTGTTGCTAATGCTGCCTATTTGATAACACTGTTTGACTTGGACTACTCCCTCTCTTTCATATGCACAATGTTAATGATGTTTCTTTGTGAACTCTGTTTTAAAAATTCCTTGGGGATTAAATCTGACTCTGTTCCGAGCTATTAGTTCAATTATTTAAGATTGCAGAAGTTTCCTTTCTATTGCTCTTCTATTTTTTGTTAGTAGGCCTATTAAGAGGGTATACGTGTTTGATAGGAGGCTTCTTCCACTGGCCCCATTTTTAATAGGCTTCTTCCAGGAGCCTATTAAGAGGGTATACTTGTTTTTGTGTGTGTAAGTTCGAGCTTGGCTTGAGCTTGTAACAAGCCTAAAAATAGTGTTTGAGCTTGTGACAAGCCTAAAAATAGTGTTTGAGCTTGTGGAAAGCCAAAAGGCTTAAGCTTGTCTTGGATTGACTTGATTAATTAGTCAAGCCAAGCTCAAGTTTAATATTAAGCTCAAACTCGAGCTCAGGTTAAGTTTTTGAGCTTGAAATCTAAAAAAATTATATTATTTAATGTTTAAATCTCTAAAAATAAGAAAAAAGAAAAAGAAAATAGTATACTTATTTTATCATGCATCAAGTCTTACTTATGATTAGCTATTATTCAAATTAATAATTTACATAATTAAATTCATTTATTCATCGTTCCTTGTCTACAACTTCAGCAATTGTTCAAAATACAATTTTAACATTCCCGTTAGATGGTGAAAGACTAGAAAAATACCTATTTGTAACTATTATGAATGAGAAAATACTAATATGTTTCATAAATTTACTTTAGATGATTGATAGGGAAGGATCATATGTGACTTACATAATTATTTATTTATTTTTAAATATAACTATAGTTTAAGGTGGTTCTTGATTAGTTTAAAAGGAAGGGAAAAATTAAAGTAATATAAGTAGTGGTCTCATATTGACCATGTCATTATTAAGATATGTGTAATAAGTATATTTAATTAACACATATAAACTTATAAATGAGTTTATGCTTGAATTGTTGTGTGAACAAATTTTTTTGCTTGGGATCGGCTTATTTATTAAACGAGCCTAAAACTAAGGCTCAAACTTGACTTACTTATAAACAAACAAACATGAACAAGCTTTTTATCGAGTCAAGCCTGAGTTGTTCATGATCGGCTTGGTTCATTTACAGCCCTATGTGTGTTCTTTCTTCCATTTTTTTTAGTAGTATTATATGTCCCAGTGAAGACTAGTCTGGAATGTACTCTTCAATCTCATGCTGATGGAATTTTACATACCTTAAGTCACCTTTCTTCAACTATAATTATCTTACCAAGCAGCCTGAAAGAAGGAGAGGGTTGAGGGTGCGGGGTTGACTGCATATGCATAACATGATTATTGGGGCACTCTTAAGAATTTCAACACCATTGCTGCCTTGATCAGTCTTTTTCTTCGGATCTTGAACTTGCTAGTTTCATCATGCCATCAAGTTGTGTTCTTGTTGTGTAAAGCTTGCCTGTTGAGCAAGCACCATTTTGTGCCTAGACATGAGGATGAGAGTCATGTTGTAGTTCTTCACCTAGTTCATTCAAACATTTGAGGTACAATAAAATCCCCTCATATTTGGCGTTTATGTATTTATATCATTTTTATTGATGATTTATCATGAGTCACTTACCTTTACCATATGAAAGATCTAGAAATGTATTCTATTTTAAAATAGTTTTATATGGAAATAATAACTTAATTTGATCCTTTAATTTGTGTTATTAAATTAGACAATGGTTATGAATATTTGCTTTGTTTCAATTTCTTAATGACCATGACACGGGTCACTAGTTTCTCGTCCTACCCTAGAATGAGTGAAACCAGCCTGATAATCCTGTTTAGTCTTGGAGACATTGCCAACAACATCGGTCCTTACGAGAACCTCATGGGTTTTAGTAGGAGAGATTGTTAAGTATATGCTAGGATGATTTAGGCTCATAAATGATTACAAAGAACCTCAATTGTGTTGGACTTTTGCAATCTTTAATTGTGGAAGGGTCCTATATTGGTATCTTTAGTTTGCTCAGATTTGAGGTCAATTCAAATCTAAGGCTTCGTTTAGTTGGAGTGATGAAAAAGTGAGATAGAAAATGGTGGGGGATAGAAGAGATTTTATTTTCCGCTAAGTGTGTTTGGTTAGGAGGAAGGAAACATGAAAGGATATAAAATTAATTTGTTTGGTTGAGAAGAAAAATGAGATAATAAAAAAATTAATTTGTATCAATTTACTCCCATACCCTTATTATATACTACTAGAATTTTTTTTTTCTTGGGAAAAATACGCATAATTATTATGGGCTAATGACATTTTTTTATATAAAAAATCTTACTTAGAAATTAGTAACGTTAGATCAATATAGTTGTATATAAAAAATAATAATTAAATGATAATATATTTAACCACCGCACACCCTTAGTGCGATGTTCACTCTACAAGTATAGGTGCTTATGAGTGTGGGCGGACAAGGGCTGGAGTTCAAGTTTGCGAAAGGAAATTTCACACACAGATACACTTATATTAGGATAGAGAAGAATTTTTATTTTGTATAAAAAAATGATAGTATATTTATGTATAATAAATTATTACAGTGCACTTCATTCAGCTAGCAACTTAAAGAAAAAAAAAGAGTGGATTTTTTTTTGGATGAAAGTGGAATTTATAGTCACTACTCACTAGTGTGCAACTTGCAACTTTAGCAATACTTTGTTTATAGACATTTGAGAGTTTTTTAAGCGACAAAGAGGATGAGTGGAGAGAGAAACAGTGATATGAAGAAACAAAGAGAAAAGAGAGACTAATGAGAGAGAGAAAATTCTTTATTCAGCTGGGTATTTTTTTAAGAAAGAATAATGATTCTATATAATTTTCATTATATAGAATCTAAATTATATGATATATGATATGAAACTTTATAGTAAACATAACTTTCTAGTTGTAGTATTCCAAAAAGAAAAAAAAAAAAAAACAAAACTTGATAGTCGTTGTAAAAAAAGTTTACCAAACTTCCAAAACTTTTATGAACCGATAAAAAAGAAATACCATTACTGTTTCGTTAACATGTTGGTCATGGCAAATCCTTTGGTTTTAAACGATTACTTTCTAGCTGTATAATGAAGAAGATGCGAGGATGTCACTACTTTCAGTTCTGACTATAATTATGGGTTGCTTTCTATGTCACGATGATTCCCTCCTTCCTCTTTCTTTTTATCTTTTGTCCCCATGATTAAGGTATATTGTTTTACCTTTGAAACTATAACAAGAGGTGGCTAATATATATGTAACACCATTTGGTGCAACCATCATTTTTAATACTTAACTTTTATTGTATGATATATGATATGAAACTTTATAGTAAACAAAACTTTCTAGTTGTATGCTTTATTTGTTTTAATGGAAAACTTTGTGTAAATATAGTTTTTCGTTTTTTTTTAATATTTAGTAGTATTAGAATTTTTTTTTTTAATATTCAGTAGTATTAAAAAAAATGAGTTAAAAGAAAACTATTTTTGGTTAATAGAAAAAGTATGACTTATTTTTTAAAATTTTTTTTCCACCAAGTGTGCGTTTAGGACAAGCTGAAAGTTTCAGCTTATTTTTGTTACTATTCATAGGTCTCACTGCACTTTTTGGTACTATTTATGAGTTTCACTTTATTATGCAGCTAAGTTTTACTTTTATCTACAATACTTTCAGCAAAAAGTTTTCAATTTCAACTAAATAAGCCGTTCCCAAACGAACACTAAATTTTTATGGAAAACAACTCAATCTCATAACAAGCTAAATAATGGAAATTAAGAGATTATGTTTCAACTCATTTAAAGTTGCTATCAAACATAGAAAAATGAGATAATTTTATAAAAAATACTTTTTTTGAAAAATGACTTTTTTTTAGAATATATTATCGAAGCAGTAATATTTCAAACAAACCAAAAAACAATAAATTTATAATCGTAGTTAAACAAGTTTACCAAACCTCCAAAAATAGTGTAAATAGCAGGGAAGTCTGTTTCGTACCGTACCGGCCGGTATGGTCGGTATTTACCGTTTCGGCACTTTGGCCGGTACAAAAACAAAGTTGTTTCGTACCGGAAAATATACCGGCCATACCGGGCCATTTCGGACATACCGGCGAAAAATTTCAGATTCCGGCCGGTAAATGCATACCGGACCGGAAAAAGAACTATGTTTTTTTTCACTCTCACCTTCCACCGGCGAGGCGGCGACGATCTCGAACCTTAGATTTGGCTGCTGCTGCTCCTTCATCTTCATCTTCTTCTCTGGCGTCTCTTTCTCTCCCTCTTTCTCAGTTTTCTTCTTCTTCTCTGGCGTCTCTTTCTCTCCCTCTTTCTCAGCTTTCTTTTTGTTTTTTGAAACATAGCTTTTTTCAAGCCTGCCGGTCTGCCCAAGAAAGGCTTCTGCCCAAGAAAAGCCATCATAGCTTTTGATATTTTCAAAGCTTGAGATGATAGGTTGGTATTTATTGGGTGGGTGGGTCTTTGAGGGTTTTTTTTTTTTTTTTTTGGCTTTTCACTTTTATATTAATGATGATAACTCTAAAAATATATATATATATATATATATATATATATATAAAAAGTTGTCAAAGTGATATATTAAGTTATTAGAAATATAATTTTGTATATTATATAAAATAATAAAAAATAGTGGTAAATCCGAAATGGTATACCGGTATTGACCGGTACCCGAAATATATCGTACCGTAGACTAAACCGGTACAACCTCCGGTACGGTATTGACTTCCTTGGTAAATAGATAAAAGAGAAATATCATTACTTTCTGATTAACATGTCGGTCATGGCAAATGGCAAATGCTCGAGTTTCAGACGATTGCTTTACAATTGTTTAACGCATAAGAGGCAAGGATGTTAGTATGACACTACTTTTCAATGATGATTATAATTATGGTATGAGTTATTTTTATGGTGATTCCTTCCTTCCTCTCTTCTTTTTATATTTTGTCCCCATGATTAAGGGTATTGAAGGCCTAACTTTTATTATATAGAATCTAAACTGTATGATACATCATATTAAACTTTATAGTTAAAATAGCTTTCTAGTTGTAGTATTCCAAAAAAAAAAAAAAAATTTCTAGTCGTAGTAAAACATATTACCAAACCTCCAAAAATAGTGTAAATAGATAAAGAGAAAGATAATATGTAAAAACCAAAAAAATGTTGTAAAACCTCCATATATGCATGGTGTAATCACGTAAACCTTCATGATTGTCACCGTAGCCCCCCAAAGCAAGCTTGACATCCTCTGCTCCAATTCTACCATCCTCTTTAAACCTCCATGATTAGAAATTTTTTTTTACACCAAACACATCCTACAAAGAGCATTAAATTTTACCTCTACGATATATATATATATATATATATATATATATATATATATGTATATATATATATATATTTTTTGACCAAGTGTGTGAGAATACATATTAGTTTTGGATTTGTTTTGTTGGCTTTTCTTGGCAATCTTAGCTTCAATGGTAATCATAATCCCACGTCATATGAAGCAAAATTTACACACTCAATAAAATGCATTTAATACAACAATTAATAATTAGTTATATACAATAATTGGAATTATTTATAAACCAAATTTGGCAAATATTAACAAATTTTTGAATAAATATATTACTTTTATTCTACATAATAGGTAAATATATTACTTTTATTCTATATTATTTTTTATTTTCATTGATTATAAATATGATTTTATTGTTCTCTCTCTCTCTCTCACATTGTTCCAATTATAAGTTTGAACTTTGAACCCTAAATTACATTAAAAATAGGAAATATTTTATTTATTTTTCAATTTTTTTTTTTGTTTTGTTGGCATGAATATATGTTGAGAATTTATGATTATAGGGAGTTACCAAAATTAAGAGAACAAAAGTCCTTTATCCCACTATAAACATTTCACTTTATACTATATACCCATTCTAAAAATAAAAATAAAATTGTATATCCTATGTATGGCTTTTTTCCCTTTCATATCTTAGTTATATGACATATTGTGATTGGTTGAGCACTAACTTTGGGACATAATATTTCTTTTTGAGTTGTGAGTGCTTCATTGAAAAATATTTTTGGGAGACAAAAATTCTCGGGATATCTCAATTCCCACAATTTACGAAGTTCTAAAGAACATAGAACCTATAAATTTTATTCTTTTGCATCATGCATTCAATTACGACAATGCACAAAAAAAGTTAAACAAAATATCTCTTTGGGAAAGTTTAACAAATTGTGGATTTTTCTAACTATGGAAATGTTTTTTTTTTGGTAGTTATTAATAAACATATATTATGATTAGAGCAAGACTTAGGTACAGTACCTTAGATGTTGTTTCTTAGGTTCCATTTTTAAGATTCTACCATATGAATTTTTTCTCATAGGATGGAAGTGTATTTTTTAGTTAAGTGGCCACATGGTTAAATCTTTAGAGGGGAACCTAAGGAATAACATTTAAGGTACTATATCTAAATTTTGTCCTTATGATTATATTTGTATATGGAACGATAATTATTATGCCATTTGAAAATGAGTTAGGCTCAAGTTATACTTAGTGTAACTCTAAATAATATTACAACATTCAATAATTTGTTATCGAGTGCGAATTTTGCCAAATTCACTGTTAGATTACATTATTTTCATTTATTCTATATGAATGAAAAATTTCAAGGTGATCAAATATTAGTATTCATGCCATTACTCTATTGTTTAAATTCAAGTTTTTGTAGTTTAAAATAAAGAATAAAATATAAGTTCATAAATCAAATAATAAATAATATCTGATTAACATGAAAATTTATGACTACATTATAATGGAATATGTAGCCTTGGGAGGTTTTATAGTAATCCTTATAGATTGAAACTCATTTAATACATTATAGTTGTTAGGATCAAGTCACACCTACTATAATGACTTTAGACATTGTTACACTGAATAACAACTTTTTATAATATTAAAAATTAAAAAAAATTAGACAATTGGTTTTAAATGTTCTATTTGTTCTCGATATACATGCCAAAATATCATGTCAATCATATTTTATTTACTATATAATCCACAAAATAATATATTTTTATTTATATTTGGAATACCAACAAAAAATTGAAATCTAAACATTTCATAGATGACATAATTTGTTTATTTTTTTTATTTATCATTTTGAATTTTTTAAGCATGGGGTATGGAAGGAAATGTAATTTAGCAGTGAATTTGTCAAGTTTAGCATCTAATAAAAAATGTTGAATGGTGCAATATTGCTTGAAGTTTCACCAATTGTTTCTAAACCCAACCCATGTTCAATAATGGCATGGATAGATATGAGCTTTCAAAATTTCATAGCAACATTATAAAATGTCATCAAAAATTCAAAAGCTTTTAATTTCCTAGTATGAGTGCCTCAAACCAACGAATTCAAAATGAGTTTCAAAATGGTTACTCAACTAGATTAAGCGTTTTACATGTGGAGTTGTCATCTAATTATTTCATGACATAATCAAGAAAACCATTAAAGTACTAAATACACATCTTTATTTGAATAAAGCTGAAAATTACATTGTATTTTATGAAAATACATACATACAAAATTATATGGCTTATTTTTTCTAGATACAATCTAAAATGAAAAAAAATATTCTTTGACTCGTGTTGTATCCTAAAAATATGAAATTAAATTGAAAAATCTAATCTATAATCCAAAACCTAAGTTTGGATGTTAAGCTCTGAAATATGAAACTGTTAGGCATTCATCTCGTTCGACTCATAAATCTATAATATAGGAACTAATGACCATATTATGTTACGATGAAATAATCAATTTCACATCATCATCACAAATAAAAGCATAATGAACATCCAAAGAAAATCTAACAGTCACAAGTCAATTATTAGTCCACGAATCATATTCATTAGTTTGCAGGCCAAAATGGGCAAATGCCCTTTCACAAAAAAAAAACAGCATTATACCCCATTTCCCAAACTAATTAGGGAAATGCCCCTCTTTTGAAACTCGATTTTCTCAAAATCGAGTTAAGCCCTATAGCGACGTTTTAAGGAGCTTATAGCGGCGTTTTGGAACTCGAGCTTCATGAAATCGAATTATAGGTAAAAAAAAAAAAGAAAAAACTTGCATGAAACTCGAGTTCATGGAGCTCGAGTTACAAAACACCGCTATAGGTCCTTAAAACGTCGCTATAAGGTTCCAGAATTTTTTTTTAACTCGATTTTGAGAAAATCAAGTTTCAAAAGAGGGGCATTTCCCTAATTAGTTTGGGAAAGGGGGCATTGCCCTTTTCTTTTGCGCAAAATGGGCATTTGCCCATTTTCGCCTTAGTTTGCATAATCATCTTAAGGATTTTCATGCAAAGATCGTGTAAATTCACTTTGCAATTTGGTTCCATCAATCATTTTCATTATAACAATTCAATCCATGTCATTAAAAAGAAAACATATTATTTACAAAAAATACACATTGCAAAAAGTAAGCATTACCACAAAGGATGGATGATACTCCACTTGAGATGATGCTGTTTTTCCCCCCTTCTTAATCCATGATTGCCTTTTCCTTCAAATGATTGTCTTCACCGCCTTGTGTGTTGATTTATTAGAATTTTGGTTTAACGCCATCAGACTTACCCTAACCCTTGACATCACTACCATAATTATTATTTCACTTTTTTTTTTTAAAGAGAGTTTCAACCTAACGTTCAAATAATTATTATTCCACTTCATCAAAGGCATATTCTATACATTCAATGTATCTACAGAATTCAAACATTCTGCAAATCTAGACAATCCGTACATCTAATGTACACAATATCCCGTTTAATTTACGCAATTCTGGATACTTGCATTTTCAGCAAATCTAGACAATCCATACTTCTAATGTACACAATTTCCTATTGGATTTACACAATTCTCTACATTTAACATATCTGTAGAATTCAGATTTTCTACAAATCTAGACGATTGGTACATATAATGTACACAATTTCCCGTTGAATTCACACAATTCTAGATAGTCAAACTTTCCTCAAATGTACACAATTCGTACATCTAATGTACACAATACCCCGTTGTGTTTACGAAATTCTGGATATTTACATTTTTTGCAAATCCAGAAAATTTGTACATCTAATGTACAAAATTTCCCGTTGACTTTTAGCAATTCTGTACATTCATCATATTTGCAATATTCAAATTTTCTGCAAATCTAAACAATTAATATATCTAATGTACACAATTCCTGCTGAATTTACGCAATTATGTATATTCAACATATTTGTAGAATTTAAATTTTCTACAAATCTAGACAATACATGCATCTCATGTACACAATTTTTTGTTGAATTTATGCAATTTTGGATATTCAAATTTTTCACAAATCTAGACAATCTGTATATCTTATATACACTATTTCCCATTGAATTTACACAATTCTGTACAATCAAGGTATCAGTATAATTCTAACTCTCTGCAAATCCAGGCAATTCATATATCTGATGTACACAATATCCCATTGAATTTACGCAATTTTGGATATTTACATTTTCTACAAATCCAAACAATATGTACTTCTAATGTACACAATTTCCTGTGGAATTTATGCAAATTTGCACGTTCAACATATCCGCATAATTCAAATTTTCTGCAAATCTAGACAATCTGTATATCTAATGTTCACAATTTCCTGTTGAATTTACGCAATTTTGTATATTCAACGTATCCACAGAATTCAAACTTTCTACAAATCAAGATAATCCATACATCTAATGTACATAATTTCCCATTGAATTTATGCAATTCTAGATATTCAAATTTTCTGCAAATCCTGACAATTTGTACATCTAATGTACACAATTTCCCATTGGATTTACACAGTGCTATACATTCAACGTGTTTGCAGAATTCAAACTTTTTGCAAATCCAGATAATCTGTACATCTAATATACTCAATATCCCGTTGAATTTAGGCAATTCTAGATATATACATTTTCTGCAAATCTAGACAATCCGGACATCTAGTGTACACTATCCCATTGGATTTATGCAATTTTGGTTATTTAAATTTTATGCAAATCCACACAATCCAAACATCTTATACACACAATTTCTCATTGAATTTACATAATTCTGTACGTTCAACGTTTCCACATAATTTGAGCTTTTTGTAAGTCCTCACAATCCTTATATTTACATTTTCTACAAATCTAGATAATTCATACTTCTAATGTACACAATTTCCCATTGAATTTTCACAATTCTATTTGTTCAACATATCCACAGAATTCAAATTGTCTGCAAATCTAGACAATCCGTATATCTAGTGTTCACAATTTCCCGTTGAATTTACACAATTCTATATATTCAACGTATCAACAAAATTCAAGCTTTCTACAAATCCAAATAATTGGTACATCTAATGTACATAATTTCTCGTTGAATTTATGCAATTTTGGATATTCAAATTTTCTGCACATCCAGAAAATCCGTACATCTAATGTACACAATTTTCCGTTGGATTTACACAATTCCATACATTCAACGTGTCTGCAAAATTCAAACTTTTGCAAATCCAGGCAATCTGTATATCTAATGTACACAATATCTCGTTGAATTTACGCAATTCTGGATATTTACATTTTCTGTAAATCTAGAAAATTTGTACATCTAATGTACACAATATCCTGTTGGATTTACCCAATTCTATACATTCAACCTATCCGCAGAATTCAAATTTTCAGCAAATCCAGGCAGTCTTTACATATAATCTACACAATTTCCTGTTGAATTTACGCAATTTTAAATATTCAAATTTTCTGCAAATCCAGACAATCTGTGCATCTAATGTACACAATATCTCGTTGGATTTACGCAATTTTATACATTCAATGTATCCGCAAAATTCAGATATTCTGCAAATCCAGGCAATCCTTACATATAATGTACACAATTTCTAATTAAATTTATGCAATTCTGAATATTCAAATTTTCTGCAATTCTAGACAATCCATACATCTAATGTATGCAATTGCCCATGTGATTTTCGCAATTCTGTACATTCAACGTATCCATAGAATTCAAATTTTATGCAAATTTAGGAAATCCATCCATATAATGTACACAATTTCATGTTGAATTTATGCAATTCTGGATATTTGAATTTTCTACTAATCTAGACAATCTGTACATCTAATGTACACAATTTCCTGTTTAATTTACGCAATTCTGTACATTTAACATATTCACAGAATTCAGATTTTCTGCAAATCCAAAAAATTTTGTGCATAAAATGTACATAATTTCCTGTTGAATTTACACAGTTTTGGATGTTCAAATTTTCTGCAAACCCAGACAATCCGTACATTTTATAATAGAATTTTTTTGTTAAGAGTTGCACCACTTGATATTTAAGACATTTGTTAATGTTAAGAGATTGTTTCTATTTGTTTTCTAAAAATTATAATACTTTATTTGTGACTTTTTGTGGTCTATATATATTGTTTGAACTCACTGGTTTCAATTAGCTCAACTGGTAATTTCCTTTAAAAAAAAAACTCTCATTATAAATATTTTATTTCATAAGTTGAAATTCTATCATATTCAAAAAAAAAAAAAAAAACACTCTCATTGTAAATATTAGATGGAAGATTTATTTTCATAAACACTAAAAACCATGTGGGTATCTCCATAATTACTATTTGTAGAACGCAATATACTTAGTTGTATTATGAGGACAAATTTTCAATATCTCATTAGCAATCCATCAATTTCATTTGCCTTTAATCATTAGAAATTTTTTTTCATAAATATTAGATGGAAGAGTGATTTCTTTTATTAAATTCAAAATTTTCGAAAACACTAAAAATCATGTGGGGATCTCTAAAATTGTTGTTGTAGGCTGGTTTTGTTTGAACATGGGTTCTTTTGGTGTTTATAGGAGGAAGGTGTATGACTGGAGGAAGATTCTAGGGAGGTAAAGATTTGGAATTTGAGAAAGGTGTCCTAGAGGAAAAAGAGCTTCTAGGGGTAAACATCATAGGAGTTTTTCTTCTTGAAGAGCTGCTGGGTCTAATAAGGCTATCAGTATGTCTATCATTATTATTGAAAGAAGAAATAATTGTACCGTCTGTCTTTTGAGCTATAAAATCTGGTTCTGTGTTTTCTATCTTTGGTGTGGGAGCAATGGCCTTTAGTTGCCATTGTTCAGGAAGGTTTATGTCTTTCCATTGTATCTGTCAAGGTACACGAAGTCTACTATTTGAGGTTGAGGCTTGAAGAAGGGGAGTATGTCCTTTGGGGGATGGTTCTACCATGGATTGAGGGTTGAGGGTTGTTTTCATGAGTTTATAATAAATCCTATAAATGATAGCTAAAGATTCTGAGCCTTCTTTCATATAATAACCATCTATTTTAACATTCAAAGTTAAAGCATCCATAATATTTCTATCAGATAAACTTAAAGCAAAATTAGGATAACAATTAAAGTATATTGGTCCATTATGTAAACTTGTTTCCATCATTCCAAGAATTGAGTCATTAAATCTTAAATGTCTGTCATCTCTTAAACAAAGTAAAACACTTGTATTTAAAGCTTCTCTTGTTAACCGTTTTGTAGCTACTTGAACCAAACCAACATGTAGAAAGACATATTTTTCTCTATGTCTATTAATTGAGTCTACTGAAAAGAACTAAATTGTTTCATATTCATTAAATAAAGAATAAGTTCTTTCAACCGTTTTTATAGTGAAGTCTGTCATTAAAGATAATTTTGAGAATGTAGTCTGTCGGTAGATTTTATCAGTTTTTTCTGTTGGTATATTCCATTTATTCCATTCTAACAAATTCCTGTCTATATCTTTCATGCTATATTCCTCAGAATTAACTATTCTATCATTATTCATGTTCTTATCAATGTGTGCTAGACCTAAGTGTGACCTAGCAACAGATGATGAGCCACTAAACATATGCATTCTATTTCCAAGCAATTAATAATTACTGGCGGAACTATTACTAACCACTGGAATTCTTGCTATCGGGACCACCTCCTCGGGAAACTCCATTGTGGGACCACCTAAACACACACTTGTTTGTCGGCTAACAAAATGGGCTGACCAATGTGAAACTATGGTTTGCCAATGAGTCTTGAGGCTGGCCAACGCTACCAAGGAGCAAGTAGTGGCTATGTAGTAATAAAAGTTCCTAGTAACTTCTTAATTGCAAAGAAATAAAACTCATACATCTACCATCCATGGCTCTGATACCATAATCTACCCAAGAGAGAGCACACACTAATTAGAAACATGGACAATGATGATGAAGGTTATAGCATGAGAGATATAGACAATAATTGGTTAAATGATAATATGGATTATGAAACAGATTCTGATTCTAATAGTGATATGGATAATTATAATTATCATTATAATAATACAAATAATTGGAGTACATCAATAGTAGATAAAATCAACAGAAAGACTGATAGACACAATAATAGTTTCTTAGATAGGATTAATAAAAAATTAGAATCTTTGGATGCTATAGAAAGATCCACAACTGTAGAAAGAAAAAATGATAGAGATAATAGAATAGACAGTTTTTTGGACCTTTATCAAAGTATTAAAGCTTTAAATTCAAAACAAGAAAGAGACTTTGAACCCCATCATAAATCATCTTTAGTGACAGATAATTGGTATGCTTAGTGACAAATAATTGGTATGATAGAAAAAACAATAGCTTAGTAAGCACTGACAGACTCATAAATATGACATGTAGTAAAGATGATGGAAGAAATAACTTAAAGATTTTAGAGACTACTTTGATAGAAAAGAAAGATAGTAGTACTATAAGAATAATACAAGGAAAAGATAGCATAGAAAGATAAGAGACGAAAGATGGCCTAATAAGAGAAAGAACAACATGTACGGAAAATATAGGAAAGAATCTTATAGACGAAAGAAGTGCTATAGAAACAATACAAGAAAGAGATGACATAGAAAGACAAAAGAGTATAATAAGAGAAAGAGAAGTAAAAGAAATGATGGAAAGAATAGAAAGGCAAAACAACAAAGATAGTTCTATACAAACTATACGTAAAAATATGAACATAGATAAATGTTGAAAAATATGGTTTTGTATCTCACACAAAACACAGTGGAAGCAACAAACATGGATCTATTTCATTCATGATTGATAACATGCACAATGTAAATTTCAGAATTTAAGAACAAGATAGCGTACCTTAGTGCGGTGAAATTGAAAACAAAATATTAGAAGTACTTGAAAACACTTTTAATCTTCACTCCAATTCCACTTTACACCCAAGAAGTGTGGTATTTCAATCAGTTTCCAAAGGAGAATAACCGAGTGGCTTCACTCACACATATATACCATTTCACAAATGATGTATCTTTTTTTTTTAATAAAAAATTATGTATGTTTCTCCCTTTATAACTAACTAATTATCTAATTGGGTTGGCCTATTGGGCCTTTCCAATTGAGCTTTAGTGTGTGGCTTGGAGTGGGACCAAAAGGGACCAATAAGACACTAGCTCCAATGGGTCTTGGATTTTTCTGTCAACTCTTGACAAGTCTAAAGTTACCATTAATTATATTTAATACCACTATATAAATAAAATTGCACTCTAGGCCTTATTAATAAATTATATCCCAAGACTCTAATAATATCATTTGACCCCTCCATGAAATATCCATAGTGAACAAAGTTATAACAAACTGTCACTTTGTAAACAACTATTTTATTCTTGAGTACCCGGTTTAATCTTTTAGTTATTCACATTTATTGAAATCCAATTTCAATAAATATAAGCTCTAGTAACTCCTTACTAAAGTGGGCACCCTGAATAACCAGTTCCCATTAAACTTATCTCAAGGGAATACTTCGTGTCTCTATAAAAAGAGATTATGGATTCCACATTGAGAATATGTCTTCCCTCAACACTTCATGTGGTTGCCCAACATACTGAGGTTTTGATTGTGAATATTAGATCTCACTCCTGATATATCAAAGTATCCTACATTTCATGATCGGGTTCACTACCTTCTCAGGATTAAGAGTCTATGAAATTAGAAGTCGTGAGATTAATTATTCAGGTGACAGTTGTTGATTGCATAATTAATCTCATAGTGGTCTAGTTCAATATGTCTTAACTCTTAAGACACATCAACTAGAAGTTTCTACTTCCATGATCAAGACAAATCATCTTAGTTGATGTGTTATAGTCTTCACAGATGAAACGTCCAATTTCATCACCGACTATGAACTACATTTTGAGTTTACAAGGAACTTGTGATTTACATCTTCTGTGACTAAATCACATACAATGCATCTCATGGACTATGATAATGTCTCATTAGTTCATTTATAAATAGTCTCATATAATTAAACAATTTAATTATTTATGACATGCCAATAAATTGGATTTTTAGGGCATAAACCCCAACAATAAAGACATAGAAAAGGACATAATAAGGAAAGAGAAAGAAAATGATGGTTTGGTAAACTTAGTCAACAAAGAAGGAAAAGATAATTCCAAAAAGAGTAATAGTTTCAAAGAAGAATTAATGAAAGACTAAAATTAATTGAAAGAACTATGGCCTATACCCGAGACAATAGTTTATTAGAATTAGCTAAAAAGATAGACATTTTGAATTCACCTATAGAGAAAAAAGAGATAGTAAAAGACATAATAGTTTTAGAGGTTATTGAGTTATCAGATAATGAGAAACCTGACAGACATACTAGAAATATTATTTGTCATAACTATAAAGAATATGAGCATACTAAAAAACAATGTGACAGACATAATAAAAATGTAAGACATATAAGTAAATTAGACTTTGAAAAAGACATAATAAATGAATTAATGGAAATATTTAATGTTAAGCAAAAAGAGATAGACCAAGTAAAGAAAAAGGAAGAATTAAAATCAGCCAACCCACTCAAAATTAATAAAAGAAAAAGGGAACAAAAAGACATAATAATGAAATTAATAGATAATCTACATAATCATTTAAAAGATAAGAAAGACTATTTACTAAGCTTAAAAGATTCTATAGATATACCTATTGCCTGTTTTAAGTGTAGGAAATATGGACACCACGTTACATATCTACCCAGGAGAGAGAACAAAAGTAATATGGAAGCATAAAGAATGATAAAATAGATGATAAAGAATAAAATAGCAAAATAGATTTATTCAAAATAAGGTTAAAACGGAATATGGAATATGAAAATAGAAGCTAGTAAAATCTTACTTGAATAAAAACTTCTGACTTTGATTAAAACTAAAAACTTCTGTCTTTGATAAAAGCTTGAAAATAAAATACTGTCTGAAGAGTTACAAGATTACAAAATAAAATCTGTCTGAAGGGAAGGGTTACAAGATTACAAGAGGGAAGGTTTACAAAAGTCTTTCCAAGGGAGAGATTGGGCTTAAACTTCTTGAAACATTTTGGAACTTCAAAATCCTGTGAAACTTGAAGCCTGTCTTCTGTCTTTAGAGTCCGTCTCTTTTATAGATGAAGAGAACCATGGTAAGCCTGTCTTCTGTCGATAGAAGCTTATCATTACTACTATTGATGAACAGTAGTCTGTCTGAGAATCTATCAGGTCTCTTTTTCTTTTTACGCATGCTAGTAAGCAGTAGTACATGTGTCTATAGTTGTCATAATTTCTGTCTGGTTTATCTCTGTTTGTCTGTCTAGGAATCTGTCAGGGAACTATTCACGCATGCAAATGAATAGTGATCTGTCAAGATTTTGTTGTTCTATCATATGTCATAGGGGTCTTGAGAGTCTTGGAATGCTTCTAGATGAGTCTTGTAATTTGGAGAGGAGGATTCCATTATTGTGTCATTTTCATCATTTGAAATCTGTGATGCAGCTTCAAGCAGTTGTTTTTTTAAGTTGTCTTTTGTCTGAGACAGAGGCAAGTTGGCATTGAACTTGACTTTTTTCTAGAAGAAAATGAGAACTTTTTGTCTTGAAAAGAGAGGATTTTTTCTGTAATTCCTGGCAGATATGATCAAAATTAAACTTATTCCACCATTTTAATGTAAACTTTCTGGTAAGCATAGGAAAAGGATACTGGGGATGTTTTTCTATCTTATATTCCCATATGATAATCCAAGGAAGATCTGGAAACCTGTAAAAGATGTGGAAAATGCTTTAGATGAGGAATGCCTGGTTCTTTCTTGAAAGTCTCATAGGCTTGTAGGAGATTAGAAGGGAGAATTCTAGCTTTAGGACCATAAGAATTCCACCAGTCAATGAACCATCTTGGTATCATTATGTCTTTCTTTCTATACATATCAAAACGGAGAAATCAAGTATGTCTGTAAATATTATTTTGGAGTAGAAGGAACCTATCCCAGGCTTCCATATAGTCATAGTAATTATAAAACTAAGGTTCAAATAGTATGGAAAAGTTCTTAGTAATCCAAGGTTGTGCTTTCCACTGAGAGGGGGTGAGGATCTGTTTTAAGACTACTTGAGAGTAGCCAATTCTTTTTGAGTCTTGGGAGCAGGGCATATGTGTACTAGTATTGAGTCTGTATCAACTAAAATATGCTCAAAATTTTTGGGTCTTTAAGGTTTCTGTCTTAGGATGTTCCCATCCCGAGGGTATAAGCTGTGTCGAATCACTATTCACCTATGACAGATTACTACTCACCAGCACGCATGAATAGCTTCCAGACAAGTCCAAGACAGTCCAGACAGACAGACAGATATTCATAAGTCATCCAAGATAGTCCAAGACAGTCCAGACAGATATTCATAAGTCACTACTGTTTACTAGCATGCGTAAAAAGAGACCTGATAGATTCCCAGACAGACTACTGCTCACCAATGGTAATTTCTGTGGTCTTTAGTGATCTTTCTTTTCCCAAAGAGCCTTCTTGCTGAAGGTCTTGGTCCATAGATAGCTATCCTTTTGGTGTAGCCGTATAGATGGAAGTCATGATCTAACTCTTTTTGTACATCATAAATCTTATTACTCATGAAATTAGACCATTCTTGTGCCAGATCATGTGGATCATCAAGTGATAGGTAAGTCTCCCCTGTGTACCAGTAAAAATTAGGGCTGCAACTGAAATCACTTGAGGACCAAAATGTGTACTGGCCGAGCTTCCATGTAGTAACTATGTAAATTGAATCATGGTATGATCTCAATCACATCTAGAACCCCAATATAATTGCCCCTTAATCGGAACGGACATCATCATCATGTCCTATACTCATTGACTTGGTATATTTTCCTTCATTTTCACTTTCTACTATATGTATACCAAATTAATCGTTTTAAACCATCATACATTTTCAATTTTTTCTCTTTATCCGTATAATAGAGTTTCATTTCTACGTCCCCACTAGCAGTGCAATAACATGTCAATTATTCCAAAGACTCTTTTATTGACCGTTATAAATAAAGTCATTCAAGGGCACAAGCTAGTCAACTTCTTTGGGTTTGGGGGTAGGTGAGGACAGGGGGCAAACTACAATTTCAATGAAATTATCACTCATTTTTCATATTCTAAAAATCCTTAAGGGCCATCCTTGATATTTTCAAACTTTCTCTTTTTTCTCACATAAAAAAATTAATAAAATATTTCTGCAAATTACAGCTTACAGACAGTGAATCACAGTGATACAACAAAAACCGAGCCCTTCAAAAAATAAGCCCTTTGAGTCTTCAAATTTACAATATGACCACTACGCCGTGATCGTTTGTCTGATTAAGAACGATGGCAGTTCTGTGATTTTGACCAACCTGAGGGTTCTTATAGTGGTACGGGAACTCGTGAGGTTAGTTATGTAAAATTCTATCGTCATTGAACCAACAGCAGTCTTTTATATCGCCGCGCCGCCGGCAAAGAAGCTTACAGAACTTCTTTTAATGAATTAAATGACTATTATACCCTTACGAGTAAAAGTTAAAATTGATAACTTTGGATCAAAGATATGGCCCCCATTTCATATTTGATATTTACTACCAGCTCCCTACACGTGATGCTTGTTGAAAATTGCAATAGAAAATAGTTTATAGGGTAATTACACATAACCCACCTGTAGTTTAGGCGAAAATTACTTTGCCTATTCGTGGTTTAAAAAGTATCATTTAATCCACTTGTGGTATGTTCCGTTTGTTTTTCGTAACCCACCTCTGTTAAAATTAAAAGTAAATAGGTATTTTTGCTCAAATTTTATGTCTCTCTCATTCCAAAACAAGAAATAGCGCAAAAATACAAGAGAAAGAAGATCAAAAAGGGAGGATTTGTGAAAATTAATAGCTATGGCAAAACTTTCAAAATCACAACCCAAACTTCTCCCAATTCTCATCTTCCTGTCCTTGTTCTCACTCCACCACTCCTCCGCCGCCACATTATCCATTGGCGTCAACTATGGAATAGCAGCCAACATCCTTTGCTCACAAGCTTTCAAATATTACCACTCTCCATTTCAAAACCATTCTCCTCGACTCGCCTGATTTCAACTCAATGACGACGAGTAGTACTCCGATACAAAAGCTGGACCAAGTCGACGTGAGACAGTTTGATTTGGCGGCGATATTTTACTCGTCAGGGACCACCGGAACAGTCAAAGGAGTGATGGTGACTCACCGATCCAACTCTCCTCTTCTTCCTCTTACTTCTTCCTTCACAAAAACACATTCTAGAAAAACCCAGAAGCTCAAACTTGCTTCTTTGTCCAAAACACCACCAAAGAAATGAAAATGAAAGCGAAGGGAATTTTGGTAATTTTGGCACTGGTGGTGCTGGCAGTGGCGGTGGAGTCTGACCCAGACACGGTGACTAAGGTGAAGACGATGCGTGGCAAGAAGGTGTGTACCAAATGTTGGGAGTGTAATTAGTGGTCATAGTTTTGCTGTAACAAGACAATCACTGATTACTTCCAAGTGTATCAATTTGAGGAATGGTTTTCCAAGAGGAACTCGCTTGTGGCTCATGCTGTTGGGTTCTGGGACTACCAGTCGTTCATTCTTGCTACTGCGTAGTACAAGCCACTTGGGTTTGGGACCACTGGTAACAAGACTAGGAAGATGAAGGAGGTCGCTGCTTTTCTTGGCCATGTGTGATGGGGTTTTGAGATTTGTTGTGTTTTGCTTGTTGGGTGTTTCTATTTTGTGGGTGTGTGTGTATCTTTTGATTAGTTGTAGGAAAATGTGTTTAGTTGACTAGATTGAAATTTTAAAATGGGTTTTATTTTCACAAAACCCTCCTTTTTTTTAATATTTTTTTTTAATCTTCTTTCTCTTGTATTTTTGCGCTATTTTTTGTTTTGGGAGGAGAAAGACATAAAATTTGAGCAACAATACCTATTTACCCCTGATTTTAATAGAGGTGGGTTACGTAAAACAAACGAAATATACCACAAGTGGGTTAAATGATACTTTTTGAACCACGGCTAGACAAAGTGATTTTTGCCCAAACCACAGGTAGGTTATGTGTAATTACCCCTAGTTTATATATATATATATATATATATATATATATATATATATATATATATATATTAAGGGGTGGCTGGTTACCATGGTCCATCAATTATCAAAAAAAGAAAAAAAAATGATTCATCAATGAATGGTATGCATCCAATTTGTTTTTTTTTATTATTAAATCTTTTTGTCTCCACTAAGAACTTTAAGATTGACTCAATTTAATACCAAAAAAAAAAAAAAAATCTATTATTAATATTTTTATGATTTAATTGTTACAATAAATTGAGAAAATGAATTTCAATCCTAATTTTTTTTTTACTTTTAATGACAATGTCATTAAATTACAAAAATTATAATAAAATATATTAGTCTTGTGAGCTAATAATATAAGGAAATTAACATCAGATAAACAAAATTCATATGATTATATTTTATTAAAGAATGTTAAGCCAATTGAGTAAGTATTAGGAGTTCTTTTTATTTTCTCGAGAGAGAGAGCCGTTGTTTTGAAATCGTTGTTCCTAAGAACAATAATTAATAAATAAATTGAATTTCATTACATTCAACATATCATATAAATTATCAAAATTCAAATAAATTAGAATTTACCTAAAATTAGAGAATATTGGAGAGATGCTACCTTGATGATGTTTTAATGTAATCTTGTAACATAAGAGTAATTTACCGTCAATTCATGAGTTTTTTTTAGATGGTAGAGTTGAGAAGTGGACTATGTCACTGTCTTGAGATAATACATATTGTCCATAGGTTTTCCATGGTAGTAAACCCTACATAGCTTGTAAGATATAAAGCTCTTAGATAGTACTTTCTCATTACCCAAAAATAGTGTAGTAGGGATATAATAATAATAATAATAATAATAATAATAATAATAATAATAATAATAATAATAGGTGAAGTTTAGAGAAACTCAAATTAGAATTCCAAATTAGAGTTTCAATTTTGCGCATTGCGTTCTAAATTGTTTATTCTTAAAAAGTTTTATTTCTTAATTTTAAAATCAAATGTGAGACCACATCATAAATATTTATCCAAGTAAGTTATTAAATACAAAAACCAAGGAGTCTAGAATAAATGAATTGTAAAAATAAAATAAATAAATAAAAGTGCTTCACTATAATTTTTTTTTTAAATTGACAATTTGCATTTTATACCTAATAATATCCTTACAAATTTTTTTAAAGAGTTGACAAAATATAAAAATGACTATCAATAATATGTAAATTATATATTTTAGAATTATATTATGCATCTTATTGTATATCTTTAAATGTATCTATACATATGCATGAGGTTACAAGCTAGTAATATATGATAGGGTATGAGAATCTAATAATATATAATAGGGATATGAGAATAAATTCATACAAACTAATTTTTTTTTTTTTTATCATCTTGTTTTTCTTCTCAATTAAACAAATTAGTTTTATATTCTTTCATTTTTCCTTCCTTCCAACCAAACACGCATAGTGGAATAATAAAATCTCTTCTATCTCCCACTTTTCTATCCCCACCATTTTCTATCTCCCACTTTTCCATCACTTCAACCAAATGAAGCCTTAGATTTGAATTGACCAAATCTAAGCAAACTAAGGATACCAACATAGGACCCTTCCACAATTAAAGATCGCAAAAGCCCGACATTATTGAAGTTCTTTGTAATTTTTTATGAGCCTAGATCATCCTAGAATATATCTAATGTAACTTACCACAAATCCACATAACATACACTCAACTAGTTCAATTCAATATCCAATCAAATTGGAGTATCACAATCTCTCCTACTTAAATTCATGAGGTTCTCGTCAGATGTTGTTGGGCAATGTCCCCAAGACTAAATGGGATTATCAAATTGGCAAACTGATACAATCAATCCAGGGTAGGACTAGAAGCTAGTGAACTATGTCATCGTCATTAAGAAATTGAAACAAAGCAAATATTTATAACCATTGTCAGATTTAATAACACAAATTAAAGGATCAAATAAGGTTTTAATTTCCATATATAATGATTTTAAAATAGAATACAACTCTAATCCTCCATATGGTAAAGGTAAGTGACTCTTGATAAATCATCAATAAAAATGATAAAATACATAAACGCCAAATATTGGACCTTAAATGTCAGAATGAACTAGGTGAAGAACTATAACATGACTCGCATCCTCATGTCCAGGCACAAAATGGTGCTTAACTCAACAGAAAAGCTTTACACTACAAGAACACAGCTTGATGGCATGATGAAACTAGCAACTTCAAGATCTGAAGAAAGAAACTGATCAAGGCAATAATGGTGTTGAAATTCTTATAGTGCCCGAATAATCATGTTATGCTTATGCAGCCAACCCTGCACCCTTAAAACCTTCCCTCCTTTCAGGCTGCTTGGCAAGATAATTATAGTTGAAGAAAGGTGACTGAGGTATGTATTCCATCAGCATGAGATTGAAGAGTCCATTCAAGACTAGTCTTCATTGGGGCATCTAATACTTGCTAAAAAATGGAAGAAGCAAAACACACAAACACAAGGGTATTAAATGGATTAAATATGGGGCAAGTGGAAGAAGCCTCCTATCAAATACGCATACCCTCTTAATAGGCCTACTAACAAAAAAAAAAAAATAGGAAGAGTTATAGAAAGGAAACTTCTGCAATCTTAATTAATTGAACTTATAACTGGGAAAAGAGTCAGATTTAATCCCCAAGGAACTTTCAAAACAGAGCTCACAAAGAAGCATCATTAACATTGTGCATATGAAAGAGAGGGAACAGTCCAAGTCAAACAGTGTCATCAAGTAGGCAGCATCAGCAACAAATATATATATATATATATATATATATATATATATATATATATATATATATCTCTCTCTCTCTCTCTCTCTCTCTCTGTGTGATGGTAATAGCTTTAGGATATAACCCTGAATAGAGAAGATGCATCAAGTTGCAGGATCCACAAACCAAAAGAACTAATTCTACATAAAATTCCATTTTATAGATTACGAATTATCTGAGCTTCAATTTTATAGTTTGAACTTTGGAGTCGTGATTTGTACAAGGTACTTCGATGACAAATAGAGCCAAATGTAACAATGGTGTAATCAAAACTTTAAAGACTAAAGTGACAACTGAAATTCGAGGACAAAATTGAATCTTTACACAAATTTTTTTTAATTTTTTTATTTAAGGACAAAATTGAATCTTCACACACAATTCAAGGAGGAAAACAATTTGTCCTAATTTATAATTTTATATAGATAATTATTGATTATAACCCTTCATTTTAAATCTTCAAATCTGAATCCTTTTTTTACAATATAGAGTTCTATAGGCACTGTCACTAAAACTAACACAAGTGTCGGGTACCTAATTTTAATGAATCCCCTGCGAGTCTTTCAACCCATTGAAGTGAGAGAGACAAAGAATCTTAATTTCCAATTCTAATGGTCCAGTTCAAACCAACAGGGTTTGATCTGCACTGCAACTGGCTTATATTTGAGACCTCAATGTCCACTATAGTTTTCAAGTTGCAAGTGAACAAAAGCCAGTACATGGTTTATTTAGAACATAAAACCAATTAAAGCATCCTTCCAGAACTTTGGTCCCCTGGTAATAAGACATCAGGCGTGAACATTTGGCAAGCATTTTCTATTCTAGTTTTCATTGGTTTCTGCCTGTCATAACAAGCTACCTTGCTATTCACATCAGCTGTCAAAAATCAGAAATGACTCAAACAGAAGCGAGTGAATAATCAAATGAGCTATAGGACTCCATGCAAGGTAGTCAAAGGCGAAAGGTGACCTTAAGGCGCCAAGGCCTTGTATCGCAGGCTTGAGGCGACAAAATGGCGCTAGCCCAAGTAAAGCAAGGCACCAAATTCTTAATATATTTATTATACGTATACAACTTAAATCATATGTACTTAGTGTATTATAATACTATAATGAAGTGTTTTTCAGTGTGAAGCATGAAGAAATTAGGTCTATAAAATTATTTCAAAATAGGATTAGCATGGTTTAGGCTCTATTAGTTAATTCTAACGATACGTTTTACTACAAGCTTCTATATAACAATAAGTTTTACAAAACAAATTTGTAAATTAATTTAACAAACAATAGGTTTTATAACATGCCTTAAGAAATTAATAATCTAAAATAGGTTTCACAACAAACTTCTATTAAAAAAAATTAAAAATTAAAAAAATAATAATAATAAAAACTTGAGGCTCTTGCCTTAGCGCCTTTTTCATGGCTTATGCGTATGCAGTCAAAACCCTGCAGCCTCAAAGCTTTCTTTCTTCTTCCAAACTGCTTGGCAAGATAACTATATTGAAGAAGGGTAATAAGGTACAGAAAATTCCATCAGCATGAATGCATGACATTGTAATCCTCCCTTTTAAACCATTCTTCAATCTGACATCTAATACTAGCAATAAAGAAACAAAAACGAGTAAGAAACACACACAAACATTAAGTAACTAAATGGAGGAAATATATGTCAGTGGAAAATCCTGAAGCCTCTTAACAAACACAGATACCCTCTTAATAGACCTACCAAGAAATCTAGAGGACCTATGGAAAGGAAACTTGTGCAATCCTAAATTATTCAAAATCACCACTTTCCAATCACCCTCATAAAACCTTCAACGACAACAATAACAACACACATAACAATCCAACATTCCCACCTTGTAAACAATAACTGTTACACAATTTAATTCTTATCAACATCAAATTCAGTATGCTACTAAAAATTTTCCAATGACCACATTTCTTTTGATTCCATGTCAACAACAACAACTCATATCCATTTCAAAAAAACAAAAATCCCATCTGAGAAATCAACATAAAAAGGCATTTCAGTTCCAAAAACACCCAAACAAATTTTATTTTTCAAATTTTAAAAACATTTTTGTGTCTACCAAGAACCTTTCTTAATGCCAGCAAGAGCACCTTCGGAAGCGAGTTCACGAAACCCGATACAAGACATATGGAAGAACTGGTACACACCACGAGATCTGTCTAGTCATTCATTAGCAATAAGTACAAGGTCAAGAATTTGTCAAGTCCTCACAAAAGCATTCTGTGAAGCTAAAATTATATCTTCCATGACCGCGCGATGTCGGGTGGCTAAGACCTTAGCAATGATTTTATAAACTCCCCCCACCCCCCCAACAAGACTAATGGGGCGAAAATCCTTGACTTCAATTGCTACATTTTTTTTAGGACGAGAGTGATGAATGTTGTATTCAAACTTTTCTCAAAACTAATCTTAAGCAAAAAAATGATGAAACACAACCATAAGATCAGGTTTGAGAATATCCCAGCAAGCTTGGAAGAAAGCCATTGGATAGCCATCTAGTCCAAACGATTTATCACCATTAAAATTCTGTATGACATCAAAAATTTCTGCCCCTTCAAAGGGTCTATCTAACCATTCCACACTATTGTCGGATATCATTGGAAATACCAAGACTACTGGAAATGGTCGATCAACTTGCTGCTCAGAGTATAAATTCATGAAGAATTAGGTAATACAATCAGCAATCATACTTTGATTAGAAGACAAGCTGCCA
Source organism: Castanea sativa (assembly GCF_040712315.1). Taxonomy (NCBI): domain Eukaryota; kingdom Viridiplantae; phylum Streptophyta; class Magnoliopsida; order Fagales; family Fagaceae; genus Castanea; species Castanea sativa. Next base: position 43,079,554 of record NC_134023.1, on the reverse strand, counting down.
TCAACCATAAGGCTCTCAATATCATTATATCTTCTATTGGAATTAGCCATCATGTGAAAAAATTTGATATTGGCGTCCCCCTCCCTCAAGTGCTGCACCCTAGACTTCTATCTCCAACTAATCTCTTCTAAAAGTGTGAGCTTTTCAATATTGGTACGAAGATTAACTTGTTCTAAATTTTCCTCAGCTGTTAAAGGATGAGTCCCCTCTCTAACATCCAAATCATTCAATTTGTTCCAGAGTTGCTGTTTCTTAAAAGTGATCTAATAGGCCTTCTGTCCTTTGAGCTTAAATTATGTCACATGACTTTTTTTTGTGTTTCGAAAGCTAAACCAAGGGGAAAAGAATGGCTTGTAATTCTACATGAAAGCAACTCTTAAAAAGATCATGAAACATTGTCATTGTGATCACTAACATAATAGCAAATGTGGAAAAGTAAAAGATATCTAATTACTAAAAGTCAGTGATTCTTCTTGGAGAAAAGGCTCAATTTGGTTAGGACGATGCTGAATTGTTCCTAAGGCACTACTGACCCTTACTTTTTGAACAAAGGTAAATGCAATAGATTAAAGGCACACCTTTGGTCAGGTGCAAACTCTTCACCCCAATTGTAAAATCAGGCTGTTAAGTGAGAGAATGCACACAGATATACTAATAATAATCTACATCAGGTATGGATGACTCAAAATACAGAGTGCTAACTAGTGACTACAAATCAAAGAAATTAAAATCTAGTTAAAGATTAAGAGCGATGTGTACAAAGGGTTCGAATCACAGAACAATAAGGTAAATTTTGACCCAAAGTTTAATTGCATCATTGCTCCAGACACCATAAATAGAAACTTATGCCATCATGACCCTCCCCTCTCTCCTTCCACATATAAACATAATACCTATTGAGCTTCAAATTTATCTCTAACTGGAAGCACAAAGACATAATTAACCATATCTTAATGCACATTGCTCAGAACAAAGATGTAATATGGCCTACATTCATTAAAAATTTTAAATGCGATGTGAGGAAACTTTGTTACCTGAAAAACACTCTGGAAAATCAGCGTTCCTTCCATATCCTTCAAATAATCAACCTCAGTGTGCAAAGTGACCATAATTTTCTTCCTCCTAAAGGCACAGCAAACACTGGTAACTCCAGCTTATTCTGAAGAGAAGTATATATCAATCAGCCCCTGACAAGAGGTGCCATTCTGGTTTAACAACTACAATATATTCATCCAATCAAACCAGAATTCTTAACATTCAAAAAACATTTGGACCCAGGTTACGGGGCAAGGTCCCTCTAAGGATTTTGAGTACCTAAGTACCTTTCAGGAGAACTCATAAAAGATAGCTTATATCCCCAGACCGTTCTTTAGAGAATGCTTTAATTTTGAACATGATCTTGGAAAATGATGTTCCTCTAACTTCCATAAACCATTTGGCCTCAAATCTTCCTTATGGAATCCATGTATGCTCCTGAAATAACCATTCTCAGTCTCGTGAGAAAAGAATTCTCACAATCACTAATGAAAGACATGGTAGGTGACATTGTCGCAACTACAACAAAATTCTCTCCATTTCCTACATCTATTTCATACAGCTCATGAAAAACTTCACGAAATTCATTTATCAGTTTCTCGTAGAATGATCTGTTTGGAGGAATGACATTTATAGCAAGAATCCCAAAATCACATAGGATTGACTTAGCAGCCAAAAGAACTTGCTTCCTAACAAATTCCAATGGTGGAGCACTGGTACCATTTTTAGCATCACTAGAATCCAAATCAACCATAATGGCATCAAATTTGTTATTGACATCATTGCCATCATACAAGTAACTACCATTCTCTCCCTCATGAACACCATTTGAATGATATGCAAATTTCTCTATAACATCTATTGCATCGCCAACAATTACCCGAATAGACTCATTACCTAGCAAACCAAAATACTGCCTTGCAACCCTCAAAACCTCCTTGTCAGCCTCAACGCCAACAACCTCAAAACCCAATTGGGCTCTTAGAAAAGTAAGCAAAGCCCCTCCTCCAACACCAACACACAAAGCTTTTGGCTTAAACCCACCTTGAATCCGTTCCTCAATACAACGACCAACCAAAGAAAGACTTGCCACCATTGGCACCAAGTAAGGATGCACCAAAACCTGAATATCAGGCCTGAACTCAACTTCCCCAATCCCCATACAATCAGAACCAAAACCTACCTCAGGAACAACACGTATCTCCGTTTGAATCAAATTTGGCATCCTCTTGAACCTCAATCGCCTCCGAAACTCCCTCCCTTCACTCTCAATTTCCACATCCTCAACCAACATTTCACCAGCAAAAGACCCAACACACTGCTCTAAAACTACCCCACAAATCACATTATCTTCGTATCTCAAAATGGGTATCTCAGGAATTCCATGTTTGAACAAAGACTTAGGAGATAACGCAAGGAACAGAGGTTTCAAGCTCACCTCGAGGCTGTTGAAATCGTTGTTGATCGAACGGCGGTAAATTGATGGTGAAGAATGAGCGTTGATGGGTTGGTTTCCGATGAGGATTAGGCGAGAAATTCCGGGAGAGCTTAGGAGGAGCTGGAGGTGGCCGGACTCGGTGGAGAAGGTCCAGTCAGAGTTACGGTGCTCGGGGGCGAACATGGCGGCGACTCGGGATGACTCAGTGGGTTGGATGGGTGAGTCGAGGACAGCGACTCGGAGGAGTGAGTTGGGATCATTTGATGGATGGGGAAAGGTGAAGGTGACGAAGCGAGATTGAGTTAATGTTTCGAAGGTGGTCGGGTCGAGTGCCATGGGAGTCTACTTTTTAAGGTTTACTGAAGGATATTTATATTTTTTTTTTTTGAGAAACTACTCAAGAATATTGATATATTAACTCTATACACATCATATGCAAGCAACTTTTCTTTTTCTTTTACTTTTTCTTTTTCTTTTTCTTTTTCTTTGTTGATGAGATAGCTTTCTACTTCAAAAATTTTTATTAAAAAAAAAAATCAGTGACCAAAAGAATAAATAGCTTTTTTTTTTTTTCGTGGAGAAAGAATAAATAGCTCAATAAACAAACAAATTGAAAGTTGACTAATGAAAAATTCAATTTAAAAATAAAATCTTACCCAAATGATGTACTATGTGTGTACATAATGACAGTACCATCCCTTAAATTTTGTGATGAATAATAAAGATAAAACATTTGGTAAACGAAGATCGAATGGTTTTATACCAACATTAGGAGGAAGTATTATTTTATGTAATGTTTGGAAGCGGTTGTCATTTTGTAAAACCACAAGGAAGGTTAGTGTAACACTCTTGTTTTATTATTAGTGGAGGATGCGAAGGAAACATGTGCCTTTTACAGAATATTATCCTAATTGTGTAAATTCAAAGGGAAGTTGTGTTTATAAGATGTACGAATTGTCCAGATTTGTAGAAAATTTGAATATCCAAAATTGCATATATTCAACGAGAAACTGTGTATGATAGTTGTACATATTGTTTGGATTTGCAGAAAATTTGAATATCTAAAATTGTGTAAATTCAACGGAAAATTATGTAAATTTTATGCACAAAATTTTCTGGATTTGCAAAAAAATTGAATTCTACAAATAAGTTGAATGTACAGAGATGCGTAAATCAAATGGGAAATGGTGTACATTAGATGTATGGATTGTCGGGCTTAGTAAAAAATTTGAATATTCAGAATTGCGTAAATTCCACTAGAAATTGTGTACATTATATGTACAGATTGCCTAGATATCCAAAATTGTAGATACGTTGAATGTACAGAATTGCGAAAATTAAATGGGCAATTATGTACATTAGATGTATGGATTGTCTAGATTTGCAAAAAATTTGAATATCTAGAATTACATTAATTCAATGGAGAATTGTATACACTAGATATATAGATTGTCTGGATTTGCAGAAAATTAGAATATCCAGAATCGTGTAAATTCAACAGTTAATTGTGTATATTATATGTAAGGATTGCCTGGATCTGCAGAAAATCTGAATTCTGCGGATACGTTGAATGTTTAGAATTGCATAAATCCGACGGGATATTGTGCACATTAGATTTACGGATTGTCTGGATTTGCAGAAAATGTAAATATCTGGAATTGCGTAAATTCAACGAGATAATGTGTACATTAGTGTACGGATTGTCCAGATTCGCAAAAAGTTTGAATTCTATGGACACATTGAATGTATAGAATTGCGTAAATTCAACGGGAAATTGTGTACATTAGATCTAGATTCGTAGGAAATGTAATATCTAAAATTGCATAAATTCAACGGGATATTGTGTACATTAGATGTACGGATTGTCTGTATTTGCAGAAAGTTTGAATTTTGCGGATACGTTGAATGTATAGAATCGCGTAAATTCAACGGGAAATTGTGTATGTAAGATGTATGGATTGTCTACATTTACTAAAAATTTGAATATTTAGAATTGTGTAAATTCAAAGGAAAATTGTGTACATTAACATTATACATATAGATTGTCTAGATTTGCAAAAAATTTGAATTCTTCAGATAGAATTGCGTAAATCCAAAGGGAAATTGTGTACATTAGATGTATGGATTGTTTGGATTTGCAGAGAATTTGAGTATCCAAAATTGTGTAAATTCAACAGAAAATACATTAGATGTACAGACTGTCTAGATTCGCAGGAAATGTAAATATCCAAAATTGCGTAAATCCAAAGGGAAATTGTGTACATTAGATGTATGGATTGTTTGGATTTGTAGAGAATTTGAGTATCCAAAATTGTGTAAATTCAACGGAAAATACATTAGATGTACGGATTGTCTAGATTCGCAAGAAATGTAAATATCCAGAATTGCGTAAATTCAACGGGATATTGTGTACATTAGATGTATGGATTGTCTGTATTTGCAGAAAGTTTGAATTCTGCGGATACGTTGAATGTATAGAATCATGTAAATTCAACGGGAAATTGTGTACGTAAGATGTATGGATTGTTTACATTTGCAGAAAATTTGAATATTCAGAATTGTGTAAATTCAAAGGAAAATTGTGTACATTATATATTTAGATTGTCTGGATTTGCAAAAAATTTGAATTCTTTGAATAGAAATGCATAATTCTTCGGATAGAATTGCATAAATCCAAAGGGAAATTGTGTACATCAGATGTATGGATTGTTTGGATTTGCAGAGAATTTGAGTATCCAAAATTGTGTAAATTCAATGGAAAATTGTGTACGTTATATGTAAGGATTGCCTGGATTTGCAGAAAATTTGAATTTTGCATATATGTTGAATGTATAGAATTATGTAAATCCAACGGTATATTGTGTATATTATACGTACGGGTTGTCTAGATTTGTAGAAAATGTAAATATCCAGAATTGCGCAAATTCAATGGGATATTGTGTACATTAGAAGTACTGATTGTTTGGATTTGCAAAAAATTTGAATTCTGCAGACACGTTGAACATATAGAATTACGTAAATCCAACGGGAAATTGTGTACATTAGATGTACGGATTGTCTGGATTTGCAAAAAATTTTAATATCCAGAATTTCATAAATTCTACTAAAAATTGTGTACATTAGATGTACGGAATGTTTGGATTTGTAGAAAATTTTAATTCTGTGGATACATTGAATATACAGAATTGTGAAATTCAACGGAAAATCGTGTACATTAGATATACAAATTTTCTAGATTCGTAGAAAATTTGAATTTTGCGGATATGTTGAATGTACAAAATTGTGTGAATTCAACAGGAAATTTTGTACATTACATGTATGGATTATCTATATTCACATAAAATGTAAATATCTAGAATTGCGTAAATTCAACGAGATATTATGTACATTAGATGTATGAATTGTTTGTATTTACAGAAAGTTTGAATTCTGCGGTTATGTTGAATATATAGAATTGCTTAAATTTAATTGGAAATTGTGTATATAAGATGTACGAATTGTCTAGATTTGCAGAAAATTTGAATAGCAAGAATTGTGTAAATTCAACAAGAAATTGTGTACATTAGATGCATGGATTGTCCAGAATTGCAAAAAATTTTAATATCCAAAATTGCATAAATTCAACTGAAAATTGTGTACATTAGATGTACGAAATGTTTGGATTTGCAGAATATTTGAATTCTGTAGATACATTCAATATACAGAATTGCAAAAATTCAACGGGAAATCGTGTACATTAGATATACGAATTTTCTAGATTCGCAGAAAATTTGAATTCTGCAGGTATGTTGAATGTATAGAATTGCATAAATTCAACGGAAAATTGTGTACATTAGATGTACGGATTGTCTAGATTTGCAGAAAATATAAATATCTAAATTGCGTAAATTCAATGGGATCTTGTGTACATTAGAAGTACAGATTGTTTGGCTTTGCAAAACGTTTGAATTTTGCGGACACTTTGAACGTATAGAATTGCGTAAATCCAATAGGAAATTGTGTACATTAGATGTACGAAATGTTTGGATTTGCAAATAATTGAATTTTGCGGATATGTTGTATATACAGAATTGCGAAAATTGAACAGGAAATCATGTACATTAGATATACGAAATTTCTGGATTCGCAGAAAATTTGAATTCTGCGGATATGTTGAATGTACAAAATTGCATAAATTCAATGGGAAATTGTGTGCATTAGATGTACGGATTGTCTAGATTTGCAGAAAATGTAAATATCCAGAATTGCGTAAATTCAATGGGATATTGTGTACTTTAGATGTAAAGATTGTCTTTATTTGTAGAAAGTTTGAATTCTGCGGTTACGTTAAATGTATAGAATTGCTTAATTTCAACTGGAAATTGTGATATAAGATGTATAGATTGTCTGGATTTGTAGAAAATTTGAATATCAAGAATTGCGTAAATTCAACGGGATATTGTGTACATTAGATGCATGGATTGTCTGGAATTGCAGAAAATGTAAATATTTAGAATTGCGTAAATTCAACGGGATATTGTGTACATTAGATGTACGAATTGTCTGGATTTGCAGAAATTTTGAATTTTGGAAAATACATGAATGTATAGAACCATGTAAATTCAACGGAAAATTGTGTATGTAAGATGTATGGATTGTCTAGATTTGCAAAAAATTTGAATATCCAGAATTGTGTAAATTCAACGGGAAATTGTGTACATTATATATATAAATTGTCTGGATTTGCAAAAAATTTGAATTTTGTGGATAGAATTTCGTAAATCCAAAGGGAAATTGTGTACATTAGATGTACGGCTTGTCTAGATTTGTAGAGAAATTGAGTATCCAAAATTGTGTAAATTCAACAGGAAATTGTGTACATTATATGTAAGGATTGCTTGTATTCGCAGAAAACCTGAATTCTGCGGATATGTTGAATGTACAGAATTGTGTAAGTCCAACAGGATATTGTGTACATTATACGTACGGATTGTTTGGATTTGCAGAAAAAGTAAATATCCGAAATTGCGTAAATTCAATGGGATATTATGTGCATTAGAAGTATAGATTGTCTGGATTTGCAAAAGGTTTGAATTCTACAGACACGTTGAACATATATGATGAGCATGAAATATATACAATAAGTACCCTTATATTTGCATATTTTACCTCATTTTTATGATTAATTTGTGACTAATTATAATCTATCTTTGTTTTGTAGGTTATAAAGGCTTTGCATGTTTACAAGAATTAGTGGAAGACAAGAAAAATAAAGAAGCAGAGCAAGTAAAGTGTAATTGACCATGCTGAAACGATAAGGTGGGGCCAATTGATTCAAGAAGCCAACTTGTAGAGAATTGTAATTTGCAAGGCTAGAAAGCGTGAAGTGTCAGATAAGGAAAAGTAAAGACAAGAAGTTTGCATGTTTGTGGGCTTTCTCTAGTCCAACAATTCCCTATAACTTCACCGACATACAAGAATCAAACAAGGAATTTCTATTGGGCCACTTCGGTTTTGGTCTTTGTAACAGAAAGCCTTAGGTCAGCCACGTGTGTTATGTGATTATAAATGAGCAAATTAACGCAATAGAAGGGAGGCTAGTCCGAATTGTATTAGGAGTGATTTCTCATATATAAGCCGCTAGGTTAGATTGTTTAAGAGTGGCGGCTAGGACTGGAGCACAGGTAGCAGTACGTAGTTTCTTTTATGGCTTTTCTCTAGCACTGTGACTATTTCTTTCTCTATTTTATTTGTCTAGTTTAATGTTTAGTATTTTATTTTTGTGTTGTCTTTCAATTACTATGAGTAGCTAAATTTGTAATTAAGGTTGAGGATGAATCCCTGTTAAAGATTATCAGTAATATTTATGTGATTTGATTTTTCCCACAATAGTTGTTCTTTAATGATTTAAATTGTTCTTGCTTCATATCAATTGAATGAGATGAGATTCTAGATATGAATTCAATCATGTTTTTCTCATGATTTAGGATTTATCTTAATTAGTTGAATGCTTGGTTATTAATTCTTGATTATAAAATTGGATATCGCTTGTGATTTGTCTGTCAATGGATACAATTTATGATTTGATTTTTAGAATTGGATATATCTTGTGATTTGTTTGGCTACAGATACAATTGATGATTTGATTTTATACTTAAGAAGCGATTCAGAACATGCTTTGATTTTTAAAATAAGGATTTTAATGAGAATATTTTCCATGATAGCAAGATTGATTTCTAGATTATCATGTAGTGAGTTGGGAAAAATTAATGATCATAAATATATACTGATATGACTTATAAGGTGGATTCCAAAACCTTAATTCCTTTCCCTTGATTGTTTACATCTTTTTTATTGCTTTATTTCTTTTGCTTAGTTTAACTATTTGCTTAATTTGATTGTTTGCTTAGTTTATTTAATTTCAAAACAACCAATTTTTATTAAATTAGATTAGGATTAATTTGGTTAAGATTTAATTAATTTTTCTACATTCATTCAAGTCCCTGTGGGTTCGACCTCGTTCTTGTCAAACTATACTTCGGTACGGTTCGTACACTTGCGAGTATTTTAAAATTTCACAATAGTATAGAATTGCATAAATCTAATAGGAAAGTGTGTACGTTAGATGTACAGATTGTCTGGATTTGCAAAAAATTTCAATATCCTGAATTGCATAAATTCAACTTAAAATTGTGTATATTAGATGTATGGATTGTTTGGATTTGCAGAAAATTTGAATATTGTGGATACGTCGAAAATATAGAATTGCGAAAATTCAACGGGAAATCATGTACATTAGATACGTAGAAAATTTGAATTCTGCGGATATGTTGAATGTATAGAATTGTGTAAATTCAATAGGATAATGTGTACATTAGATGTACAGATTCTCTGGATTTGGAAAAGTTTGAATTATGTGGACACGTTGAATGTATAGAATTGCGTAAATCCAACAGGAAATTGTGGTCATTAGATGTATGGATTATTTGGATTTGCAAAAAAATTATAATATGCCAAATTGCATAAATTCAACGGAAAATTGTGTACATTATATGTACAGATTGTTTGGATTTGCAGAAAATTTGAATTTTGCGGATTCCTTGAATATACAGAATAGTGTAAATTCAACAAGAAATTGTGTACATTAGATGTATGAATTAAAGTTTGAATTCTGCGGATACGTTGAATGTACAGAATTTCATAAATTCAACTAGAAATTGTGTATATAAGATGTGTGGATTGTCTTGATTTGCAAAAAAATTGAATATCTAGAACTACATAAATTTAACAAGAAATTGCGTACGTTAGATGTACGGACTTTTTGGATTTGCAGAATTTTTTAATATTAGGAATTGAGTAAATTTAACGGGAAATTGTGTACATTATATATAAGTATTAGGGCATATTTTATGTAATTGGTTAATCCTTTGACAAAATGTACTTTACTTGTAATTGGGTAGATCGAGGATGGGTTTAGTACTTCAAGAAACAAGTGTTCAAGTTGAGTATTGAAGCCATGCAAGTCTAACCAAGAAACAAGTAAAGGAAGTGTGGTTCATTAAAGCTTGATAGAAGCTCGACAGAATCCTTCTATCGAGATTTAATGTTGAAGCTCGACACAAGCTGTGTCTATCGAGAATTACGAAACCAGACTTTTCAGATTTGATTACACGCATGTTGTAATATATTTGTGTAGGGTTTCTTTTCTCACTACCCTAAACATATATAAGGCTTATTTTAAAGGCCGTCACATTATGCACATGATATGCAAAGTGTATGCAAATAGAATACAAGCATATTATGACCTAGTTCATCACTATCTCTAGAGAAGCTACTACGCTTTTACACCAAGGGTTTTTTGACCAAGGAGCTTCCTAATCTTCATTATTGATGAATTGAAGAACTTTGTAGCCAACAATCTTCCTCAAGTTGGTGAGTGAGTCACGTACTAGGATTCGTGCAAAGGAGTTAGTCACGTATTGGGATCCGTGCAACATTGGTTAGTCACGTATTGGGATTTGTACATTGAACAAAGAGATTGCCGCTACAATACAAGTCCAATTGTGTATTGGGGTAAGGGTTCAATTGTAGGTTGGTATTTTGGAATAGGCCGTAGGGTTTGGTAAGATTCCTTATACTTGTAACCGCTTGTGATCCATAATAGTGAATTCGCGGGAGTGGTGACCTTAAATTCACCTGGTGGGGTTTTGCCTCAGTGGTTTTCCCATTCGTAAACAAATCACCTGTGTCAAATTTATTTTCCACTGCATTTAGTAATTTGGTGATTTGTTTGTGCTACCACGTCATTCCACATAATTTGACTAATTAATTTACTTGGGAAATAAATTAATTTGCAAATGGTCAATTCATTTGAACCCAACAATAAGAATTTTTTGAATTTGTAAAAAATCTAAATTCTGCGGATACATTAAACGTACAGAATTTCGTAAATAAAACAAGAAATTATGTACATTATATGTACGGATAGTCCAGATTAGCAGAAATTTTAATATCTAGAATTGCATAAATTCAACAGGAAATTGAGTACATTAGATGCATGGATTTTCTGGATTTACAGAAAATGTAATATTCAGAATTGCGTAAATTCAAAGGGATATTGTGTATTAGATGTATAGATTGACTAGATTTGGAAAAAGTTTGAATTCTATAGACACGTTGAATGTATAAAATTGCGTAAATCCAACAGGGAAATTGTGGTCATTAGATGTGATAGTGACGTTTTTAAGAAGGCTGACGGGAATATACAACCCGTCAGCCAGTCTCATTAGGATGCCTCCTTTATGACGTTTGAGGCCATGCCCCTTACGTAGCGACGTTAAGCTGACGAGTCAAAGCTGACGATCTTGGTTGTAGAGGTCCTTGGCTGACGTTCTTTGTGGAGACATACATAGGTTGACGGCAGTATAGGAGGTACTAGTGGGCTGACGACCTTGGCAGGGGCAAAAGCTGAAGGAGTAATCCAACCTTCATTCTTAGCTTCTTTTGACTTCTACATACGTGAATATAAGGAAAGTTCTTGCGCTACACGTTCGACTTTAGTCAAGAAGATTCCTATAAGGAAAGGGCTCTGTACAATAGGCAAAGATCCATGAATTACTCTTCTAAAAGGAAAGTACTTCTTCACCAAGGCGTTTATTTCGGCCCCATACCACTATATATACCCCAAAAACCCTCATAACCCAAAGGTACGCACAATTATCTCAACTCTGGCACTCTAGGGTTGTTTAAAAGACTCTAACTTGATCGTCAGAGGGTTTTTGGCCGGCACCACACCGGTGCTCTCTGTCGATCATCTATTTTCTCTTTGCAGGTGTTGCTTCAATCGGAGGAGTACTCGCAGCTTACTGGTGATTTCTTCGGCATCATCAAGATGTATGGATTGTTTGGATTTGAAGAAAAATTTAAATATAGAATTGCATAAATTAAACGAAAAATTGTGTACATTATATGTACGGTTTGTTTGGATTTGTAGAAAATTTGAATTTTGCGAATATGTTGAATATACAGAATTGTGTAAATTCAACATGAAATTTTGTACATTAGATGTACGGATTGTCTGGATTTGCTGAAAGTTTGAATTTTGCGGATATGTTGAATGTACAAAATTGCATAAATTCAACTGGAAATTGTATATATAAGATGTGCAGATTGTTTTGATTTCTCGAAAATTTGAATATCTTGAACTACGTAAATTTAACGAGAAATTGTGTACCCTAGACATACAGATTTTTTGGATTTGCAGAATATTTGAATATCCAGAATTAAGTAAATCCAAAAGGAAATTGTGTACATTATACGTAAAAAAAATTTGGATTTGCAAAAAATCTGAATTCTGCGGATATGTTAAATGTACAGAATTGCAATGAAACAAGAAATTATGTACATTATATGTACAGACTGTTTGAATTAGTAGAAAATTTTAATATCCATAACTGTGTAAATTTAACGGGAAATTGTGTACGTTATATGTACAGATTGTTTGGATTAGCTAAAAATTTTAATATCCAGAATTGCGTAAAATCAACGGGAAATTGTGTACATTAGATGTGAAGATTTTTTGGATTAGCTAAAATATTAATATCTAGAATTGTGTAAAATCAACGGGAAATTGTGTACATTAGATGTGAAGATTGTTTGGATTTGCAAAAAATGTAAATATACAGAATTGCATAAATTCAACGGGATATTGTGTACATTGGATGTATGGATTGTCTGGATTTTTAGAAACATTGAATTCGGCGGATAAGTTGAATGTACCAAATTGCACAAATTCAACAGTAAATTATGAACATTAGATATACAAATTTTCCGTGTTTGTAGAAAATTTGAATTTTATGTATACGTTGAATGTACAGTATTGCGTAAATTCGACAAGAAATTTTGTACGTTAGATGTTCAGATTGTCTAGATTTGAAGAAAATTTGAATGTACAAAATTGCGTGAATTCACCGGGAAATTGTGTACATTAGATGTTTAGATTGTCTGGATTTGTAGGAAAATATGAATTCTATGGATATGATGAGTGTATAGAATTGCGTAAGTCTAACGGGAAATTGTGTATATTAGATGTACGGATAGTCTAATTTGCAGAAAAATTCAATATCCTGAATTGCATAAATTCATGAGGAAATTGTGTACACTATATGTACGGATTTTCTGGATTTGCAAAAAATTTGAATTCTACAGATCTGTTGAATGTACAAAATTGCATAAATCCAATGAGAAATTGTGTACACTACATGTATGGATTGTCTAGATTTGCAGAAAATTGAATATTGAGAATTACGAAAATTCAATGGGAAATTGTGTACACTATATGTACGCATTGTTTGGATTTGTAGAAAATTTGAATTCTACAGAAACGCTGAATGTACAAAATTACGTAAATCCAACAAAAAATTATGTACATTAGATGTACGAATTGTCTAGATTTGCAGACAATTTGAATATCTAGAATTGCATAAATTCAACGGAAAATCGTGTACATTATATGTACAGATTGTATAGATTTACAAAAAACTAAACATTGCAGGAAGTTGTGTACGTTAGTTGTATGGATTGTCTAGATTTGCAGAGAATCTGAATTCTGCAGATACGTGGAATCTATAGAATTGCGTAAATCCAATTGAAAATTGTGTACATTAGATGTACGGATTGGTTGGATTTGCAAAAAAATTGTATGCCTAGAAGTGCGTAAGTTCAAGTGAAATTGTGCAAATTAGATGTACAAATTTTCTGGATTTGCAAAAAAATTGAATATCTAGAATTGGGTAAATTCAACGAAAAATTGTGTACATTATATGTACGGATTTTCTGGATTGGTAGAGAATTTGAATTTTGTCAATACGTTGAATGTATAGAATTGCGTAAATCCAACGGGAAATTATGTGCATTAGATGTAAGGATAGTCAAGATTTGCAGAAAATTAAATATCCGAAATTGTGTAAATTCAACGAAAAATTGTGTACATTTTATGTATGGATTGTCTGGATTTACTGAAAATTTGAATAGTGCGGATATGTTGAACGTATAGAATTTCGTAAATCTAACAGGAAATTGTGTACATTAGATGTTCAAATTTTTTGGATTTGCAAAAAATTTGAATATCCAATATTGCATAAATTCAACGTGAAATTGTGTCCATTATATGTACGGATTGTCTGGATTTGCAAAAAATCTAAATTCTGCAGATACGTTGAATTTACAATATTGGGTAAGTCCAATGGGAAATTGTGTACATTACTTGTACAAATTGTCTGGATTTGCAGATAATTTGAATCTTTGCCATTGCGTGAATTCAACAGGAAATTGTATACATTATATATATGGATTGTCTAGATTTGCAAAGAATTTGAATTCTACAGATACGTTGAATTTACAAAATTGCATAAATGCAACGGAAAATTATGTACATTAGATGTATGAATTGTCTAGATTTGCAGAAAAATTAAATATCCCAAATTGCTTAAGTTCAACGGGAAATTGTGTACACTATATGTATGGATTGTCTGGATTTGCTAAACATCTGAATTCTGTGGATACGTTGAATGTACAGAATTGAGTAAATCCAACAAAAAATTGTGTAAATTAGATGTATGGACAGTTTGGATTTGCAAAAAAAATTAAATACCTGGAATTGCGTAAATTCAGCGGGAAATTGTGTACCATATATATGTATAGATTGTTTGGATTTAAAGAAAAACTGAACTCTGTGGATACGTTGAATGTACAGAATTGCGTAAATCCAACGGGAAATTGTGTACATTAGATCTACTGATTGTTTGGATTTGTAGAAAAATTGAAAATCCAGAATTGCAAAAATTCAAAGGGAAATTGTGTACATTATATGTACAGATTGTCTAGATTTACAAAAAATCTGAATGATACGTATACATTGAATGTACGGAATTGTGTAAATTTCACAAGATATAGTGTACATTAGATGTACGTATTGTCTAGATTTGCAGATAATTCGAATATCCAAAATTGCATAAATTCAATAGGAAATTGTGTCCAATATAGGTATGTATCGTCTGGATTTATAGAAAAACTAAACGCTGCAGATGCATGGAATGTACAGAATTGCGTTAATCCAACGGGAAATATTGCACATTATATGTTTGCATTGTCTAGATTTACAGAAAAACTGAACATTGCGGATATGATGAATGTATAGAATTGTATAAATCCAATGGAAAATTGTGTACATTAGATGTATGAATTGTCTGGATTTGCAGAAAAATTGAATATCTAGAATTGCATAAACTTAACGGGAAATTGTATACATTATACATACGGATTGTCTAGATTTGCTGAAAATACAAATTCTGTTGATACATTGAAAGTACAGAATTGCATAAATCTGATGGGAAATTGGGTACATTGGATGTACGAATTGTCTGATTTGTAGAAAAATTGAATATCCAGAATTGAGTAAATTCAACGAGAAATTTTGTACATTATATGTACAGATTGTCTGGATTTGCAGAAAATCTGAATTCTACAGATACGTTGAATGTACTAAATTGCGTAAATTCAATGGGAAATTGGGTAAATTAGATGTACAAATTGTTTGGATTTGTAGAGAAATTGAATATTTAGAATTGTGAAAATTCAACGAAAAATTGTGTACATTATATGTACGGATTGTTTGGATTTACAGAAAATTTGAATTTTGCGGATACGTTGAATTTACAGAATTGTGTAAATCAAACGGAAAAATATTTATATTAGATGTACAGATTATCTGGATTAGCAGAAAAATAAAATATCCAGAATTGCATAAATTCAACGAGAATTTATGTTTAAAAGACTTTCGGATTGTCTGGATTTGCAGAAAATTTGAATAAATAGAATTGCAAAAATCCGGTGGGAAATTGTGTACATTAGTTGTTCGGATTTTCTGGATTTACAGAAAGTGTAAATATCTAGAATTGTGTAAATTGAACTAGATATTGTGTACATTATATGTACAGATTGTCTAGATTAGCAAAAAGTTTGAATTTTGTAGATACATTGAATATATAGAATTGGGTAAATCCGTTATGAAATTGTGTACATTAGATGTGCAGAATGTCTGGATTTGTAGAAAATCTGATTATCCAGTATTCCATAAATTCAGCGGGAAATTGTGTACATTAGATATATGTATTGTCTAGATTCGCAGAAAATTTGAATTCTGCAGATATGTTGAATATACGGAATTGCGTAAATTCAACGGAAAATTGTGTATAATAGATATATGGATTGTTTGGATTTGCTAAAAATTTGAATTCAGCGGATATGACGAATGTATAGAATTGTAGATTCAATGGGAAATCGTGTACATTAGTTGTATAGATTTTTTGGATTGGTAGAAAGTGTAAATATCCAGAATTGCGTAAATTGAACTAGATATTGTGTACATTAGATGTATATATTGTTTGGATTAGCAGAAATTTTAAATTCTGTGGATACGTTGAAAATATAGAATTGCGTAAATCCAATGTGAAATCGTGTACATTAGATGTACAGATTGTCTGGATTTGTAGAAAATTGGAATATCCAAAATTGGATAAATTTAGTAGGAAATTGTGTACATCAAATGTATGAATTATTTGGATTTGCTAAAAATTTGAATTCTACAGATACGTTGAATATATAGAACTGCATACACTCAATGAGAAATTGTGTACATTAGATATACATATTCCTTGATTTGAAGAAAATTTGAATTTTGTGGATATGGCAAATGTATAAAGTTGCGAATATTCTATGAGAAATTGTGTACATTAAAAGTATGGATTTTCTGGATTTGCAGACAACATAAATATCCAAAACTGTGTAAATTCAACTGGAAATTGTGTACATTAGATGTATGAATTATTTGGATTTGACAAAAGTTTGAATATCTAGAATTGCAAAAATTCAACGGGAAATTTTGTACATTATATGTACGAATTGTCTGGATTTGCATAAAATCTGAATTCCGCGGATATGTTGAATGTAGAAAATTTTGTGAATCCACCGGGAATTGCTTGGATTTGCAGAAAATCTGAATTCTGCAGATACGTTGAGTGTAGAAAATTGCGTAAATCCAACGGGATATTGTGCACATTAGATGTATGAATTGTTTGGTTTTGCAGAAAATGTAAATATCCAGAGTTGTGTAAATTCAACGGGATATTGGGTACATTAGATGTACAGATTATCTGGATTTGCAAAAAGTTTGAATACTGCGGATATGTTGAATGTATAGAATTGCGAAAATTCGATGAGAAATTATGTATAGAAGATGTATAGATTGTTTGGATTTTAGAAAATTTAAATATCTAAAATCTCGAACATTCAATGAAAAATTGTGTATGTTGGTTGTACGAATTGTTTGGATTTGTAGAAAATTTGAGTATCTGAAATTCTGTAGATAAAATTACGTAAGTCCAATTGGAAATTGTGTACATTAGATGTACAGATTGTTTGGATTTGCAGACAATTTTAGTATCAAAAATTGTGTAAATTCAATGGAAAATTGTGTACATTATATGTAAGGCTTACTTGGATTTGCAGAAAATTTGAATTCTGCGAATACATTGAATGTATAGAATTGCATAAATTCAAAGGGATATTGTGTACATTAGATGTATGGATTGTCCAGATTTGTAGATTATTTGAATATCCAGACTTGCGAAAATTCAACGGGAAATTGCATACATTACATGCACGCATTGTTTGGATTTGCAAAAATTTGAATTCTGCAAATATGTTGAATGTACATAACAGCACAAATCGAACGGGAAATTGTGTACTTCAGATATACAGATTATCTAGATTTGCAGAAAAATTGAATATCCAAAATTGTGTAAATTCAACGAAAAATTGTGTACATTATGTATACGGATTGTCTAGATTTGTAGAAAATTGTGTAAATTCAATGGGAAATTATGTACATTATATGTATGGATTGTTTGGATTTGCAGAAAATCTAAATTCTGTGTATACGTTGAATCTAAAGAATTGCATAAATCCAAAGGGAAATTGTGTACATTAGATGCGCAGATTGTCTGGATTTACCGAAAAATTGATTATCCAGAATTACTTAAATTTAAAGGGAAATTGTGTATATTATTTGTACGGATTGTTTGGATTTATAGAGAATTTGAATTCTGCAGATACGTTGAATGTATAGAATTATGTAAATTGAAGGGGAAATTTTGTACATTAAATTCACGAATTTTCTGTATTTTGTAGACAATTTGAATATCCAGAATTTGGGAGAATACAACAGGTAATTGTGTACATTATATGTACGAATTTTTAGGATTTACAAAGAATCTGAATTCTGTGGATACGTTAAATGTTAAAATACGAGTAAATCGATTAGAAAATTTTGTACATTAGATGCATGGAATGTTTGTATTTTGTAGACAATTTGAATATCCAAATTTGCGTAAATTCAACGAGAAATTGTGTGCATTAGAGGCACAGATAGTTTGGACTTGCAAAAAAAATTGAATATTCAGAATTGCAAAAATTCAATGGGAAATTGGGTACATTATATGTACGGATTGTTTGAATTTACAGAAAAAACGAAATGTGAAGATGCATTGAAAGTACAGAATTGCTTTAATTCAATGAGAAATTATGTACATTAGATTTATGGATTGTCTGGATTTATAGAAAATTTGAATATCTAGAATTGCGTAAATTCAACGGGAAATTGTGTACAATATATGTACGGATTGTTTGGATTTGCAAAAAAATTGAATTCTGCGGATACGTTGAATGTACAAAATTGCATGTATCTAACGGGAATTGTGCGAATTAGATGTACGGATTGTCTTAATTTAAAGAAAAATTGAACTGTGCAGATACATTAAATGTACAAAATTGTGTAAATTCAAATGGAAATTGTTTACATTATATGTAAGAATTCTCTGAATTCACAATGAATCTGAATTCTGCAGATATGTTGAATGTACAAAATGGCATAAATTGAACATGAAATAGTGTACATCAAATGCACGAATTATCTGGATTTTGCAAACAATTTAAATAACAAGAATTGCGTAAATTCAATGGAAAATTGTGTTAGATTATATGTACGGATTACCTGGATTTTCAGAAAAACTAAATTCTGCAGATATGTTGAACGTACAAAATTGCGTAAATCCAATGGAAAATTGTGTACATTAGATGTACATATTTTCTGGATTTGCAGAAAAATCGAATATCCAGAATTGTGTAAATCCAATGGGAAATTGTGTACATCAGTTGTAGGGATTGTCTGGATTTGCTGAAAAATTGAATATCTAGAATTTCGTAAATTCAACGGGAAATAGTGTACATTACATATACAGATTTTTTGGATTTGCAGAAAAATTGAATATCCAGAATTCTGAAAATTCAACGGAAATTTGTTTACATGATATGTACAAATTGTTTGCATATACTAAAAAACTGAACTATGCGGATACAATGAATGTACAGAACTATGTATGTTCAATGGGAAATTGTGTATGTTAGGCGTACAGATTATCCAGATTTACAGAGAATTTGAATTCTGCATGGGAAATTGTGTTAATCGAACAAGAAATTATGTACATTAGATGCACAGATTATCTGAATTTTGCAGAATTGCTGAATTCTGCAAATATGTTGAATGTATAGAACAACGCAAATCCTATGGGAAGTTGTGTACGTTAGATGTACAAACTGTCTGTATTTGTAGAAAATTTGAATACCCAAAATTGCGTAAATTCAACAAGAAATTGGGTAAATTATATTTATGGATTGACTGGATTGGAGGAAAATCATGTAAATTCATTGGAAAATTGTGTACACTGTACGTATGGATTGTCTGGATTTGTAGAAAATCTGAATTTGACTAATATGTTGATTGTACAGAATTGCGTATGTCCAACAGGAAATTGTGTACATTACATGTGAAAAATCTCTGTATTTGCAGAAGAATTGTATTTTCAGAAGTGCGTAAATTTAATGGGAAATTGTGTACATTATATGTGTGGATTGTCTAGATATGCAGAGAATCTGCATTCTGTAGATATGTTGAATGTACAAACTATTGTAAATCATTGTGTACATTAGATGTACGAATTGTCTGGATTTGTAGAAAAAATGAATATCCAAGATCGTGTAAATTCAAAAGTAAATTGTATACGTTTTGTGTACGGAGAGTATGGATTGGCAGAAAAATTGAATATCTAGAATTCCAAAATTTAACGGGAAATTGTGTACATTATATGTGTGGATTCTCGGGATTTGCAGAAGAACTAAACTCCGCAAATACGTTGAATGTACAGAATTGCGTAAATTCAATTGGAAATTGTGTACATTTGATGTACAGTTTGCCAAGATTTGTCGAAAACTTGTATATCCAGAAGTACGTAATCAACGGGAAACTGTGTACATTGCATGCACAGATTGTCGGTATTTGCAAAAAATTTGAATTCTGGGGATACGTTGAATGTATAGAGTTGCGTAAATCCAATGGGAATTTGTGTAAATTAGATGTACGAATTGTCTAGATTTGCATAAAAATTGAATATCAAGAATTGCGTAAATTCCATGGAAAATTGTGTACATTAAATGTTCGGATAGTCTGGATTCGCAGAAAAAATGAAAATCTAGAATTGCTTAAATTCAACGAAATTTTTTATAAATTATATGTGCGGATTATATGGATTAATAGAAAAACTGAACCCTGCAGATACATTGAATTACAGAATTGAATAAATTCAAAGAGAAATTGTTTACATTATATGTACAGATTTTTTGGATCTGCAAAAAATCTAAGCGCTACGGATACGTTGAAAGTACGTAATCGATTAAATTCAACGGTAAGTTATGTAAATTAGAAGTACGGATTGTCTGGATTTGCAAAAAAATTGAATATCTAGAATTGCGTAAATTTAAAGGGAAATTGTGCACGTTAGATGTAAAGATAGCCTAGATTTGCAGAAAAATTGAATATACAAAACAACGTAAATTCAACGGAAAATTGTGTACATTTTATGTACGGATAGCACGGATTTTCAGGAAAATTGAATATCCAAAATTGTGTAAATTCAACGAGAAATTATGTACATTATATATATGGATTGTCTGGATTTTCAAAAAAACTAAACTTTGCAGATACATTGAATGTACAGAATTGTGTAAATTCAACGAGAAATTGTGTACATTATATGTACATATTGTCTGGAATTGCAGAAAATTTGAATATCCAGAATAGCATAATTTCGATGAGAAATTGTGTACATTATCGTATGGATTTGCAAAAAATCTGAACGTTGCAGATATGTTGAATGTACGAAATTGCATAAATTCAGCGGTAAGTTATGTACATTAGAGGTACAAATTGTCTGGATTTGCAGAAAAATTGAATATAAAAAATTGTGTAAATTCAAAGGGAAATTGTGTACATTAGATGTACGGATAGTCTAGATTTGTAGAAAAATCAAATATCCAAAATTGTGTAAATTCAACAGGAAATTGTGAACATTATATGTACGGATTTTCTGGATTTACAGAAAAATTGAACTCTATATATACTTTGAATGTATAGAATTGAGAATTTTCAACGAGAAATTATGTATATTATATGTACGTATTTTCTGGATTTACAGAAAAGCTAAACTTTATAGATACATTGAATGTACAGAATTGTGTAAATTCAACGAGAAATTATTTACTTTTGATGTACGGATTGTTTGGAATTTCAAAATTTTGAATATCTAGAATTGCGTAAATTCAACAGGAAATTGTGTACATTATATATACGGATTGTCTGGATTAGCAGAAAATCTAAATTCTACTAATACGTTGAATGTACAAAATTTCATAAATCCAATAGAAAATTGTGCACATTAGATGCATAGATTGCTTGGATTTGAAGAAAAATTGAATATCTAGAATTGCATAAATTTAACTGGAAATTGTGTACATTATATATACGAATTGTTTGGATTTATAGAGAATTTGAATTTTGTGGATATGTTGAATGTATAGAATTGCATAAATCAAATGGGAAATTGTGTACATTAGATGCACAAATTATCTGGAATTTGTAAACAATTTGAATTTCCAGAATTTTGCAAGTTCAACGAGAAATTCTGTTACATTATATGTATAGGTTATTTGGATTTACAGAAATATTGAACTCTGCAGATACGTTGAATGTATACAACTGCATAAATCTAGTGGGAAATTATGTACATTAGATGTACGGATTGTCTGGATTTGCTGAAAAATTGAATATCCAGAATTGCGTAAATTCAAGGAAATTGTGTACATTACATGTATGGATTGTCTGGATTTGCAGAAAAACTAAATATCCAGAATTTCATAAATTCAACAGGAAATTGTGTACATTATATGTATGGTTTGTCTGGATTTACAGAAAAACTGAACTCTACAAATACATTGAATATACAGAATTGCGTAAATTCAATGGGGAATTATGTATACTAAATGTACGGATAGCCTAGATTTGTTGAAAACTTGTATATCTGGAACTGCCTTAATTAAACGGGAAACTATGTATATTGCATGTTTAGATTGTTGGGATTTGCAAAAAATTTGAGTTTTGCGGATACGTTGAATGTACAGAGTTGCATAAATCCTACGGGAAATTGTGTACATTAAATGTATGGAGCGACATGTTTTGCAACAAATTCAATGGGAAATTGTGTACATTTTATGTACAGATAGTCTGAATTTGCAGGAAAATTGAATATCCAGAATTGTGTAAGTTCAACGAGAAATTATGCACATTATATATTTGGATTGTCTGGATTTTGAAAAAAAAAACTAACCTCTGCAGATACATTGAATGTACAGAATTGTGTAAATTATATGTACGGATTGTCTGGAATTGCAGAAAAATTGAATATCTAGAATTGCATAAATTCGATGAGAAATTGTGTACATTATCGTATGGATTTGAAAAAAATCTGAACGTTGCGGATTTGTTGAATGTACAAAATTACATAAATTCAATGGTAAGTTATGTACATTAGAGGTACGAATTGTTTGGATTTGCAAAAAAATTGAATATCCAAAATTGTGTAAATTTAAAGGGAAATTGTGTACATTA
The DNA here is from genome assembly GCF_040712315.1 of Castanea sativa. NCBI lineage: Eukaryota > Viridiplantae > Streptophyta > Magnoliopsida > Fagales > Fagaceae > Castanea > Castanea sativa. The sequence continues at coordinate 43,056,488 of NC_134023.1, read as the reverse complement.
GATGTATGGAAAGTTTGGATTTGCTGAAAAATTAAATATCCAAAATTGTGTAAATTCTACAGGAAATTGTGTACATTATATGTACGGATTGTCTGGATTTACAGAAAAAGTGAACTCTGTAGATACATTGAATGTAAAGAATTGCGTAAATTGAATGAGAAATTATGTACTTTAGATGTATGGATTTTCTGGATTTACAAAAATTTGAATATTTAGAATTGCGTAAATTCAACGGGAAATTGTGTACATTATATATACGGATTGTTTGGATTTGCAGAAAATTTGAATTTTGCGGATACGTTGAATATACAAAATTACGTAAATCCAACGGGAAATTGTGCACATTAGATGCATAGATTGTCTGTTAGAGCATGGAAGTTTATCAGGATCCTTAGATATACTTCTTGATCGGGAACAATATTTATTAAGTATCACTTTAGCCCAAAGTGCATCTTTCTCGATATAGAGCCTCCAATTCAATTTTGCTAGCAAAGCTAAATTTCTTGCCTTTGTTGCATGAATTCCGAGCCCTTTCTCCTCCTTGGCTCTAGTGATTTTACTCCATCCCACTAAATGCATTCTTTTCCTTTCTTGTGTGGTGCCCCAATGAAAATCCCTATTTATTTTGTCCAATTTATCACATAGATGCGTGGGGAGAGCCGCTCCTTGCATGACATATGTTGGAGTTGCAGCCAAAACTGATTTAACTAACTACCTTTTCTACTATATTTTGCAAAAAAGATCAAGTCATCCGCAAAGAAGAGGTGTGAGACCCCAATATTATTCCTGGATGCCTTGATTGGGATCCAATCTCCCTCTACACATTCTCTTTCAATGAGGGCTCCTAAGTATTCCAAACAGAGAATAAAAAAATATGGGGAAAGCGGGTCCCCCTGCCTAATGCCCTTGGAGGGGTAGAATGACTCCAAAGAACTCCCATTAAAGAGAATATAGATGCTAGTAGTAGATACACAACTCATGATAAGCTATACTAGTTGCTCTGGAAAATGATAAGCTACAAGAACTTTGTGTATAAAATTCCACTCCAACCTATCGTAGACTTTTTCCAAATCCACTTTAATTGCCATATAGCCTTCTTTCCCTTTCTTGTTATCTATTGTATACACTAGCTCTTGGGCAATCAAAATGTTATCTAATCCTATCCTGCCTGGTACAAAGGCTGTTTGAAATGGAGAGATCAGTCTGTCCAAGTAAGGTCTGATGCGGCTAACGATGGTTTTGGTGATTAACTTATACACCGTAGTGCATAGACTGATGGGTCTATAGTGGCCAAGCACTTCTGGGTTCGGGCACTTTGGGATCAAAGCTATTAGGGTCTTGTTTAGGTATTCAGGTATAACCCCAGATTGAAAGGCCTTTTTAACTTCCATACAGATTGTGTTTCTCACATCAAGCCAAAAATGTTGGTAGAAACCAGCATGAAGACCATCAACCCCAGGTGCTTTAAAAGGCTTAAGGCTCCAAAGACTTGTTTTGATCTCCTCATCAGTTAACTCTGTACATAGTTTGTCTTTTTCCTCGTTTGATAAGTAACTATGAGTAAAGCTAGACACATCTGATGTACTCGTAGAATATTCAAGCTCAGTTGTGAATAATCTGCTAAACCTAGCCAGGATATGGTTCTTAACTTCCTCCACATCAGTTATCCATTCTCCTACAAAATTCTTAATGCTCCTGATTTTGTTCCTTTTGCCTTCTAATCATGGTAGTGACATGAAAGAATGTTGTATTCTTATCTCCATGCATAGTCCAGTTCAACCGAGATTTTAATGCCCAATATTCTTCTTCTTGTCTCCTAATAAGGTCATATTCTTCATCGAGATCTTTTTCCAGCTGCACCAAAAATTCATTTGGATGATTGGCTAAGGCTTTTTAGGCACCATTAATTCTTGCAATAACTCTCTTCTTTCTATTGAAAACATTTCCAAAAACATCAACATTCCACTTTTTGGCTTTCCTGGTGAAGTTGATTATAGCTTTAGATAGAGTTTGGTCCTGATCCTAGCTGTCTTTAACAAACTTAGGAAACTCTAGGTGCATAAGCCACATCATTCGAAATCTAAAGGGTCTGTTTGAGCACATGGGAGGGGATTTGTCAAGCTCAAGGAGGACCAGGCAATGGTCAGTGAAGACTCGAGGAAGATGAGTCACTGAAGCCTTAGGAAATGCAATCCTCCAAGATGGGTTTCCAAAATAGCGGTCAATTCTCTCCAGAATTAAATCAGTAACTTGCCTAAGATTTGACCATGTGAACTTTGGACCCGAAAAGCCCAAGTCTAGTAGATTGCACAAGTCTAGGCACTCTTTAAATTCAAGTGCCCTGTTAATATTGACTTGCCTTCCCCTATACTTATCCTCTCCGCACAAGACTTCATTAAAGTCCCCCTCCCCCAGCACTTCCTATCCTTTGCAGGAAGAACAGTGCTAGTTAAATTAGTTTTGGCTACAACTCCAACATATGTCATGCAAGGAGCGGATCTCCCCACTCATCTATGTGATAAATTGGACAAAATAAATAGGGATTTTCTTTGGGGCACCACACAAGAGAGGAAAACAATGCATTTAGTGGGATGGAGTAAAATCACTAGAGTCAAGGAGGAAGGAAGGCTCGGGATTCATGCAACAAAGACAAGAAATCTAGCTTTGCTAGCGAAATTGAATTGGAGGCTCTATATGGAGAAAGATGCACTTTGGGCTAAAGTGATACTTAATAAATATTGTTCCCATTCAAGAAGTATATCTAAGGATCCTGATAAACTTCCATGCTCTAACACATGGAAAGCAGTTAAATAAGGGCTTCTAGTATTTGCTAAGGGAATTTGTTGGAATGCAGGCAGGTGTTCGAAGCTCAATTTCTGGGTGGAACCTTGGGTTAAAGGTGGCACAATGAGGGAATTCATTGAAGGCCTGCTGCAATATAAGGAGGACAAACTCACCATTAAGGAAATGTTTAAAGATGGCTGCTGGCATTGGGAAAAACTTTCCTTTGTGGTCCCAAACACCATTAAGGAAAAAAAATTAATGCTATCCCCATCCCTTTATTTGGAGAAAGCAAAGACTTTATCAGCTGGAAATATACCCCAAATGGAGATTTTAGCATGGCTTCAGCGTATAAATTAGCAAAACCTGATGAAGGCCAAATTCCTGAGTTCTCTGGTAAATGGATTTGGAAGCTCGATACCGCCCCAAAAATTCGACATTTCCTATGGTTATGCCACCATAAAAGTGTGCCGGTGAAGGAGCCCGTTGCTGCTAGAGGAGTGGAATGTGATACAATATATCCAATATGCAAAAATGCAGAAAAATCTCTTGCTCATGCCTTGAGAGAATGCCCTTTTGCTCTGGAGTTTTGGAGGAAAATCAAAACACCAATGACTCTTCAAGCTTCCTTCTAATTGGAGCTGCTGGATTGGCTAAAAAGCAACTGTCTATGTGATCCGAATATTAGGGTGAATGGATGTCCATGGAAAATCCAATTCCCATTTGCTGTCTGGTACTTATGGAAGCACAGAAATACAGTGGTGTTTGAAAATACTGCACTGAATATGAGCCTTCATACCCACTGCATTAACCAGTCTATTGAATATTTTTATTGTGTTGGTGAAGCCTCAAAAGAAAAGCACTATATGGCAGCCCAAGTCAGGTGGAAGAAACTGAGGGATGGGCTAAATTAAATACCGATGGTGCTTCATTGGGCAACCCAGGAAGGGCAGGTGGTGGAGGAATTATGACCACAGAGGGGTATGGATCAAAGGTTTTGCTCGAAAAATTGGCCACGCTACTAGCTTATTAGCTGAATTTTGGGCCTTGAGAGATGGGCTGCAATTGGCTTTACAGTTGGGAATTAACTGTTTAGACATAGAGTTGGATGCCAACGTTGTTGTTCAGCTTTTACTCTCTAACTCAAACCACATTGCAACTTATTCACCCCTATTAAATGACTGCAGGTACCTCTTAAGCAAGTTTCAGCAAGTCACAGTTTGCCATGCTTTTAGAGAAGTAAACAAGTGTGTAGATGGGCTCGCGAAAAAGGGCTGCACGATGTCAACACAGTTTGAAGTTTATGATGTACCCCCCTCCCCAGATATGGTAGCTTTTGTGAACAATGATGTGAATGTTTTGTATTTAAGGCAATGTGCCAATACTCTGCCTTTGTTGGCTAGTTAATTTCTGAATGAATGTCCTTTTAACCAAAAAAAAAAAAAAATTGTCTGGATTTGAAGAAGAATTGAATATAAAGATTTGCGTAAATTCAACTGGAAATTATGTACATTATATATACGATTGTCTGGATTTATAGAGAATTTGAATTCTGTGGATACGTTGAATGTATAGAATTGCATAAATTGAACGGGAAATTGTGTACACTAGATGCATAGATTATCTGGATTTTAAAAACAATTTTAATTTCCAGAATTGCGTAAGTTCAACGAGAAATTCTGTTACATTATATGTACAGCTTATTTGGATTTACAGAAAAATTGAACTCTGCAAATACGTTGAATGTATAGAATTGCGTAAATCCAATGGGAAATTGTGTACATTAGATGTACGGATTGTCTGAATTGGCAGAAAAATTGAATATCCAGAATTGAGTAAATTCAACGGGAAATTATGTACAATAGATGTACAGATTGTTTGGATTTGTAGAAAAACTGAATATCTAGAATTTCGTAAATTCAACAAGAAATTGTGTACATCAGACGTACGAATAGTCTGGATTTGCAGAAAAATTGAATATCCAGGATTTCGTAAATTCAACAAGAAATTGGGTACATTAAATGCATGTATTTGTTTGGATTTGCAGAAAAATTGAAAATCCAAAATTCCATAAGTTCAACGGGAAATTGAGTACGTTATATGTACGGATGGTCTGGATTTAAAGAAAATCTTAACTCCACAATTACTTTGAATATACAAAATTGCGTAAATTCAACGAGAAATTGTGTACATAAGATGTACGGATAGCGTAGATTAGTTGAAAACTTGTATATCTGGAATTGCATTACTTGAACGGGAAACTATATATATTGCATGTTTGGATTGACGGGATTTGCAGAAAATTTGAATTCTGCAGATATGTTGAATGTACAAAGATGTATAAATCCTACGAAAAATTGTTTACATTAAAAGTTTGGAATGACCGGTTTTGCAAGAAATTCAACTAGAAATTGTGTTCATTTTATGTACGGATAGTCCGGATTTGCAGGAAAATCAAATATCCAGAATTGTTTAAATTCAACGAGAAATTATGTACATTATATATATAGATTTTCTGGATTTTCAAAAAAATTGAACTCTGCAAATACATTGAATGTACAGAATTGTGTAAATTCAACGAGAAATTGTGTACATTATATGTACTGATTGTCTGAAATTGCAGAAAAATTGAATATCCAGAATTGCATAAATTCGATGACAAATTGCGTACATTTTCGTATGGATTTGCAAAAAATCTGAACGTTGCGAATTTGTTGGAAGTACAAAATTACATAAATTTAACAGTAAGTTATGTACATTAGAGGTACGAATTGTCTGGATTTGCAAAAAAATTGAATATCTAGAATTGTGTAAATTCAAAGGGAAATTGTGTACATTAGATGTACGGATAGTCTGAATTTGCTGAAAAATTGATTATCCAGAATTGTGTAAATTCTACAGGAAATTGTGTATAATATATGTACAGATTGTCTGAATTTAAAGAAAACCTGAACTCTGTAGATACATTGAATGTACCTAAATTGCGTTAATTCAACGAGAAATTATGTACTTTAGATGTATGGATTTTTTGGATTTACAAAATTTTGAATATCTAGAATTGTGTAAATTCAAAGGGAAATTGTGTACATTAGATGTACAGATAGTCTGGATTTGCAGAAAAATTGAATATCTAGAATTGTGTAAATTCAACAGAAAATTGTGTACATTATATGTACGGATTGTCTGGATTTATAGAAAAACTAAACTCTGTAGATACATTGAATATACAAAATTGCGTAAATTGAACGAGAAATTATGTACTTTAGATGTACGAATTGTCTGGATTTACAAAAATTTGAATATCTACAATTGCGTAAATTCAACAAGAAATTTTGTACATTATATATACAGATTGTCTGGATTTGCAGAAAATTTAAATTTTGCAAATACGTTGAATGTACAAAATTGTGTAAATCCAATGGGAAATTGTGCACATTAGATGCATAGATTGTCTGTATTTGAAGTAAAATTGAATATCAAGATTTGCGTAAATTCAATTGGAGATTGTGTACATTATATATATGAATTTTCTAGATTTATAGAGAATTTGAATTCTGAGGATACGTTGAATGTATAGAATTGCATAAATCGAACAGGAAATTGTGCATATTAAATGCACAGATTATATGGATTTTGTAAACAATTTGAATTTCCAGAATTGTGTAAGATCAACAAGAAATTGCGTTAAGTTATACGTACGGATTATTTGGATTTACAGAAAAATTGAACTCTACATATACATTGAATGTACAAAATTGTTTAAATTCAACAAGAAATTGTGTACATTATATGTACGAATTGTCTGGAATAGCAAAAAATGTGAATATCTAGAATTGCATAAATTCGATGAGAAATTGTGTACATTAAATGCACGTATTTATCTGGATTGGCAGAAAAATTGAATATCCAAGATTCCTAAAATTCAACGGGAAATTAAGTACATTAAATGTACGGATTGTCTGGATTTACAGAAAACTTGAACTCTATAGATACATTGAATGTACCTAAATTGCGTAAATTCAACGGAAAAATTATGTACTTTAGATGTACGAATTGTCTGGATTTACAAAAATTTGAATATCTAAAATTGCATAAATTCAAAGGGAAATTATGTACATTAGAAATACAGATTGTCTGGATTTTCAAAATTTTGAATATCTAGAACTGCAATAACTCAATGCAAATTGTGTATATTGTATATATAGATTGTCTGGATTTGCAAAAAATCTAAATTTTGCGGATACGTTGAATGTACAAAATTGCGTAAATCCAACTGGAAATTGTGTACATTATATATACGAATTGTTTGGATTTATAAAGAATTTGAATTCTATGAATACGTTGAATGTATAGAATTGCATAAATCGTATGGGAAATAGTGTACATTAGATGCACAGATTTTCTGGATTTTGTAAACAATCTGAATTTCCAGAATTGCGTAAGTTGAACGAGAAACTGCGTTACATTATATGTTCAGGTTATTTGGATTTACAGAAAAATTGAACTCTGCAGATACGTTCAATGTATAGAATTGCGTAAATCCAATGGGAAATTGTGTACATTAGATGTACGGATTTTTTGGATTTGCAGAAAAATTCAATATCCAGAATTGCATAAATTTAACAGGAAATTGTGTACATTAAATGTATGGATTGTCTAGATTTGTAGAAAAATTGAATATCCAGAATTTCGTAAATTCAACATGAAATTGTGTGCTTTAAATGTTAGGATAGTCTGGATTTGCAGAAAAATTGAATACCCAAGATTTCGTAAATTCAACAGGAAATTGTGTACATTAAATGCATGTATTTGTCTAGATTTGCAGAAAAATTGAATATTCAGACTTGCGTAAATTCAATGGGAAATTGTGTGCATTAGATGTATGGATTGTCTGGATTTGTAGAAAAACTGAACTCTACAAATACATTGAATATACAGAATTGCGTAAGTTCATCGAGAAATTGTGTACATTAGATGTACGGATGACCTAGATTTGTTGAAAACTTGTATATCCAAAATTGAGTTAATTGAATGGGGAACTACGTATATTGCATGTTTGGATTGTCAGCGTTTTGCAAAAAATTTGAGTTCTACGAAAACGTTGAATGTACAGAGTTGCATAAATGTATGGAATGATTGGTTTTGCGATAAATTCAAGGGGAAATTATGTACATTTTATGTACGGATACTCCTGATTTGACAGAAAATTGAATAACCAGAACTGTTTAAATTTAATGAGAAATTATGTACATAATATATATGGATTGTCTGAATTTTAAAAAAAAAAAACTGAACTCCGCAGATACATTGAATGTACAAAATTATGTAAATTCAACGAGAAATTGTGTACATTATATGTACGGATTGTCTGGAATTGCAGAAAATTTGAGTAACCAGAATTACATAAATTCGATGAGAAATTGTGTACATTATCGTCGGATTTCCCAAAAATCCGAACATTGCGGATATGTTGAATGTACAAAATTGCATAAATTCAACGGTAAGTTATGTACATTAAGGTACGAATCGTCTAGACTTGCAGAAAAATTGGATATCCAGAATTGTGTAAATTCAAAGGGAAATATTGTACATTAGATGTACGGATAGTTTGGATTTTCAGAAAAATTGAATATCCAGAATTGTGTAAATTCTACAGGAAATTGTGTACATTATATGTACGGATTGTCTGGATTTATAAAGAAACTGAATTCTGCAGTTACATTGAATTGACAGAACTGCGTAAATTCAACGAGAAACTATGTACTTTGGATATACGAATTGTATGGATTTTCAAAATCTTAAATATCTAGAATTGCATAAATTCAACTGGAAATTGCAAAAAATCTGAATTTTGCGGATTCGTTGAATGTTCAAAATTGCGTAAACCCAATGGGAAATTGTGCACATTAGATGCATAGATTGTCTGGATTTGAAGAAAATTTGAATATCAAGATTTGCATAAATTCAACTGGAAATTGTGTACATTATATATACGAATTGTCTGGATTTATAGAGAATTTGAATTCTGTGGATACGTTGAATGTATAGAATTGCATAAATCGAATGGGAAATTATGTACATTAAATGTACAGATTATCTGGATTGTAAACACTTCGAATTTCCACAATTGCGAAAGTTCAACGAGAAATTGCATTACGTTATACGTAAGGATTATTTGGATTTACAGAAAAATTGAACTCTACAGATACGTTGAATGTATAGAATTGCATAAATACAATGGGAAGTTGTGTACATTAGATGTACGGATTGTTTGGATTTGCAGAAAAATTGAACATCCAGAATTGCGTAAATTCAACGGGAAATTGTGTACATTAGATGTACGAATTGTCTGGATTTGTAGAAAAACTAAATATCCAGAATTTCGTAAATTCAACATGAAATTATGTACATTAGATCTACGGATAGTCTGGATTTGCGAAAAAATTGAATATCCCGGATTTCGTAAATTCAACAGGAAATTATGTACATTAAATGCACGTATTTGTTTGTATCTGCAGAAAAATTGAATATCCAAAATTTTAGAAATTCAGCAGGAAATTGTGTACATTATATGTATGGATTTTTTGGCTTTACAAAAAAACTGAACCATACAAATACATTGAATATACAGAGTTGTGTAAATTCAACGAGAAATTGTGTACATTAGATGTACAGATACCTAGATTTGTTGAAAACTTGTATATCCTTAACTGCGTTAATTGAACGGGGAACTATGTATATTGCATGTTTGGATTTTCGGGATTTGCTAAAAATTTGAGTTCTGCGGATATGTTGAATGTGCAGAGTTGCATAAATCCTACAGGAAATTGTGTACGCCAATGTATGGAATTACGGGTTTTGCGATAAATTCAACGGGAAATTGTGTACATTTTATGTATTGATACTTCGGATTTGCAGGAAAATTGAATATCCAGAATTGTGTAAATTCAACGAGAAATTATGTAAATTATATATACGAATTGTCTAGAATTGCAGAAAATTTGAATGTCCAAAATTGAATAAATTCGATGAGAAATTGTGGACAATATCGTTGGATTTGCCAAAAATCTGAACGTTGCGGATATGTTTAATATACGAAATTACATAAATTCAACGGTAAGTTATGTACATTAGAGGTACGAATTGTCTAGATTTGCAGAAAAATTGAATATCCAGAATTATGTAAATTCATTGGGAAATATTGTACATTAGATGTACTGATAGCTTGGATTTGCAAAAAAATTGAATATCCAAAATTGTGTAAATTCTACGGGAAATTGTGTACATTATAGGTACGGATAGTTTGGATTCACAGAAAAACTCAACTCTGTAGATACATTGAATGAACAGAATTGCATAAATTCTACGAGAAATTATGTACTTTAGATGTACAGATTGTCTAAATTTTCAAAATTTTGAATATCTATAATTACATAAATTCAATGGGAAATTGTGTACATTAGATGTACGGATAGTCTAGATTTGCAGAAAAATTGAATATCTAGAATTGTGTAAATTCAACAGGAAATTGTGTACATTATATGTACAGACTGTCTGGATTTATAGAAAAACTGAACTCTGTCGATACATTGAATGTACAGAATTGCGTCATTTGAACGAGAAATTATGTACTTTAGATGTACGGAATGTCTAGATTGGAAAAAATTTGAATGTCTAGAACTGTGTAAACTCAATGGGAAATTGTATACATTATATATACGGATTGTCTGGAATTGCAGAAAATCTGAATTTTGCAAATAAGTTGAATGTACAAAATTGCGTAAATCTGACAGGAAATTGTGCACATTAGATGCATAGATTGTTTAGATTTGAAGAAAAATTGAGTATCATGATTTGCGTAAATCCAGTGGGAAATTATGTACATTAGATGTACGGATTGTCTGGATTTGTATAAAAACTGAACTCTACAAATACATTGAATATACAGAATTGCGTAAGTTCATTGAGAAGTTGTGTACATTTGATGAACGGATTGTTTGGATTTGCACAAAAATTGAATATCCAGGATTTCGTAAATTCAACATAAAATTGTGTACATCAAATGCATGTATTTGTCTGAATTTGTAGAAAAATTGAATATCCAAAATTCAAGAAATTCAATAGGAAATTGTGTGCATTATATGTATGGATTTTCTGGATTTACAAAAAAACTGAACTCTACAAATACAATGAATATACAGAATTGCATAAATTCAACGAGAAATTGTGTACATTAGATGTACGGATAGCCTAGATTTGTTGAAAACTTGTATATCCGTAACTACGTTAATTGAACGGGAAACTATGTATATTGCATGTTTGGATTGTCGGGATTTGCAGAAAATTTGAGTTCTGCGGATACGTTGAATGTACAGAGTTGCATAAATCTTACAGAAAATTTGGTACATTTAATGTATGGATTGACTGGTTTTGCAATAAATTCAACGGGAAATTGTGTACATTTTATGTACGGATGGTCCGGATTTGCAGGAAAATTGAATATCTAGAATAGTGTAAATTCAACAAGAAATTATGTACATTATATGTATGGATTGTCTAGATTTTCAAAAAAACTGAACTCTGCAGTTACATAGAACGTACAGAATTGTGTAAATTCAATGAGAATTTATGTACATAATATGTACAGATTGTTTGGAATAGCAAAAAATTTGAATATCCAGTATTGCATGAATTCGATGAGAAATTGTGGACATTATCATATGGATTTGCAAAAAATTTGAATGTTGCGAATATGTTGAATGTATGAAATTGCATAAATTCAATGGTAAGTTATGTACATTAAAGGTACAAACTGTCTAGATTTGTAGAAAAATTGAATATCCAGAATTGTGTAAATTCAAAGGGAATTTTGGTACATTAGATGTACGGATAGTCCGGATTTTTTGAAAAATTAAATATCCAGAATTGTGTAAATTCTACAGGAAATTGTGTACATTATATGTATGGATTGTCTGGATTTACAGAAAAACTAAACTCTGTAGATATATTCAATGTATAGAATTGTGCAAATTCAAAGAGAAATTATGTACTTTAGATGTACGGATAGTCTGGATTTGTAGAAAAATTGTATATCTAGAATTGTGTAAATTCAACAGGAAATTGTGTACATTATATGTACAGATTGTCTGGATTTACAGAAAAACTTAACTCTGTAAAAACAATGAATGTACAGATTTTCGTAAATTGGACTAGAAATTATGTACTTTAGATGTACAGATTGTCTGGATTTACAAAAATATGAATATGTTGAATTGTGTAAAATCAACAAGAAATAGTGTACATTATATATACGGATTGTCTAGATTTGCAGAAAATCTGAATTTTGCGGATACGTTGAATGTACAAAATTGCGTAAATCCAACGAGAAATTGTGCACATTAGATGCATAGATTGTCTAGATTTGATGAAAATTTGAATATCAAGATTCGCGTAAATTCAATTGGAAATTGTGTACATTATGTACACGAATTGTCTAGATTTATATGGAATTTGAATTCTGTGGATACGTTGAATGTATAGACTTCCATAAATCATACGAGAAATTGTTTACATTAGCTGCACTGATTATTCGGATTTGGTAAACAATTTGAATTTCTCAAATTGCGTAAGTTCAGCAAGAAATTGTTTTACGTTATATGTACGGATTATTTGGATTTACAAAAAAATTGAACTCTGCTGATACGTTGAATGTATAGAATTGTGTAAATCTAGTGGGAAATTTTGTACATTAGATGTACAGATTGTCTGGATTTCCAGAAAATGTGACTATCCAGAATTGCGTAAATTCAACATAAAATATTGAACATTAGATGTATGGATTGTTTGGATTTGTAACAAAACTAAACTCTACAAATACGTTGAATATACAGAATTGCATAAGTTCATCGAGAAATTGTGTACATTAGATGTACGAATAGCCTAGATTTGCGGAAATTTGTACATCCGGAATTGCGTTAATTGAACGGGGAACTATGTATATTACATGTCTGGATTGTCGAGATTTGCAGAAAATTTGAGTTCTGCGGATATGTTAAATGTACAGAGTTGCATAAATCTTACAGTAAAGTGTGTACATTAAATGTACGGAATGACTGGTTTAGCAATAAATTCAACGAGAAATTGTGTACATTTTATGTACGGATAGTCCGGATTTGCAGGAAAATTGAATATCCAGAATTGTGTAAATTCAAGGAGAAATTATGTACATTATATAATTGTGTACATTTTATGTATGGATTGTCTGGATTTTCAAAAAAACTGAACCCGGCACATACATTGAATGTACAAATTGTGAAAATTCAACGAGAAATTGTGTATATTATATGTATGGATTGTCTAGTATTGAAGAAAATTTGAATATCTAGAATAGCATAAATTTGATGAGAAATTGTGTACGTTATCGTATGGATTTGAAAAAAATCTTAACATTGCGGATATGTTGATTGTACGAAATTGCATAAATTCAACGGTAAGTTATGTACATTACAGGTACGAATTGTCTTGATTTGCAAAAAAATTGAATATCCAGAATTGTGTAAATTCAAAGGAAAATTGGGTACATTAGATGTACGGATAGTCTGGATTTGTATGAAAAATTGAATATTCAGAATTGTGTAAATTCAACTGGAAATTAAGCACATTAGATGCATAGATTGTTTGGATTTGAAGAAAAAATTGAATATCAAGATTTGCGTAAATTCAATTGGAAATTGTGTACATTATATGTACGAATTGTCCGAATTTATAGAGAATTTGAATTTTGTGGATACATTGAATGTATTGAATCGCATAAATCGAACGGGAAATTGTGTACATTAGACGCACAGATTATCTGGATTTTGTAAACAAATAAATTTCCAGAATTGCGTAAGTTCAACGAGAAATTGTGTTACGTTATATGTATAGATTATTTGGATTTACAGAAAAATTAAACCCTGCAGATACGTTGAATGTATAGAATTGCATAAATCCAATGGGAAATTGTATACATTAGATGTACGGATTGTCTCGATTTGCAGAAAAATTTAATATTCAAAATTGCGTAAATTCAACAAGAAATTGTGTACATTAAATGCACGTATTTTTCCGGATTAGTAAAAAAATTGAATACCTAAAATTTCAGAAATTCACCAAGAAATTGTGTACATTATATGTACAAATTGTTTGGATTTATAGAAAACTAGACTCTACAAATACATTGAATATATAGAATTGTGAAAATTCAACGAGAAATTGTGTACATTAGATGTACGGATAGCCTAGATTTGTTGAAGACTTGTATATCTGGAATTACGTTAATTGAACGGGGAACTATGTATATTGCATGTTTGGATTGTCGAGATTTGCAGAAAATTTGAGTTATGTAGATACGTTGAATGTACAGAGTTGCATGAATCCTACGGGAAATTAGGTACATTAAATGTATGGAATGACTAGTTTTGTGATAAATTCAATGGAAAATCGTGGACATTTTATGTACGGATTGTCCAGATTTGCAGGAAAATTGAATATCCAGAATTGTGTAAATTCAACGAGAAATTATGTACATTATATATTGGATTGTCTTGATTTTCAAAAAAACGAAACTCCACAGATACATTGAATGTACAAAATTGTATAAATTCAACGAGAAATTGTGTACATTAGATGTACAGATTGTCTGGAAATGCAGAAATTTTGAATATCCAGAATTGCATTAATTCGAGTAGAAATTGGGGATATTATCGTTGGATTTGCCAAAAATCTGAATGTTGCGGATATGTATGAAATTGCATAAATTCAACGGTAAGGTATGTACATGAGAGGTACGAATTGTCTGGATTTGTAGAAAATTTGACTATCCAGAATTGTATAAAATCAAAGTGAAATATTGTACATTAGATGTACGGATAGTCTAGCTTTGTAGGAAAATTAAATATAAAAAATTGTTTAAATTCTATGGGAAATTGTGTACATTATAGGTACGGATTGTCTGGATTCACAGAAAAACATAACTCTGTAGATTCATTGAATGAGCAAAATTGCGTAAATTCAACAAGAGATTATGTACTTTAGATGTACGAATTGTCTGGACTTTCAAAAATTTGAATATCTATAATTGCATAAATTCAATGGGAAATTGTGTACATTAGATGTACGGATAGTCCGGATTTGCAGAAAAATTAACATCCAGAATTGTGTAAATTCAACAGGAAATTGTGCACAATATATGTACGGATTGTCTGGATTTACAGAAAAACTGAACTCTGAAGATACATTGAATGTACAGAATTGCATAAATTGAACAAGAAATTATGTACTTTAGATGTACAAAATTTCTGGATTGACAAAAATTTCAATGTCTAGAATTTCGTAAATTCTCAACGGGAAATTGTATACATTATATATACGGATTGTCTGGAATTGCAAAAAATCTGAATTTTACGGATATGTTGAATGTACAAAATTGTGTAAATCCAACAAGAAATTGTGCACATTAGATGCATAGATTTTCTGGATTTGAAGAAAAATTGAATATCATGATTTGCGTAAATCCAGTGGGAAAATGTGTATATTAGATGTATGGATTATCTGGATTTGTACAAAAACTGAACTCTACAAATACATTGAATATACAGAATTGCGTAAGTTCATAGAGAATTTGTGTACATTAGGTGTATGGATTGTCCGAATTTTCAGAAGAATTGAATATCCAAAATTGCGTAAATTCAACATGAAATTGTGTACATTAAATGCACGTATTTGTTTGGATTTGCAGAAAAATTGAATTTACAAAAATTCCAGAAATTCAATAGGAAATTGTGTACATTATATGTACGGATTGATTGGATTTACAAAAATACTCAACTCTACAAATACATTGAATATACAGAATTGCATAAATTCAATGAGAAATTGTGTACATTAGATGTACGGATAGCCTAGATTTGTTGAAAACTTGTATATCCGTAACTGCGTTAATTGAATGGGAAACTATGTATATTGCATGTTTGTATTGTCGGGATTTGCAGAAAATTTGAGTTCTACGAATACGTTGAATGTACAGACTTGCATAAATCTTACAGAAAATTGTGTACATTTAATGTATGAATTGACTGGTTTTGCAAGAACTTCAACGGGAAATTGTGTACATTTTATGTATGGATAGTACGGATTTGCAGGAAAATTGAATATCCAGAATTGTGTAAATTCAACGAGAAATTATGTACATTATATGCATGGATTGTCTAGATTTTCAAAAAAACTGAACTCTGCAGTTTCATAGTATGTACAAAATTGTGTAAATTCAACAAGAATTTGTGTACATTATATGTATGGATTGTCTGAAATTGCAGAAAATTTGAATATCCAGAATTGCATAAATTCAATGAGAAATTGTGGACCTTATCGTATGGATTTGCAAAAAATCTGAACGTTGTGGATATGTTGAATGTACAAAATTGCATAAATTCAACGGTAAGTTATGTACATTGGAGGTACGAATTGTCTGGATTTGTAGAAAAATTGAATATCCAGAATTGTGTAAATTCAAAGGAAAATTGTGTACATTAGATGTATGGATAGTCAGGATTTGCAGAAAAATTGAATATCCAGGATTTCGTAAATTCAACAGGAAATTGTGTAAATTAAATGCATGTACTTGTCTGGATTTACAGAAAAATTGAATATCCAAAATTCCAGAAATTCCACAGGAAATTGTGTTCATTATATGTACGGAATGTCTGGATTTACAGAAAAACTGAAATCTACAAATACATTGAATATTTAGAATTGCGTAAATTCAACGAGAAATTGTGTACATTAGATGTGAGGATAGCCTAGATTTGTTGAAAACTTGTATATTCGGAACTGTGTTAATTGAACGGGAAACTATGTATTTTGCATGTTTGGATTGTCGGGATTTGCAAAAAATTTGAGTTTTGCGGATACGATGAATGTACAGAGTTGCATAAATCCTATGGGAAATTGTGTACATTAAATGTATGGAATGACCGGTTTGCAATAAATTCAACGGGAAATTTTGTACATTTTATGTATGGATAGTCCAAATTTGGAGGAAAATTGTATATCCAAAATAATGTAAATTCAACGAGAAAGTACGTACATTATATATATGGATTGTCTGGATTTTCAAAAAAACTGAACTCCGCAGATACATTGAATGCACAGAATTGGGTAAATTCAACGAGAAATTGTGCACATTATATGTACGGATTGTCTGCAATTGCAGAAAATTTGAATATCCAGAATTGCATAAATTTGATGTGAAATTGTGTACATCATCGTTGGATTGGCAAAAAATCTGAATGTTGCGAATATGTTGAATGTACGAAATTGCATAAATTCAATGGTAAGTTATGTACATTAGAGGTACGAATTGTCTGAAATTGCAAATTGGATATCCAGAATTGTGTAACTTCAAAGGGAAATTGTGTACATCAAATGTATAGATAGTTTGGATTTGTAGAAAAATTGAATATCCAAAATTGTGTAAATTCTATAGGAAAATGTGTACATTATATGTAGGATTCTCTAGATTTACAGAAAAATTGAACTTTGTAGATACATTGAATGAACAGAATTGTGTAAATTCCACGAGAAATTTTATACTTTAGATGTACGAATTGTCTGGATTTTCAAAATTTTGAAAATCTTGAATTGCATAAATTCAGTGGGAAATTGTGTACATTAGATGTACGGATAGTCTGGATTTGCAGAAAAATTGAATATCCAAAATTGTGTAAATTCTACAGGAAATTATGTACATTATATGTACAGATTGTCTGGATTTATAGGAAAACTGAACTTTGTAGATAAATTGAAGGTATAGAATTGTGTAAATTGAACGAGAAATTATGTACTTTAGAAGTACGAATTGTCCTGGATTGACAAAAATTTGATTGTCTAGAATTGCGTAAATTCAACGGAAAATTGTGTACATTATATATACGGATTGTCTGGATTTGCAGAAAATCTAAATTTTGCAGATACGTCGAATGTACAAAATTTCGTAAATCCAATGGTAAATTGCGCACATTAGATGCTTAGATTGTTTGCATTTGAAGAAAAATTGAATATCAAGATTTGCGTAAATTTAACGGGAAATTGAGTATATTATATATACGAATTGTCTGGATTTATAGAGAATTTGAATTCTTTGGATACGTTGAATGTATAGAATTGCATAAATCGAATGAGAAATTGTGTACATTAGATGCACAGATTATCCGGATTTTGTAAACAATTTGAATTTCCAAAATTGCGTAAGTTCAACTAGAAATTGTGTTACGTTATATGTACGGACTATTTGGAGTTACAAAAAAATTGAACTCTGTGGATACGTTGAATGTATAGAATTGCGTAAATCTAGTGGAAAATTTTGTACATTAGATGTACGGATTGTCTGGATTTGCAGAAAAATTGAATATCCAGAATTGCGTAAATTCAACGGGAAATTGTGTACATTAGATGTACGGATTGTCTGGATTTGTACAAAAACTAAACTCTACAAATACATTGAATGTACAGAATTGTGTAAGTTCATCGAGAAATTGTGTACATTAGATGTACAGATAGCCTAGATTTGTTGAAAACTTGTATATCTGGAATTGCGTTAATTGAACAGGGAACTATGTATATTGCATGTCTGGATTGTCGAGATTTGCAAAAAATTTGAGTTCTACGGATACGTTGAATGTACAGAGTTGCATAAATCCTACGGGAAATTGTGTACATTAAATGTATGGAATGACTTGTCTTGCAATAAATTCAATGGAAAATTGTGTACATTTTATGTATGGATAGTTTGGATTTGCAGAAAAATTGAATATCTAGAATTGTGTAAATTCAACAAGAAATTATGTACATTATATATATGGATTGTCTGGATTTTCAAAAAAACTGAACTCGGCAGATACATTGAATGTACAGAATTGTGTAAATTCAACGAGAAATTGTGTACATTATATGTACGGATTGTCTGGTATTGCAGCAAATTTGAATTTCCAGAATCGCATAAATTCGATGAGAAATTGTGTACCTTATCGTTTGGATTTCCAAAAAATCTGAACGTTGCGGATATGTTGAATGTACAAAATTGCATAAATTCAACGGTAAGTTATGTACATTAGAGGTACGAATTGTCTGGATTTGCAGAAAAATTGAATATCCAGAATTGTGTAAATTCAAAGGAAAATTGTGTACTATCGTTTGGATTTCCAAAAAATTTGAACGTTGCGGATATGTTGAATGTACAAAATTGCATAAATTCAACGGTAAGTTATGTACATTAGAGGTACGAATTGTCTGGATTTGCAGAAAAAATTGAATATCCAGAATTGTGTAAATATAAAGGAAAATTGTGTACATTAGATGTACGGATAGTCTGGATTTGTAGAAAAAATAGAATATCCAGAATTGTGTAAATTCAACTGGAAATTGTGCACATTAGATGCATAAATTGTCTGGATTTGAAGAAAAAATTGAATATCAAGATTTGCATAAATTCAACTAGAAATTGTGTACATTATATATAAGAATTGTCTGGATTTATAGAGAATTTGAATTCTGTGGATACGTTGAATGTATTGAATTGCATAAATCGAACGAGAAATTGTGTAAATTAGATGCACAGATTATTTGGTTTTTGTAGACAATTTATATTTCCAGAATTGCGTAAGTTCAACGAGAAATTGTGTTACGTTATATGTACAGAATATTTGGATTTACAGAAAAATTGAACTCTGCAGATACGTTGAATGTATAGAATTGTGTAAATCCAGTGAGAAATGGTGTACATTTGATGTATGGATTGTCTAAATTTGCAGAATAATTGAATATCCAGAATTGCGTAAATTCAACGGGAAATTGTGTACATTAGATGTAAGGATTGTCTGGATTTGTAGAAAAATTGAATATCCAGAATTTCGTAAATTCAACAGGAAATTGTGTACATTAGATGTACAAATTGTCAAGATTTGTAGAAAAACTAAATATCCAAAATTTCATAAATTCAACTTGAAATTGTGTACATTAGATGTATGGATAGTCTGGATTTGCGGAAAAATTGAATATCCAGGATTTCATAAATTCAACAGGAAATTGTGTACATTAAATGCACGTATTTGTCAGGATTTGCAAAAAAATTGAATATCCAAAATTCCAGCAATTCAACAAGAAATTGTGTACATTATATGTACAGATTGTCTGGATTTACAGAAAAACTGAACTCTACAAATACATTGAATATACAGAATTGCGTAAATTCAATGAGAAATTGTGTACATTAGATGTACAAATAGCCTAGCCTTGTTAAAAACTTGTATATCCGGAATTGCGTCAATTGAACGGGAAACTATGTTTATTGAAGGTTTGGATTGTCGAGATTTGCAGAAAATTTGAGTTCTGCTGATACATTGAATGTACAGAGTTTCATAAATCCTATGGGAAATTGTGTACATTAATTGTATGGAATGACTGGTTTTGCAATGAATTCAACAAAAATTGTGTACATTTTATGTATGGATAGTCTGGATTTGCAGTAAAATTGAATATTCAGAATTGTGTAAATTCAACGAGAAATTATGTACATTATATATATGGTTTGTCTTGATTGTCAAAAAAACTGAACTCTGCAGATACATTGAATGTACAAAATTGTGTAAATTCAATGAGAAATTGTGTACATTATGGGTCCGTTTGGATAGAACTTATTGCTGAAAACTGAAAACACTGTAGCAAAATAATTTTTAAATGTGTGAATAGTGCCGTGGGACCCATTTTTAATGAAAAAGTTGCTGAAAAGTAAAATTTGTGGGTCCATGAACAATGCACGGATGCACTGTTCATGAGGAATTAGTCAACAACTACAACTGAAAAAAAAAAAAAAAAGAAAAAAAAAAAAAGAATCTGAAAACGCAGAAACGCTGAAACGCAGCCCGGATAATTTCAATCCAAACGCCCTCTATATGTACGTATTGTCTGGAATTGCAAAAAATTTGAATATCTAAATGGCATAAATTCGATGAGAAATTGTGTACCTTATCGTATGGACTTGCAAAAAATCTGAACGTTGCAAATATGTTGAATGTACGAAATTGCATAAATTCAACGGTAAGTTATGTACATTAGAGGTACGAATTGTCTAGATTTACAGAAAAATTGAATATCCAGAATTGTGTAAATTCAAAGGGAAATTGTGTACATTAGATGTATGGATAGTCTGGATTTGAAAAGAAAATTGAATATCTAGAATTGTGTAAATTCAATAGGAAATTGTGTACATTATATGTACGGATTGTTTGGATTTACAGAAAAACTGAACTCTGTAGATACATTGAATGTACAGAATTGCGTAAGTTGAACGAGAAATTATGAACTTTAGATGTACGGATTGTCTAGATTTACAAAAATTTCAATATATAGAATTGCGTAAATTCAACGGGAAATCGTGTACATTATATATACGAATTGTATGGATTTGTAGAAAATCTGAATTTTCCTGATACGTTGAATGTACAAAATTGCGTAAATCCAATGGGAAATTGTGCACAATATATGCATAGATTGTCTGGATTTTGAAGAAAAATTGAATATCAAGATTTGCGTAAATTCAACTGAAAATTGTGTACATTATATATACTAATTGTTTGGATTTATAGAGAATTTGAATTCTGTGGATACGTTGAATGTATAGAATTGTATAAATCAAACGAGAAATTGTGTACATTAGATGTACAAATTATCTAGATTTTGTAAACAATTTGAATTTCCAAAATTGCGTAAGTTCAACGAGAAATTGTGTTATGTTATATGTATGGATTATTTGGATTTAAATAAAAATTAAACTCTGCAGATACGTTGAATGTATAGAATTGCGTAAATCCAATGGAAAATTGTGTACATTAGATGTAAGGATTGTCTAGATTTACAGTAAAATTGAATATCCAAAATTGCATAAATTCAACGGGAAATTCTGTACATTAGATGTACGGATTGTCTGGATTTGTAGAAAAACTGAATATCCAGAATTTCATAAATTCAACAAGAAATTGTGTACATTAGATGTTCGGATTTGTTTGGATTTGCAGAAAAACTAAACTCTATAGATACTTTGAATGTACAGAATCGCGTATATTCAACAAGAAATTATGTACATTATATGTATGAATTTTCTGAATTTACAGAATAACTAAACTCTATAGATACATTGAATGTACAGAATTGCGTAAATTCAACGAGAAATCATTTACTTTTGTTGTACGGATTGTCTAGATTTACAAAAAAAAAATTGAATATCTAGAATTGCGTAAATTCAATGGGAAATTGTGTACATTATATATACGGATTGTCTGGATTTGCAGAAAATCTGAATGTTGCAGATACGTTAAATGTATAAAATTTCATAAATCCAACGGGAAATTGTGCACATTAGATGCATAGATTGTCTGGATTTGAAGAAAAAATTGAATATCTAGAATTGCGTAAATTCAACTAGAAATTGTGTACATTATATATATGAATTTTCTGGATTTATAGAGAATTTCAATTCTGTGGATACGTTGAATGTATAGAATTGCATAAATCGAACAGGAAATTGTGTACATTTGATGCACATATTATCTGGATTTTGTAAACAAATTGAATTTCCAGAATTGCGTAAGTTCAACAAGAAATTGTGTTACGTTATATGTACGGGTTATTTGGATTTACAGAAAAATTGAACTCTGCAAATAGATTGAATGTATAGAATTGCGTAAATCCAATGGAAAATTGTGTACATTAGATGTACGAATTGTCTGGATTTGCAAAAAAAATTGAATATACAGAATTGCGTAAATTCAATAGGAAATTGTGTACATTAGATGTACAAATAGTCTGGATTTGCAAAAAAAATTGAATATCCAAGATTTCGTGAATTCAAGATTTCGTGAAAAATTTCAATTCAAGATTTCGTGAATTAAATGTACGGATTTTTTTGGGTTTGCAGAAAAATTGAATATCCAAGATTTCATGAATTCAACAGGAAATTGGGTACATTATATATACGGATTGTCTGGATTTTCAAAAAGACTGAACTCCGCGAATACATTGAATGTATAGAATTGTGTAAATTCAACGAGAAAATGTGTACATTAGATGTACAGATTGTTTAGATTTACAGAAAAATCGAAGAACTAGAATTGTGTTAATTCAACGGAAAATTGTGTACATTTTATGTATGAATTGTCTGGATTCACTGAAAAACTGAACATTGCGTATACATTGAATTTACAATACTGCATAAATCCAATGAAAAATTGTGTACATTAGAAGTACGGATTGTCTGGATTTGCCAAAAATTTGAATATCTTGAATTGCGTAAATTCAACGGGAAATTGTGTACATTATATGTACGGATTGTCTAGATTTATAGAAAATCTGAATTTTGCGAATATGTTGAATGTATAGAATTGCGTAAATCCAACTAAAAATTGTGTACATCAGTTGTACCGAATGTCTGGATTTGTAGAAAATTTAAATATCTAGACTTGTGAAAATTCTACGGGAAATTGTGTACATTATACGTACCTATTGTCTAGATTTGCAGAAAATTTGAGTTCTAAGAGTACGTTAAATGTACAAAATTGCGTATATTCAACCAAAAATTTTGTACATTAGATGTATAGATTGTTTGGATTTGTAGAAAATTTGAATGAACAGAATTGCGTAAATTCAACGAGAAATTGTGTACATTAGATATACGAATTGTCTGGATTTGCTGAAAATATGAATATGGTGAATTGCGTAAATTCAACGGGAAATTTTGTAAATTAGGTGTACAGATTGTCTGGATTTGTAGAAAATTTGAATTCTCTAGATTCGTTGATTATATAGAATTGCATAAATTCAACGGGAAATTATGTACATTAAATGTACAGATTGTTTGGATTTGCAGAAAATTTGAATTCTATGGGTACGTTGAATGTACATAAATGTGTAAATTCAATGAGAAATTGTGCACATTAGATGTACGGAATGTCTAGATTTGGAGTAGATTTGAATTCTGCCGAGTTGCACTTGAGTACCGAACACGTGGTGTGTGTCGTATACACAACGAAACTGCATGTCACTAACTGACATGAATCGGGGCAATTTCATGTGGTAGATAATGCACACCATAAAGCATGAATATGTATCTACATTATAAGCCTTGAATGCATACCCATACTCCAAGGACAAGATGCATCTATGGTTAGGGAGGGGTTGACACCTAATCGCAAATGTCCATCATCCAAAGTGCATGAGAAACCTTTGAAGCATATTACATGCATAATATATTTTCATCATGGAAAGTAGGAATGTAGACATGTCCACACCTAGAAGGTGTGGCCCAAAGCAAGATACAAAATTTTAGACATGTCCACACCCAAAAGGTATGGCCCAAAGCATAGTGCAAGAAATGTAAACCTAATCTAGGAAAGTAGCTAGACAGGGTTCTAAAAGAAAGTCTATGGAAATAGTGTACCTCTTGGAAGGGCTAAACCCTTAGGGTCTATAGATCTATATCTTTTCATTTGCTACTCTAAAGCCCGATGTGTGCTTCATCCATCACATGCAAACAAACAAGCATCAAACAAAGGAAGGAGTGAAGCAAAGCAAATGAAAGCATTATATCAACCACATACAAGGGTATGTGCATAAACATATTAAAGGCATTGCACATACAAGGCGTTAGACATCGCACAATAGGATTTTGAAAAGTAGGAAGGTTTTCTCGCAATTTTAAAAAGATTTGGGAAAAAATGTAATTTTGGGAATTTTGGGGGAAAATATGGGTCAAAATATGATTTTGGGAAACAAAATGCAAATATAACAAAGTTATGGTACAATATGCAAATATGACAAAGTTCCATGACATAATGCGAACATGGCAAATATGATGGCATCTGAATTATTATGAAAAAAAAAAAAAAAAAAGCCAAGGACCCTTTTTAATTAATATGTGAGCTAAAACTTATTAAAAAGTGAGATGGGTTAATTTCAAAGGTGGACCTAGGCTGTGTATGTTTCGGATCTGGGCTAGGCTCTAAAAGCTGATGGGCTTGAACTAGTGAATTGAGAGACTAAACCTGGAGTGAGTATCGGAATGGGTTAGATTCAGAGGTCTGAACCCATATCATCCTCGGATTGGGCCCAAATCTTACTTAGGGAACCGGTTCGGACCCAGCTAAACGGGTCTGGCTGACCCGCTTCAAAATTTTTTTCCTAACCTACCGTTTACCTGTGTAACTTTAACTTCCAGAGCCTTCACTCTCTCTCATACCCGAGCCTCCATGGCCCAGTACCTTGAACTCATCACTCACTCCGATCATCAGCACCACCACTACGGTGGTCTTCTCCATCTCCGAACCAACTCTCTAAACCTCGAAGTCTCTCTCTATTCCTCGGGTCTGAACTGTCTCTCAGACCATGGCCGAAGCCTCTCAAGTTCATCACCGCCGGTGGTTATCGGTCTCACCCTCTCTTCGTCGATCTAAACAAGGCACAGCCTCCTAGCTCCGTCGTGAAGCCCAGCCACCAACACCACCACCACCACCACGACGGTAGTGATTCCCAACCTCTCATCCTTTCTCTCTCTAAACCAGAGCCAAACACTTCATATTTATCCGATCTCTCTCTCTCTCTCTCTCTCTCTAAAACCTAGAACTCAACTTCTCGATCTACTACCTAGGAGAGCCCCAAACGGCGCGTGGAACATGAATCGGTGTTGTGTTGTGGAGGTTAAAGGCTTCAAGGATCTGTCAAGAACCGTGGCCGTGGTGGCGCGTGAGATCACATGTGGTGGCGCGTGAGCGCGTGAACAACACAGGTTTGACAGAGGGTAAGGAGTGTATGCACAGAGATGAAACAGAGGTTTTCGGATTTACCTTTCGTTTTTGTGATTTTTGGTTGATACTTTTCTCTATCCTTGCTCTCCGCTGCTGGCTGTGTTGTTGCTTCCCTTTTGTGATTGCTCCGGTTGATGTTTGGCTGCAAAGAAAATGTAGAGAAAATTCGAATCAAAACAAAAACAAAAGTGGGGAAAAAGAATGAGATAGGGATAGAAGAAACTTATTGAAGTACATTTTCCTAATTGTGTTGCTGTCTTCCCTTATAACTGAATCTCTGCAATTTTTTGAATTTTTCTGGTTTATTTTATTTTATTTTTTGCTTTTTGGTGGGATTTTTGGGTTTTCCTCTCTTGGTTGGTGATGGAGGAAAAGGGTGAGAAATGAGAGAGGCTAGAGAGGATTTTCTCTCTGCCCGTTGTAATGAATGAGGAAATAGAATTTTGTATTTGAGGTTGGGTATTTGTAGCAATAAATCAGGAGAATTTTGTATTTGAGGGTATAGCATTGAGGGCGTAGGAGTGAGTGTGCTATCAGAGTTTGTTAGAGGCGAATGTGACATAAAATTTTGCTTAGTTATTTTAAAATTTTTATTTTGGTCAGTTGAAATTTTAGGGTATAAGATCCATTCCCGTTAAATTCTCTAATTTCGTATGAGTTTTATTTAAATGTAAGAAATATGGCACTTAAGAATCAAATAAATGCCACATATGTCTCACATTGAGTTAAAATCAAAGAGAATTTAAGGATTCAATAGAAGGGCTTTCCCAAATTTTATTGATCTATATTTCCTTCTTCTCTATTTAAAATTCTTTGCAATTTAATTTTAGTTGATTTTATTTATAAATTTTAGAATTTTTTATTATTATTATTATTATTATTATTTTTTGTAAAAAATGAAATGATATTATTAAAATTTCAAATTAATATATATATATATATATATATATATATATATATATTTAAAATGATTGTACATTGTGCAAGCCAAGCTAATTAATTGGTTGATTAGTAACTATTAATTAACAGCCTCCTAACTAACTTTGTTCCAAAAAAGTTGTCAATTTTGCTAATTGTTACAAAAGACCCTAGGAACTAACTAGTGGCAGGGAATGGCTGTTGCACCCGGTTTTGGTTTGATTTTTGGTGTGAGGAGGTCCCCTAATTGTTACAGAAGTTACTGGACATTTTGTTACAAAAAGTACTACTGCAGATGGTCTTGCATCACTTCCACAATTAACTGTGAATGTGCTTATTTGATGCTAGTTTCAATTTTTTTTTTTCTTCTTAGTTTTAGATTGCTAGTTTCAATTTTTCTTCTTCTTCTTAGTTTTAGATAAATTTATATGATGGAATGTTATTGGCTGCACTGGTTAATGAGAAACATTTAACTAAGCATTCATTAGGGACCATTTGTATAGCGATCGCACGTTGATATTCTTTAGGATTCTTTGTAAAATAAACCCACTAATTATATCTATGGATACAACTATTTTCTTTCCTTCTTGTTTATATCTTTTTGTCTTTAAAAGTTCCTTGACAAACATTTTCCGAAAGGGGGGAAAAGGACCCCAAAAAAAAAAAAGGATTACCTGCATGGACTTGAAATGGTGAAATCTTGCGCAAATTAACTAGCTTACAACTCCCACCCCCCCCCCCCCCCCCCCCCCCCCAAAAAAAAATAATGTTGTATTGAAATGGAGGCATCTAGTGGCGTGAAATATCATCCCTGTTACATGCTTTACTCTAAGGTGTTCTTTGGTTGAAGAGGGAATTAATTGAGAAAAGCAGAAATGTTAGCAAATTCCTTTATTGGAGCATAAGAGCTTGCATATCATAATTTCCGTGGTAGGACTTTATTTAAAGTTTGAAGTTAATTATCTTTAATTTGGAAACCCCTATTTGTTCATTTGGCTAGTAAGGACTGTTGATAATTTGTTTTTGTTGAGTTTGCTGGTCGTTTAATGTAGGAGACATGTCCTAACTGAGGAGATTTTGTCAAGCCCTGAAGATGATCTTTGTTAATGTATCTTCAAGTTGTTAATGTATCTTCAAGTTACGAATGTCATTTTGCTTGTGTAAAAATGACTTATGGCTTGATAATGGTGTATTGGATCTTTGATAGAACCAGTGTACCAAGTCCATTTGTATATATGTATTTGTAGATATGTGCTTCATTTGGGCTTACTGATTTTTTTTTTTTTTTAAACGGCTTACTGAATATTTGAAATGTCTTATAATTTTTTCTTTTGCTTCATATTTTATTTGAAACTTTTCAATTTTCAGTGGAATTGATATTTGGAAGGAGAATGGTGTTCGAGTGATTGCCCAACGATTTGTGTTGCCCCATTTATGGTTTCAACCCCATCTTCCCCTCTCCCCCGCCATCTCCCTATATCAAAAATAAAATAAAAGGAGAATAACAATATTTACTTTGGAGTCTTTTGCCTTTGATCATGAAAATTTGCCTTTGATCAAGAAAATTAAAAATGAATAGTGTATAATAAAAAGTATGTTAGAGGTGATCCCATGTGAAAAAGATTTTGCACTGATCACAATTTGGATTAACTTTAGAACCAAGTATAGTTTAAGAACGCTTTTGGGAATATATGTATATATATGTATAGCTTATTTGTATTGGGTTTATTGAAAGATAATAGTTTTTGGTAAGTCTTCTATTAAGTGTGTTACAAAAAATTAAAAGCTATTTTATTTTAGATAAAGAGAAAAAATGAAACTTTTTTCAACATTTTCCAATGCAGACAATCTTAACCCTCCTTTTATAATAAAAAATCAAAATTGCATCTCATCATCAATCCACTTACACAGCCTTAAAATAATGGTTAAAAATACATAAACATAGTAGTAATTAGTGTCCAAGGCCGGTCTACCATGTACCAACGACAGAGAGACTATTGAGCTATATGTAAGCACAACGAGTCGAGGTATGAGTCATGGGTGTGACGGCTTACAATTCAATTATAGTCGCACGAGTCCAGGTAGGAGCCATGGGTCTCATGCCTTACAATTCAATTATAGTCAAATGATAGAGTCAATTTTACACAAACCTTTTTTCCCCGCAATGTAGAGCATTCAAAAAAAAAAAAACTAAAATATAGCTTTTAGTAATTGAAAATACTACTTTATCTATTTTAATACCGCACTTTATAATACACCCAACATTTAATATTTTATTTTAACAGTTAACGTATTAAAATAATATATCCAACTTAATAAATAACAATCACAACTATCAACACTTTAAAATATTGTTTTTTAAACACCACACATTAAAAAATTAATTTTTTGTTTTAAGTTTTAAGCTATAGATAGCAACTCATTGTTTAGTTGATACTCAAATTATTTTGAGTTTACCTCCTTTGCTGTTCAAGGCATTTTGAGAGTATTGGTTGCTATATTGACTTTTTAGTCAATATAGCAACCTTATTGGGATGTTTTGTGATAAATTGAGCGGCCGCTTATCACGTTCACATGATCATTTTTTCTTTAACCCTCATAGTCTGTCACATTAGAGTTGTGTTAAAAAAAATTGTGATTTTTGTTTTTTTTTTTAAATGGATATGAGTTTTTGTTGACATGGAATCAAAAGAAATGTGGTCATTTGAAAATTTTTATTAGTATACTGAATTTGATGTTGAAATGAATTAAATTGTGTAACTATTATTGTTTTACGAGGTGGGAATGTTGGATTATTATGTGTTGTTATTGTTGTTGTTGAAGGTTTTATGAGGGTGAGTGGAAAGTGGTGATTTTGGACGGGTTGTTTTAAGTTTTGGGTTTTGTATAGATTGAAAATAAAATTTATTTGGGTGTTTTTTAGAATTAAGAGCCTTTTTATGTTTTGTTTATGTTAATTTCTCACTTGGGATTTTTTTTTTTTAAATGGATATGGGCTGTTTTTGGAATGGATGCTGTTTGGAATTTTTGTAGCACATCGGATTTGATGTTAATAAGCATCGAATTGAATTGTGTAAATATTGATTACGAGGTGGGGGAGATTGGATTACTCTGCGTTGTTGTTGTTGTTGTTGTTGAAGTTTTTGTAAGGATGGCAAGAGGGTTGATAGAATTTCATTTGCGTGCTTGGTTTCAAAATCAAAGTCAATAGGATTCCGTTGCATGAGTGCAATGAATTGAAGGTGGTGCAAAAGCCTGTTTTGATTGTCTTGATTCAAATGGGGCTCAAGCTGGTTGGACTATCCAAACTATGATTATTAATATCTTAGAACTTAGTGAGTTAATTCCTAGTTGTAGATTCTGCTGGGTTAGTACTCAGTACAGCATGTAATGCTGCTGCTACTGCAAAGCTGGCAGTTAGTATTAGAAGTGCCCTTTGTTGTAATAAGCTCAATCTTCCTAATGTCATCTCAGATACGTCGGTTTGATTGTTCCTGTGCTGGTCTTTTGTTTCTGAAGGTCAATTCATTTGAAATCTTTTTTTTTTTTTTTGGATAAGTAATTCATTTGAAGTCTATAAAAGTGCATTTTTGCTCTTTGCTTTTCGATGCTGAAGTTGTTACTCAATGCTCGTCAGTTTATGCTGCCTATTGATAACATTGTCTAACTTGAAATATACCCTCTTTCATATGCACAATGTTAATGAACCTTTTGATGCAAAAAGTGAAGGTTTTGGTGTTTATTAATTCCATTGTACAGCTGATTGAAGCTTTTAGTAGTATTTTAGTTGTGAGCATGTGATTTTGGACTTTGTTTTGCCCTTTAGAGAGAGGGCATAATGGAATTTTCTAAGAGCAATACTACATCCACAACATTTTCACAACAAATTTTAAATAGCATATTGTTATGGGTTTTTAATCTGAATCCACCACTTAAATGACTCTTTTGCCCACTAATAACAGCAAGTAACAACTTACCAACTGGGATTTTTTGTAAAAGTGTTGTGAACATAGCATTTCTCAATTTTTAATATTAATTTCTCTTAGATTTTAAAAAAGGGTTGTTTCAACAAACAAACACAAAATCCATTTGCTTGTTCGGTTTCAAAATCAAAGTCCATAGGATTCTGTTGAATGAGAGAAATAAATTGAATTGAATTCATTTAAAATTTATATAATTGAATTCTATGTAGAATTGGTTCTTTGGTTTGTGGATCCAATTATCCAACAACTAAGTACTTGAACTTGATGCAGCATATGCAGCGTTATATTCTGAAGCTATTCCCATCATATACTAATATTTATGTACCCTACATATTTTTGTATGTTGAAGTTTTTGCTCATGCTGCCTATTGATAACATTGACTAACTTGGACTAGACCCTATCTTTCGAATGAAGAATGAGGTTCACGAGGCTTGTGCTGCCTTTTAATAACATTGTCTGACTTGGATAGTTGGGCTGCACAATGTTAATGATGCTTCATTGCTAACTGTGTTTTAAAGTTCCTTGGGGATGAAATCTAACTCCCGTTCCCATCTATTGGTTGAATAATTTAGGATTGCACTTTCTTGGTAGGTCTATTAAGAGGGTATCCGTGTTTGTTAAGAGGCTTCAGGCACTGACACATATTTCCTCCATTTAGTTACTTAGTGTTTATGTGTGTGTTTCTTCCTCGTTTTTGTTTCTTTATTGGTAGTATTAGATGTCAGATTGAAGAATGGTTTAAAATGGACGATTCCAATGTCATGCACTCATGCTGATGGAGTGTTCTGTACCTTATTACCCTTCTTCAACATAATTATCTTGCCAAGCAGTCTGGAGGAAGAAAGAAAGCTTTGAGGCTGCAAGGTTGACTGCATATGCATAATCTGATTACCCGGGCATTGTAAGAATTTAGAATGATCTAACAGTATAGTGTAATTCTGTCTGATATTTTCAAATGGCATTGAAGATAATTTCAATACTTCAACGCATTTTCTGCAAAATCACTGGAATAGTACTAGGCGCACACTTTTCGTAACAGTTTTTTTTTTAATGCTTTTCACAACTTCTCAAGATGTATAGGAGTAACATCACTTTCACGGATGTAGTTGAGAGTGATTAGGTAAAAGTAAAAAAACTAGTTTCTTGTGCTATAATTTGCCTAAATTCTGCCTAGATGCGAATGCTCTTGCTATTCAACCCATTTTTGTATTTAACCAATTTTTGTTATGCATTTAGTAGTTATGAAAAAGTTGTGAAAATTTTTTATCACCGAACTTGTTGAAGTCACCATGATAAATATTTATTATATACCAATTATAACAGATGATGTTAACAATTTCTGAAAAAAGTTTTTGTATCATTCAGCTTGTTAAAGTTGCTATGATAATTTTGAGTATGCACCTATTACAACTGGTACAGGTCCTGTTAGCAGCCTTGGAAAAAAAAGTTTCTGTATCACTCAACTCGTTGAAGTCACTATGATTAATTAGATAGGCATTACTCCCATGGAATCCTTTAGCTCATTCGATTGTGCACTCAATGAAAACTAGATTAGAAACCAATGAAAACTAGATTAGAAAATGCTTAAATTGGTTTTATGTTCTAGATAAACCATGTGCTGGCTTTTGTTCACTTACAACTTGAAAACTATTGTGGACATTGAGGTCTCAAATACAAGCCAGTTGTAGTGCAGATCAAACCCTGTTTGGTTGAACTGGACCATTAGAATTGGAAATTAAAACTCTGTCTCTCTCACTTCAATGGGTTGATAGACTCGCAGTATTAGAAATTGAAGATAAATTGAAGATAGATTGAAGCACAGATTGACAAGCCAATGCAAGTGTCCTGTTTCTTACTTTACTGCTTAAACTACTTACCATGTAATAAGTGCTTTAGTTTTAGATGTACATAACGGCATGTCGTTTGTACATAACAGTAGGTTCATTAGTTATATTGTGGTGCCACTTGTCTTGATTAGATTGGACAGTAGGTTAGTTATTCTGGTATGTAATTTCCACTCCTCTGCTTCCAATATATAAGGACAGAGCAGATATTTTATTATATACACGAAATCATTTTTTTTCTCAAGCTCACAATGTTCACTCTCTCTGTTTCTTTTCTTCCATAGCTGAACCTTTGAGCTTGCATTTTGATTTCAACATGGTATCAGAGCAGAACTAGTTCAGAGAATCATTCAAGTCTGGTATTCTCTGAATCTTCCTAGTTCAATTTCGTTTTTCATTTTCTTGGTGCTTCTTCCAGAACAATTAGAAATTTTCCTCTTTGTGTTTCTGATTGATTCTTGCACTAAGTTCATCATCTTCTAGGTTTTGATTTCTTTAGCAAAATTGAAATCTAGATTCTCTTCTTCATATTGGAAATTGAATTTTTTTTTTTTTTCAATCTTAGGGTTTTCAATTCCCAATTTGCAGTGAGTTCATCAAGATTGTAAATTGAATCTTGATTTGTTCTCCTTCAATCTTAGGGTTTCAAGTCTCTGTTGTGATTCAATTAAGATTGTAAATTGAATCTTGATTTGATTTGGTGGTACATCACATCACTACATTCGTTGCTTGTTCTCTGAAGCATTCTCTGGAAAATCAACTTTGGTTTTTCCTTTTGTTAATTCTTGTTTGGGACTCTGTATCTTCATCTTTGCACTAAGCATGACTGAAAGTACATCTAGTGCAACTACTTGTACTGCCCAGCCTTGGGAAAATTCCTCCAATCCATATTTCCTATCCAGTGGTGACAATCCTGGTGTTTCATTGGTGGTTCAGCCTCTTACTGAGGAGAATTATAACACTTGGAGTAGAGCTATTCTAATATCCTTGGATGCCAAGACCAAACTGGGATTTATTGATGGCTCCATCCCTAAACCTCAATCTGTTGATTATCCCTATTACATAGGCTGGTGTAAGTGTAACACCACTGTGTTAGCTTGGTTGTTTAATTCTGTTTCTAAGGATTTACAACCTAGTATAGTGTATTTCAAGACTGCCAGAGATGTATGGATTGATTTGCAGTATAGATATGGGCAAGGTAATGGGCCTAGGATCTTTGAACTGAGAAAGGAGATTAGTGCTTTGACTCAAGAGAATTTATCCATCAATGCATATTATACAAAATTCAAGGGACTTTGGGATGAATTCACCAATTTTAGGACATGTACCTGTGGTCATCAAGTCGAGGATTGTACAATGTCTTTTTTGATGGGGTTGAATGAAACTTATGCTGCTGTCAGAGGACAGATTCTTCTTATGGATCCTGTGCCTCCTTTGAGCAAGGTTTTCTCTCTTATACTTCAAGATGAGAAGCAAAGGAAGGTCGGTGCTGCCAAGAAGATGTAGCTTGACACTGCAGTTGCTCTAGTTTCAGCTTTGGTAGCAAAGAATGTTAAGAATGCTAAGAAAGGTAGGCCACAATGCACTCACTGTGGTGCTATGGGTCATGTGGTTGATAAGTGCTACAAGTTGCACGGATACCCTCCTGGTTATAAGTTCAAATCTGCTAAAGGTCAACCTTCCTCTGCCTTACCATTTGCAAATAATGTCATTGCCTCTGAAGAAGATGCAAGTGAAGGTGTTAGCCTCACTAAATCAGAATATCAACAGCTACTTGGTTTATTGAACTCAAAATGTCATTTTGGTACTCAAGGACCTTTTGAGGGAGCTGCAGATACCCATCAGGTTGCAAACATCATCACTCAATCTTCACTTGATCTTCAAGGGCATGAAATATCAGGTATATGGTCTACTCCTTCCCTTGACTATTCAGTTTTCTCTTCATCCATCAATACTTCTCATATTCAATCCACTGATTGGATTCTTGACAATGGAGCCACTGATCATATGATACATTCTTTAGCCTTTTTTACCTCCATTACATCTATAGTACAAATTTCTGTTAGGCTTCCTAATGGTGATATGACTAAGGTCACACATATTGGAACTATGCAACTATCATCTACCTTAATTCTTCACACTGTCCTTTGCATACCTAGCTTCTCCTTTAATATGATATCCATTAGTAAACTGACCCAACATCCTTCTTGTTGTTGCATTTTCCTTGCACAATACTGTTTTATTCAGGACTTACAGCTCTGGAAGATGATTGGGTTGGGTAAAAATCAAGGTGGATTATACACATTGCAAAGCAGCTTGCCAGATAGTTTGCCACCATGTGTTTCGGCTGCTCTTTCCAAACTTTCATCTTCTTCTCAAACTGTAACAGCTCTTAATTCTTGTAATGTGTCTTCTGTTGATACAACTAGTCTATGGCATTGTAGGTTAGGTCATCCCTCTACCCAAAGACTAGACTAGTTACAATTTGTTGTACCAAACATCATTTCTTGCAATAATAAAGCTTTTGATTATTCTATCTATCCATTAGCTAAGCAAAAGAGATTATCTTTTCCTACTTCTGTGTCTCATTCATCTACATGTTTTGATTTAATACATGTTGATATCTGAGGACCTTATTCCACGCCATCTCTAAATGGTTCTAGGTATTTTCTCACCTTAGTGGATGACTACAGTAGGTGCACTTGGGTTATTCTGATGAAACAAAAGTCAGAAGCTTCATCCTTACTTCAATCTTTTTATAATCTCATACTTACTCAGTTTAAACTTCCTATTAAGATCATTAGATCAGACAATGGTCCTAAGTTTGCTTTGAACTCCTTTTATGCTTCTAAAGGGATTATTCACCAATTGTCTTGTGTGGAAACTCCTCAACAAAATTCAGTTGTTGAGAGAAAACACCATCTTCTTACTATGGCTAGAGTATTGAGATTTCAAGCAAATTTACCTCTCAAGTTCTGGGGTGATTGTGTTCTCACTGCCACTTATTTGATTAATAGAACACCTAGTCCACTTCTAAACAATATCACTCCTTATGAGAAGCTGTTAGGACATTCCCTTCTTATGGTCATTTAAAAAATTTTGGTTGTTTGTGTTTTGTGTCAACCTTATCTAGAGATAGAAAAAAGTTTGATGCCAGGGCCAAGCCTTGTATATTCCTTGGTTATCCTTTTGGTACTAAGGGTTATAAGGTCTATGATTTGGCTACTAAACTTGTTTTGTATCCAGAGATGTTGTGTTCAAGGAAACTATCTTTCCTTTTAAACATTGGTTGTCACATCCTAAGTCAGCTTCTCTGCCTTCCTGCCCTTCCATGTTTCCTGCTCAGTCTGTTATTCCAAAGTCTAGTGCCTCTTTTCCTACTGCAGAATTCACTCCTTCCTTATCTTCAGATCTGGCAGTTCCACCTGATGAGTTTCCTGACCTTGTTCAACCTATTTTTATCTCTTCTAATTCAGCTTGTGATGTTCCTCCTATTATTCAACCTGTTAGGCAGCAACCTGTTAAGCAGTCCACTAGAATCAGAAAAAGTCCTAGTTATCTTCAAGACTATCATTGCAACTTGGCTTCTGCACATGTGTCTGCCTCAATTTCACTTCCTCAATCAAATGATTCCATTGCTTCTGGTGATATAGGTATTCTTTACCCTCTTGCTTCAACTCTTTCCTATGCCAAACTTTCTACTTCTCATAAATCCTTTGCCCTAGCTCTAACTATTGCTAAGGAACCTGATTCTTATGCTCAAGCTTTGCTTGATCCTAAATGGCTTAAAGCCATGAAAGCTGAGATTGATGCCCTTCAGGCTAACCATACTTGGGTTATGTGCAAGCTTCCTCCTGGTAAGGTGCCAATTGGATGTAAATGGGTTTATAAAATCAAGTTGAAAGCTGATGGTTCTGTAGAGAGGTATAAGGCTAGATTAGTGGCCAAAGGTTTTACACAAACTGAGGGTATAGACTTTTATGAGACCTTTTCTCCTGTGGTCAAGTTTGTTACTGTCAGAACCCTTTTGGCTCTTGCTGCTATTCATGGTTGGCATCTTACTCAATTAGATGTCAACAATGCATTCCTACATGGGGACTTACATGAGGAGGTTTTCATGCTTCCTCCACTTGGGTTTGGCAGCAAGGGGGAGGTTTGTAGACTTACAAAGTCTCTTTATGGACTTAAACAAGCAAGCAGACAACGGTTTGCAAAGTTGTCTTCTACAATTGTGGATCAAGGATTTGTTCAATCCAAGGCAAACTACTCTGTCTTTACCAGGATTAAGGGAGGTTCTATGATCATCATACTTGTTTATGTTGATGATATTCTTATTGCCAGTAATGATGTGGAAGCTGTGAATGTGTTTAAGCAATTTCTAGACAGTAAGTTCAAGCTTAAAGATTTGGGAACCTTGAAGTATTTCCTAGGTCTTGAGGTAGTAAGAACTTCAAATGGAATCTCCTTATGTCAGAGAAAATACACTCTTGAGTTGTTGTCTGATGCTGGTATGTTAGCTTGTAAGCCTTCAAGCACTCCTATGGACCAATCAGCCAAGTTCAGTAGTTCAATTGGTCATGCAATCCTTGATGTTTCATTGTATACAAGGCTAATAGGGAGACTTCTTTATTTGACACTAACTAGACCTGACATTTGCTATTCAGTCCATAAATTGAGTCAATTTATGAGCTCACCCAAAGTACCTCATCTTCAAGCAGCTTACAGAATACTCAAGTATTTGAAGAAAACACTAGGTCAAGGGCTGTTCCTGTCTGCAAGATCAGAATTGCAATTGAAGTCCTACTGTGATGCTGACTGGGCAGCCTGCCCTGACACCAGAAGGTCAATCACAGGGTTTTGTGTGTTTTTAGGAGATTCACTGATTTCTTGGAAAAGTAAAAAGCAGCAGGTAGTGTCAAGATCATCTGCTGAATCAGAGTATAGGTCAATGGCAACAGTTACTAGTGAGGTGGTTTGGCTCATTGCATTGATCAAAACATTTGGTTTAAATCACACTCAACCTACCTTTCTTTATTGTGACAGTAAAGCAGCCCTTTATATTGCTGTCAATCCTGTGTATCATGAACGAACGAAGCATATTGAGATAGATTGCCATTTCATTCAAGAAAAGATTGAAGATGGAGTTATTAAAACTTTTCATGTTCCTACACAGCACCAGGTTGCAGATTTCTTTACTAAAGCTTTAGGCCGGAAACAGTTTTCTCACTTTCTTTCCAAGATGAACTTAATTAACATATATGGTTCATCTTGAGGGGGAGTATTAGAAATTGAAGATAGATTGAAGCACAGATAGATTGAAGCACAGATTGACAAGCCAATGCAAGTGTCTTGTTTCTTATTTTACTGCTTAAACTACTTACCGTGTAATAAGTGCTTTAGTTTTAGATGTACATAACGGCATGTCGTTTGTACATAACAGTAGGTTCATTAGTTATATTGTGGTGCCACTTGTCTTGATTAGATTGGACAGTAGGTTAGTTATTCTGGTATGTAATTTCCACTCCTCTGCTTCCAATATATAAGAACAGAGCAGATATTTTATCATATACACGAAATCATTTTTTTTCTCAAGCTCACAATGTTCACTCTCTCTGTTTCTTTTCTTCCATAGCTGAACCTTTGAGCTTGCATTTTGATTTCAACACGCAGGGGATTCATTAAACTTGGGTACCCGACACTTGTGTTAGGCCAAATTGTTTTCCTCCTCGAATTGTGTGTGAAGATTCAATTTTGTCCTTAAATAATAAAAAATTTGTGTAAAGATTCAATTTGTCCAAAATTTCAGTTGTGTCACTTTAATCTTTTAAGGTTTTGATAATCACCAATGTTACATTTGCCTCTATTTGTCATCGAAGTACCTTGTACAAATCACGACTCCTTCAAAGTTCAAACTATAAAATTGAAGCCCAGATAATTTGTAATTTATAAAATGGAATTCTCTGTAGAATTAGTTCTTTTGGTATGTGGATTCTGCAACTTGATGCATCTTCTCTATTCAGGGCTATATCCTAAAGCTATTACCATCAGATATATATATTTGCTCCTTACTTTTTGATGCTTAAGTTTTTGTTGCTAATGCTGCCTATTTGATAACACCGTTTGACTTGGACTATACCCTCTCTTTCATATGCACAATGTTAATGATGCTTCTTTGTGAACTCTGTTTTGAAGTTCCTTGGGGATTAAATCTGACTCTGTTCCCAGCTATTAATTCAATTATTTAAGATTGCAGAAGTTTCCTTTCTATAACTCTTCCTAATTTTTTTTTTAAAATTTTATTAGTAGGCCTATTAAAATAATTTTATATGGAAATAAAAACTTAATTTGATCCTTTAATTTGTGTTATTTAATCTGACAATAGTTATGAATATTTGTTTTGTTTCAATTTCTTAATCACCATGACATAGTTCACTAGCATCTTGTCCTATCCTATAATGAGTGAATCAATTTGCCAGCCTGATAATCCCGTTTAGTCTTGGAGACATTGCCCAACAACATCAGTCCTTATGAGGACCTCATGGATTTTAGTAGGAGAGATTGTTAGATATATAATAGGATGATCTAGGCTCATAAACAATTACAAAGAACCTCAATTGTGTTGGGCTTTTGTGATCTTTAATTGTAGAAGGGTCTTATTATGCTAGTATCTTCAGTTTGCTCAAATTTGAGGTCAATTCATATCTAAGGCTTCGTTTAGTTGGAGTGATGAAAAAGTGAAAGTGAGAGATAGAAAATGGTGGGAGGTAGAAGAGATTCTATTTTTCCACTAGGTGTGTTTGGTTGGGAGGAAGGAAACATGAAAGGATATAAAGTTAATTTGTTTGGTTGAAAAGAAAAAACGAGATAATAAAAAAAATTAGTTTGTATGAATTTACTCTCATACTCCTATTATATATTACTAAAAGAATTTTCTTGGGATAAATACACATAATTATTATGGGCTAATGACATTTTTTTATATAAAAAATTTTAATTATAGAAATGAGTAATGTGAGATCAATACCGTTACATATAAAAAATTATAATTAAATGATAGTGTATTTATATAAAAAAAATTATTACTGCACACTTCATTCAGCTAGCAACTTAAAAAAAAAAAAAAAAAAGTGGAACTTTTTTTTTATGAAAGTGGAATCAAAAGCGAGAGAGAGTACAAAGAGGATGAGTGGAGAGAGAAACAGTGATATGAAGAAACAAAGAGAAAAGAGAGACTGACGAGAGAGAAAGAAAATTCTTTATTCAACTGGGTATTTTTTTAAGAAAAAATAATAATTCGAAGTTGCTACAATGCTCTTTAGGTCAAGAGTAAGGGCGGAGCCATGTTAACCATTGCCCCCCACCCCCTTCTCCCCCAAAATTTTAAAAAACCTCTCTAATAGCAAGTAAAAGTAGGCTTTTTTTACCATTTTATTTAGGGTGCTGTTAACGGGTGCTATACAGCACCCGTTAATGTGATAAAAATTCAAATAAAATATTTATGTTTTTAGGGATATGGAAAAGGCTAAATATGTATTAGGCGTGTGTCAGTTTAGACGGTGAAAGTCAAATCATTTTGCAACCAGACCAAAAGGCCCTTGAATCCAAAATTTAAAAAGCGTGTTTTTTATCTCTAACCCTCAGCCTTATTATGAACTTCCAAATTTATCCCTACTCTATAACCACAAAATACACACAGAAAAAGGCATATAGAGAAAATCATAGCAACTTCTGGGGTGAAATTGAGAAAAATTAACTCTTAATGCTTTTCAATTGGCAGGTTAAAGAATGGATGAGAAATTTGAGAGAGTGGGTTCTTTGAAGATGTGTGTGCGTGAAAGGAAAATGGAGACATGTAGAAGAAGAATGAAGATAAAGATGTGGAGGAAAGGAGATGAAGAAAGTGGATATTTGTAAAGAAATGGATGGCTGAGAAAAAAAGATTAAAAAAAGAAAAGAAAGGGTCATACGTGGGTGGGGTTGGATAAGGGTATAAAAAAACCTTTTATTTAATGAAAAAATATAATTGAATATAATGATTGATGGACTATGATAGATATATATTTGTTAGAGCATCCACAACAATAGAGTTATTTTTTTAGTAATTTGGTGTGGAGGAAAGCAGATAAAGGAGATGAAGAAAGTGGATATTTGTGAAGAAATTGATGAATGATAAAAAAAGAGGAAAAAAGATTAAAAAAATAAAAGAAAACAAATGGTCATACGTGGGTGGGGGTTGGATAAGGGTATAAAAGATAACCTTTTATTTAATTAAAAAATATAATTGAATATAATGATTGATGGACTATGATAGATATATATTTGTTAAAGCATCCACATCAATAGAGTTATTTTTTTGGTTATTTGGTGTGGAGGAAAGCTATAAAAGAAATGAAAAAAGTGGACATTTGTGAAGAAATGGATGAATGAGAAAAAAAGAGGGAAAAAAGATTATAAAAAGAAAAGAAAACAAATGGTCATATGCGGGTGGGGATTTGATAAGGGTATAAAAAAAAACCTTTTATTTAATTAAAAAAATATAATTGAATATAATGATTGATGGACTATGATAGATATATATTTGTTAGAACATCCACGACAATAGAGTTATTTTTTTAGTTATTTAGCATCACAAAAACTACTTTATCTATTTTATCTATTTATTTTACAAAACATCCAGTAGCAGTGGATCTAATTTTAACTTTTAACACAATAAAATAATATAAACATCACAATAAAATAATATATTTACTACAATAAAATAATATATCTCATTACTTAAAAAAAACACCACAAACCAATCAATGGTTTTCATCTTTGAGAAGTAAATTGCGTAGGAAATAAAAAGTGAAATTGAGATAAATGTGTTAGAGATATGTTAAAAGGGCATTTTTATCCTATAATTACTGAAGAAACCAACATACACTGTCTACACCAACCAAAGCCGAAAAGTAGTTTCTGAAAAAAAAAAAAAAAAAAGCTGAAAAGTAAATTTTTGCCCATTTCCTATGTAGTGGGACCCAGTGGCTGGTTCATTAACAGGTGCTGGCCGGCACCTGTTAACAAAACCGTTTTATTTAAGAGCTAGCCCCTCCACTGTGTCAGCCATAA
The DNA here is from genome assembly GCF_040712315.1 of Castanea sativa. Lineage (NCBI taxonomy): Eukaryota > Viridiplantae > Streptophyta > Magnoliopsida > Fagales > Fagaceae > Castanea > Castanea sativa. Next base: position 43,014,964 of record NC_134023.1, on the reverse strand, counting down.
AAGTTCCCATACCTTAACTCCATTTTCACTTTTGTGTCTGTAACTCTTTTTTTTTTTTTTTTTTATATATATATATATTGACTTTGACTCTTTTTAGCATATAAGCTATGTTCATATATATATATATAAGCTCATATTTCATATATTTTCAAGGACCTACGTTGTACTAGTGTAGTAGTGTGAGAATTATAGAGACTGTGTGGGTAAAGTAATAGCAGTAACTAGTGCTAGGTAAGGTCTTTCATAATTTGTTTTCTGTAGTTCTGGATGCTGATGTACCTATTACTTTGTCTCAATAATTTTAATTTTAACGTGTTCTAAAAAATTAAACAAAACACTCATTGTGTTGAATTTAATTGTTCTAAGAAACGGTAACATTGTTTGTATTTTATTGGTCATGATAAACTGATGTTGAATTTAATTAGTAAACCTATTGTACTATACAGATGTGGCACATGGATGGATATTGTAGCTAGACTGAAGTTACTTATTGTAGGCACAAGCACTCATGACGAGTTTGGGTTTCTCCAAATTCGTGGGGAGTACGCCTTGGGCTAGGATGGACCATAGCGGATGGTGTAAATGGAGTTACCACTTAGATTAGGTCTAGGAACCATAAATGTAGCATCCTTGTGGAATGATTGATCTTTCTCAAAGCATATGTTTGGAGTTTAAGTATGGAGATGGGAAGGTATTAGACACCCAACCTCACTCGACCCGTATGTTAGCCTCCACTTATTGTGTTCCAAATCCTAATCATATCAAAGGGTCCTCTAATATGTTATTCTAAATACACACACTAACATGCATCTAATATCCAAACATGAAAAATGTCTCACACTCATCCATAGCATAAAAACCCTATCATTCATCTAACACACACACACACACACACACACACACATATCCAAGGGCAGCAAGTATATGACAAGGTAATGACATCAACAAGGCATTAATCATCAAGCACAAACCATAATTATTAATTTATCAATCCAAGCATGTGAAACAAGTTATTCTACTAACCCTAATACTAAACAAATGAAAAATAGACTCAACAAGACCTAAACATGTGATTAAAACTAATCAAAACAAACAAAATAGCAAGCGTTTCTAAGCACAAGTATGTGTGCGCATACATGAAGTATGCGTACACATGCCTCAAGTATATGTACGCATACATAAAGCATGTGCACACATACACATCCAGAAAAATAGTTTTAAAGCAAGTAATAAACAACAATCAAACAAAACCTAGCATCTTTCTAATAAATTAATCCAACTCTTCGTTCAAAACATGGTGAGACACAACAAAATCAAATCATATTTCTAAACATAAATAACAAATAAATCAAACAAGAACAACAAAAATGCAAGTTATAAAAGATCCAAATTAAGGAAGAGCCATGAAGAGAGACTTACCTTGCTTATGGAACATAGCTTGGTTGATATTGAACCGGTCTCTTAGTGCCTACACAACAAAATTTAGTGAGATATCAAATAAATCAAAGGATTCAATAGTTTATAGGTAATCACAACTCAAAATAAAAAGATGTTCTTGAAATAGCTTTAGAAAGAATGTTTGAAAAATGTTTCTTGGAATGAGATCAATAGTTTTTGTCCTAATGACTAATAGAGAGAGGTTTTGAAGAGTAAAAAATGTTCATAATCTGTGAGTGTAGAAGATGTAGAGAAAAGAAAGAATTTTTAGAAGAGTTTAGGTCAAAAATCCTCTCTCTCTCTCTCTCTCTCTCTCTCTCTCTCTCTCTCTCTCTCTCTCTCTCTCTCTCTCTCTCTCTCTCTATATATATATATATATATACACGTTGTATTTATATATTTATATATTTAAAATAAACCCCACCCAAAAATGAATTGTGGATCAAAAGGTATGGTTAAAATAATGAGAAAATGTCATTTTTCAGCATCATTTTCAAAGTGATTTGAACATTTTTAAATTGTGATTATTTCCAAACTATTAAAATAACTATACCAACCATTTTGGCCAAAAGCCATAACGTCTCACTAAACTAAACTAAGTAGTATCTTCAATTACCTTTTGTAAACATGTTAAGCTTATCATTAGAACTAGGGACTGATGAAGCAAAAGTTTGTCAGTCAATGTGAGTTCGTCCAGATGGTGTCGGTCATACTCCTGCGTCTCGACGGAAGCAAGAGTTCTCTCAAATGGTCACCGGTGTGGTGTCTGCCACAATGCCTCTGATGCCAAAATCAGTGCAGAAGAAGGTTTATAATAATAACAAAATAACTCAGTATCTATTGTAATTGTGTCTGTCTATGTACCTTGTGTTGGAGGCATGAAGGCTTTATATACTTTCTTCTAGATTCCAGCCGTTGTGGCATTAATGCCTGGCTTAGTAACGTTCCCAGCCGAGTAATGGATCTTTAATACGCCCCCAACAATCTACCTAGCTGGTGTTGTAACCGCCCGAGGTATTACTGACGGCATTGAATGATTTTGGTATCCTCGTCAGTGACGTGGCAGTATTAGGTTCGTCAAAGGGAGTGGTGTCGTCTGCAGTATTGAATTCGTCCGTGATCCCTCTCGTCAGTCCCATCAGATGCCCCCGAATTCTGCGGTCGTCGTGACATGTCATGTCGATCACAGAATGCGAAAGGTTTACTAAACTGCAGGCGACTCTTGGGATTTCGTGCCGTAATAAAGGCGTAGTAGCGGCGCCATACTGGTTGTGGCCACGTGGCACTTAATGGTGGGTGCAGTTACTGTTCTCATTGTATGACCCTTGGGTTTCCCGCCAATTTTCAGTTTTTCTGGGTTTTGTTTTAAAAACTCCCTCTTTTCTCCTTTTTTGCTTTTCATCTTTTCAAATTCCCTATTTGTGCTCTGAGCCTCCCTATCTCTCTGATTTTTCTGCAAACCGGTGCACATCTCCATCTTTCCAATTTTTTTCTGTAAGCTGGTGCAAGGCGGGGTTTCCTACTTTCTCCATTCGAGGTATGTCCCTTTTTTCCTCTTTCGATTCTTCCTCCTTGTTCTCTTTTTTTTTTTTTTTTTTTTGCAATCCCATATCGCGGTGAATTTCTGATATCTCCCCCCCCCCCCTTTTTTTTTTAGCTTCTTTGGTTTTTCTATGATTGGTAGTTCTAAGGTTTGGACTATTTGCCCCTCAATTTCTTTCCTTTTTGCGAGTTTAGGAGGGTTTCTAGGTGTTTTTCCAAATCTTGAGGATTTTGTTCTTGAGGGTAACGGTCTGGGCATCGTTGTGGTCGATTTGTTGCCCTTGCTTCGTCAGTCCGTCAATTGGTTCGAGAATTTGTTGAGGGAGTGGATAAAGATGTTCAAGGTGATGACTAGTGAGCTCGAGACTGGGTTGTCGTCTAGCAACGACCCGGTGGAGGGAGATACAGCCGTTTCTACCTTTCGGGAAATTAGGGCTTTCCACGCCCTTAGAGAGGTATGTGGGCTGGATTCTGAGACGTTAGGTAGATTTAGGGATAGGTTTCAATTCCCAGAGTGGGTTAGGGTTCGTTTGCCCAATGAGGAGGATCGGGCATGTCATTCCTTTCCTGGAGAGGTCTGTTTTTATGAGTCTTCCTTCGTCTGTGGGCTGAGGTTCCCGGTCCACCCTTTTTTTATGGAGCTATTAGACCACTACGGTATTGCTCTGGGCCAGCTCATGCCCAACTCCTAGAGGATAGTGGTCAGCTGTATGGGGATATGGTTGGTCGCTACGAACGGTGGAGAGCTTAAAGTGGATGAGCTCACCTATTTGTACCGTTTGAAGGAGTCCAAGGAATATGGGTACTATGAGCTAGTTCCTTAGGAAAGGAGGACCAGGATCGTCCGGAGTTTACCTTCGTCTTTCAGGTATTGGGAGTCCCGGTTTTTCTTTGTGTCTGGGGAAGATTTTGAAACTCCCTCCGGAGGAGTTTGGGGTGAACTCCCGAGGCTATCTCGTTAGTGGGGGACCCCGACCTTAGGTGTGTCATTATTTCTTCTCGTCATTTGAGTTTCGTGGTGTTTGCCTTTTCCGGTCTTTAACTCCTTCGTCCATTGTTTTGTGCAGTCAAAAGGCGCCCTAAGCTCAAGAGCAGGTATAAGAAGCGAGTGGAAAAGGCAATCGAATATGCGAAGACAATCGAAGATTGGGACGACCTGGTGGAACCGAGAACTCTTGCATTCTATTGCCTTGGTCCAAAGCCTTTTGCTTTTGTCTTGCGTAACCTCAAGATTGAGGGAAAAAAGAGTAAATGGATGTTTCATCTACATTGGGTTTTCTTGCATATATATATATATATATATTTACAAGTGTTTCCCTCTTGCAGAAATGACGACCAAGTTCAACAAAGGTATGTATGATAAGATGAGGGCCAAGAAGGACGAACCATTATCCCATCTCGGGAAGAAGGTGGTACGCGTCACTGGGAAGGGCCCTCCCGTTACTTCAGCCGCTTCAGTTACCCACCTCGTCTCCAGGACTGATACGACGAGGTCTGCTTCTCCTGCCGCCTCCATTGAAGAGATCCCTACTCCTGCCTCAAAAAGGCAGCGAACCTCAGATAAGGGGAAGGAGAAAGCTGATTCTCGCTCGTCCACAATCTCGGATGATGAGAAATTGGCTATGGACAGGGCTCATCAAATTGTGACGGCAGAAGACTTGAGGATTTTTTCGGGCTCGTCCACGAGGGAGCTAGTGGGTCGTCATCTCCATAAGCTTGTCCAAGTAATGCTCTTGTGCTAATTTTATTTATTTGTGTTCGTCTCTTCTTCCTTTTTTTTTTTTTTTGAGGTTCAATCTCCTTGCGTGTTCTTCAGGTGTTGAGGGAGGGCATTCATCTTTCTTCCGAGTATCTTGCTCAGGAAGCCAAGGTCAATTCTACGCTATCACAAATAACGGCCTTGGAGGTGGACAACTCAAAGCTGAAGAATGAGTTGATAACTTCTATGGGTGAGGCCAATCTTGCCAAGGAAAAGGCCAAGAAACTTAACGACGACCTCAGAACCGAACGGCAATTGGTTTTGGAGAAAGATGAACAACTTGCCGCTGCCAGGGAGAGGGTGAAGGGTGTCGTTGCTAGGGCCATAGAAGGCTTCCAGCAAACTGAAGAGTACAACTCCGTGCTCTTCAGTTGGTACTTCAAGGGGTTCGAGCTGTTGAGGAGATATCTAATCCAGCACCCCTTTGGAGTAAACCTGGAGACGCTGGATATGGAGGAGGTAGACAAAAAGATGGCTGCTGACGAGGCTGCCCAGCAGTCAGCCCCTGAGACCAGTGTTCCTACAGATGTCCCTCCTACTAACGATGTTGCTGCTGACATATGAAACTTATGATAATTCCTTCTCTCTTTTTTTTTTTTTTGGGTGCCCTTTGTATTTTGGGCTTAAATTTCAGAACAATTTTATTTTTATCTTGAGAACACTACTTTTGGGTCCGATGTTTCAGGACTTTTGGATGGAAAATTAATTACTTATTGTTCTAGTTTTTATAACTGCATGCTTTCTTGCCTTCATGTGGTTGTGTGTGGTATGTTGCACTTGTTCGCACTTTTCCGGGGGTTTTCCCCCTTCCAATGATCTTGTTTATTTCCTGGATTCGTTAGTAATGTACATCCGTCAAGGTGGAGTCTTATTACTTAGGCTTTTTAAAGATAATTTCTTTATCTCATCAGTAATGTACATCCGTCAAAGCAGAATCTTATTACTTAGGGTTTTTTGAGATAATTTCTTTATCTCGTCAGTAATGTACATCTGTCAAGGCGGAATCTTATTACTTAGACTTTTTTGAGATAATTTCTTTGTCTCGTCAGTAATGTACATCCGTCAAGGTGGAATCTTATTACTTAGGATTCTTGATATAATCTCTTTATTTCGTCAGTAATGTACATCCGTCTAGGCGGAATCTTATTACTTAACCATTTTTTATTCTTGTAACTCGTACTTGCGACCTGGCCTGTTAGCACGAATATTTTAGATAAACAATGCTTTTATTAATTTCAAAGAGCGAATACATTAATTTGTTACATCCTTTGGTGGTACTTCTTCAAGTGCTTAATGTTCCATGGTCAAGGGAGCCTTTTCCCATCCAAGGTTTCCAGGTGATAACTGCCTTGCTTGGAATAATGGGTAACTCGGTATGGTCCTTCCCATGTGGGGCCGAGTTTTCCTTGGGAAGAGTCTCTAGTTGCTGTAGTGACCTTGCGTAAGACGAGGTTGCCTATATCAAGTCGTCTGAGTCTCACCCTCCTGTTATAGTATTCGATCATTTTCTGCTAGTATTTCATCCCTATTAGAAGCTTTGTCTCTTACTTCGTCTAGGCAGTCCAAGTTGACTCGCAATTGGTTGTTATTATTTTCTTCGTGGAATGCTTCTCGTCTAATGCTGGCTACTCCTACTTCGAACGGGATTACTGCTTCAGTGCCGTATGTAAGCCTGAATGGGGTTTCGCCCGTCAGGGTTCTCGCCATGGTTCTGTATGCCCACAATACATTGGGCAATTCTTCTGGCCAGGCACCCTTTGCGTCATCCAGCTTGGCTTTAATTATTTTAAACAATGTTCGGTTCGTCACTTCCGTCTGTCCATTCGCCTGTGGATGCCCTGGGGACGAGAACTGGTTCCTGATGCCGAGGCTAGAGCAGAAGTCCCTAAAGCCTTGGCTGTCAAACTGCTGCCCATTATCTGATATGATCGTCTGTGGGATCCTGAACCTGCAGATTATATTCTTCCACACGAAGCTTCGGATTCGTGCCTTGGTGGTGGTTGCCATCGCTTCTACTTCAACCCATTTTGTAAAGTAATCAATTGCAACAAGTAGGAATCTTACCTGACCTTTACCCGGGGTTAATGGTCTGACGATGTCGATTCCCCATTGCGCGAATGGCCACGGGGATGATATTGTCGTCAATTTCTCTGCTGGAAGTCGTTGGACATTCTCGAATCTCTAACACTTGTCACAATTCTTAATGAGTTCTACTACGTCAGCTTGGACAGTTGGCCAGAAATAACCTGTTCGAATGACTTTGCTTACCAAGGACCTAGGGCCAGCGTGATCTCCATAAATACCTTCGTGGATTTCTTCCAGGATGTATCTGGATTCGTCTTCACCAACACACTTCAAGTAGGGGAGGGAATGGCCCCTTTTGTATAGGTGGTCATTTAGAATCATGAACCTAGTTGCTCTCTGCTTGATTTTCCTGGCCTCCTTGGCATCCTGGGGGAGGTGTCCGTCTTGGAGGAAGGACACGATCGATGTCATCCAGCTGTTTATGCCCTGGATTGCGAATGTCGGGATTTCTTCGATGCTGGGGCGTTTTTACATCTCCATGCTTAGCTTTGTGCATGTCGGTTCTTCCTCTGAGGAGGCCATTTTTGTAATCTTGTCAGCTTCCAAATTCTGGCCCCTTGGGATCTGTATAAACTCCAATTTGTCAAACTCCCAGGCCAGATGTTTCGCCATCTTGAGGTATTTCTGCATTCTTTCCTCCTTTGCTTCATACTCTTCTTTGATTTGTCCTATTACTAACTTCGAGTCACTCTGAACGAGCAGATTTTTTGCTCTGAGTGCCTTCCCGAGTCTCAGCCCCGTCAATATTCCTTCGTACTCTGCTTCGTTATTGGTGGCTGGAAATTTAAGTTGAACTCCATACCTGAGCTTTTCTCCATCGGGGGTGATTATGATGACCCCTACTCCTCCCTTCTTTTGGGCTGATGAGCCATCAATCTGGATTGTCCACTGTTTTGCTTTATCACCGCGGCCGTCATCTTCTTGGAGGGTGAACTTGGCAATGAAATCTGCTAAAGCTTGCGCTTTGATGGCTGTTCTGGGAAGGTACTCAATGTCGAACTGGCTGAGTTCGATTGCCCACTGGACCATTCTCCCTACTGCCTCAGGTTTGTTCATAGATTTCCTAATCGGTTGGTCCGTCATTACCAGGATGGGATGTGCTTCGAAGTATGGTCACAGCTTTCGTGAAGCCACTATTAAAGCGAATGCAATCTTCTCAATCCTAAGATACTTGGCTTCTGCTCCCTGGAGGGCTTGACTAATGTAGTAAACTGGAAGCTGCTTCTTATCTTCGTCTCGAATCAGGGCTGCGCTGATGGCCATGGCTGATGTTGCTAGGTATAGATAAAGGTTTTCTCCTTCCTTTGGCGGACTTAGGAGGGGCAGATTACTCAGGTAACGTTTGAGCTCTTGAAACGCTGCTTCGCATTCGTCAGTCCAAGCGAAAGCTTGCTTCAACGTCTTGAAAAAGGGTAAGCATTTATCCGTTACTTTGGAGACGAACCTATTGAGTGTAGTAATCCTCCCTGTGAGCTTTTGGACTTCTTTGATGGTCTTTGGCGATGTCATGTTGAGTATTGCTTATACCTTCTCCGAATTTTCTTCTATCCTTCTCTGGGACACCATGAATCCCAAGAATTTTCCTAAGACTACCCCGAAAACACACTTACTGAGATTCAGCTTCATCTGATATTTTCTGAGGGTGTTAAATGTCTCTTCCAAATCATCCAAGTGCGTCAATTCCTTTTTGCTCTTTACGAGCATATCGTCCACATATACCTCCATGTTTCTGCCAATCTGCTTGTTGAACGTCTTGTTTACTAATCTTTGGTATGTTGCCCCTGCGTTCTTCAGTCCAAAGGGCATTACCTTATAGCAGTAGAGCCCTTGACTCGTGATGAAGGTAGTTTTTTCTTGATATTTCTCAGCCATTTTTATCTGGTTGTATCCTGAAAAGGCAAACCATGAACGTTAGTAGCTTATGCCTAGCCGTGGAATCTACCAACTGGTCTATCCTAGGCAGGGGGAAATTGTTCTTTGGGCAAGCCTTTTTTAGATCTGTGAAATCCACACACATTCTCTATTTTCCATTCGTTTTTTTTACCAGCACGCCGTTGGCCAGCCACTCGGGATAATAAACTTCCTGAATGAAGTCTGCTTGCAACAACTTGTTAACTTCGTCGGTTATCGCCTGGCTTCGTTCGGGGGAAAAGACTCGTCGTCTTTGTTGGATGGGCTTTTTCCCGGGATCTACGTTCAACTTGTGCTAAATGACTTGGTGTGATATGCTGGGCATATCATCGTGACTCCATGCAAAGACATCCAGATTTTCCTTGAGGAATTTAATGAGTTTCGTCCTCATCTCGGGACTTAAGGTTGTTCCTATCCTCATCGTCTTGGTAGTCTCTTCCTTGACGAGTTCCACTGCTTCCAAAGCTTCTACTTTGTCTTCTTTTTCCTTCTCGATTGTCCATGTATGGTTTTTCTTCGCAGCCAGTACAGCCTGGTAGCATTCCCTGGCCAGGACCTGATCCTCTTTCACTTCGCCGACACCGTCCTTAGTTGGGAATTTCACCTTTAGGCAGTAGGTGGACGTGACCGCCTTCCACCTGTTAAGCGTGGGTCTCCTAATGATTACATTATATGAGGATGGGCAATCTACCACCAAGAAGTCCAACTGATGGGTCTGCTGCTTCGGGTAGGTTCCTATTGTGACTTTTAGTGTCATTATGCCCTTGGGGTACACCCTGTCCCCGCTGAAGCTAACAAGGGGGGAGTCGAAGAGGCGCAATCTCCTAGGATCTAGTTTCAACTGTTGGAAGGCCGGTAAGTACATGATGTCTGCGAAGCTGCCGTTGTCTATAAGGATCCTCTTGGTGTTAAATCCTTCGATTGTGAGCGTTATAACCAGGGGGTCATTATGTGGCTGCCTTACTCCCCGAGCATCCTCTTCGTTGAAAAACATATCCTGGTTTGTTCGTCTCTGCTTGAATGAGGGTTCCATATGGACGCTATTCACTTGTCTCTAGCATGTTTTCTTGAGGGTCTTGCATGATCCCCCGGTGAACGACCCTCCTGCGATCGTATGTATTTCCCCGATCACATCCTATGGTGGTTGGGATGGGCGGATCTCATTCTTGGACGAGGACTCGCACTGGCTCTTGTTGTCGCCTCTGAACCTGCTGGACTCTCCCTTCTTCACATACTTCTGAAGTTTTCCTTTCTGTATCAACTCCTCTATCTGTCATTTCAGGTCTCAGCAATCCTCCATGTAATGGCCATGATCCTTGTGAAATCGGCAGTATTTGTTCTTGTCATGCATGTTAGGGGACGAATGTAAAGGTCTCGGCCACTGAAGGTAATGTTAATCCTGAATCTATGTCAAAATTTTGTCAACAGGAATAATCAGGGGGTGAATTTTACCATTCGTGGAGCTTTTTCGTCCTTTCGTTTATCTACGTCACTTCCTCGACGGCCTGGGCGCTCCCTCTTTTGCCTCCTACGTTCATCTTCCTTCCTTCCCTCCTTTTTCGGCCTTTCCTCGTCCACAATGGCTGCCAGTGCATCCTCAGCATTCATGTACTTTTGGGCCTTCAGGAGCATCTCTGCCATCGTCCGAGGCGAATTCTTTGCCAGTGAGACAACGAATTCTCAGGACCTAAGCCCTGCTTTAAATGCCGTCAGCTGTACCTTGTCGTCTATGTCGTCCACCTCTAAGGTTTCTCGAGTGAAGCGTTTCACGTATGACCGCAAGGTCTCCCTCTCCCCTTGCTTAACAGTGAGTAGGTGATCCGCTGGTCTCTTAGGATGTTGCCCTCCGACGAAATGGCGCAGAAAGGCACTACTTAATTGTTTGAAACTATCAATGGATGAAGTGGGCAGTCTCGTGAATCACTCTCTTCCAGCTCCCTTCAGTGTAGTCGAGAAGGAACGACACATTATTTCATCAGGGGGCTGTTGAAGGCCTAGTGTCGTCTTAAAGGTATTAAGGTGATCTTGGGGATCCTTAAGCCCATCAAAAGGTTCAAGTTGAGGCAACCGAAACTTTTCTGGTACTGGTCGTTCTAAGACTGCCATGGTAAAAGGAGAATCTGTTGCCCTGACCATTCTATCTAGGCTCTGATCCGTCTTCTCTTTGATGGCATTTCTCAATTCGTCCATCTCCTTTCTCATTTCCTGGAGGAGATCAGAATGCTGTTCCTCTGGAGTAGTGGTCCTTCATCGGTCAATTCTCCCATGGTTGTCCCCTTCATCCTCTTGGACAGCTCTTGATCGGTTCTCCTCCTGCTGAAGCCTTTGTCTCATCTCCTTATTCTACCTGGTGAGTTCTTCGACAGTGGCCACAAGAGCTTGAACTTGCTGAGTCAAGGCTGCTGAGTCTTGGTTGGATTCCATCTAGATATCGAAGTTGGTAGGAACTGCATTTTTGAACCGTAATACGAGAATGTCGGTTCCCCATAGATGGCGCCAAGCTGATGAAGCAAAAGTTCATCAGTCGAGTGAGTTAGTCCAGATGGTGCTGGTCACACTCCTGCGTCTCGACAGAAGCAAGAGCTCCCTCAAATGGTCACTAGTGTGGTGCCTGCCACAACGCCTCCGATGCCAAAGTCAGTGCAGAAGAAGGTTTATAATAATAACAGAATAACTCAGTATCTACTGTAATTGTGTCTGTCTATGTACCTTGTGTTGGAGGTATGAAGGCTTTATATACTTTCTTCTGGATTCCAGCCGTTGTGGTATTAATGCCTTGCTTAGTAACGTTCCCAGCCGAGTAATGGATCTTTAATACGCCCCCAACGGTCTACCTAGCTGGTGTTGTAACAGCCCGAGGTATTATTGGCGGTATTGAATGATTTTGGTATCCTCGTCAGTGACGTGGCAGTATTAGGTTTGTCAAAGGGAGCGGTGTCATCTGCAGTATTGAATTCGTCTATGATCCCTTTCGTCAGTCCCATCAGGGACTAAATTTGTTAACTGGGTACAAAATGGGGTGTCTACACTTACATTAAAAGATAAGCTAGATGATAGAGTAAAAACTAAAAACTAAAAATCTTTATCGAACACAACACAACATGATAAAATTACGGCGAATTTTTCCAACGACTGATTAAGATTCAGAATAAGGGAGAAAGTGTCAAGCATTTTTCCAACGACTGAAGCAATAAAGTTGTAGAAGATGAAGACAATCAACTTTAAAATGAGGGACCAACACCACAACAGACAATAAAGTTACCAACTTTGCAAGCCTCGTGCAATTGCCGAGTAATATCGAGGAACACTCAATTATTTTGGGCAAATGACCTGGTTTTGAAATACAAAATAAATAAAAACTAATAACGCTATATATATGCATGATAAATTTATAAATTTTTTTCCCAATTGATTACGGTAATATATTGCGATTATAATGTAACATCAAGCTATTTTTATTAAAAATATTATTTTTATGCAAAATAAAAAAATGTACAGTTGTCACCTTAATAATCATAAAAAATTAACAAATAAATTTTATATGAAAGGTCGGTGGGTCAACCCTAACAAAATAGTTTAGCTATCATGTGACTCAAATTTCGCACTAATTTATATATATATAAAAATCCATTGAAGTTAGTAATTTTCAAGTAACATTCTTGTTATCATATCTGAAAATTAATATGCAATGAAATCAATGTTTTTCTCAATTAATTTTGTTCATATTCCTATCACATATTTTGGCTTGACAACTTACTCTTTTTTTTTTTTTTTGGGTTGGCTTAATAAACATGAATTTTTAAAGGAAGATTAAAATAAATAAAAAAGACTGAAAGAAAAAAAAGATCACTCTTATCCTCCCTATCTGTTGTTCCAAACATAGAATTGAGTAGATCGAAGATGAGAAAAGGGTCCACTTCTAAAAGAAAAAGTAGGAGATCTTGAGCAAAGGAGTGGACTACAAAGTTTCTCCCTCTATGGAAAACATTTACGCTGTTACGCATCAATTATCAAAATTACTTATTTCCAGTACACACCAACAGGGGTTTTCACTAGCTTGATAACAAATTATATTGATTTTTGAAATAATTGGAGCAACTTTTTTTACCACGAAACTGTTGGAGATCAAAAGGGGTAAATAATGAATGGAACAGGTAAAAGTTTAATAAACATACAAAGAAACATAGATGGCTTAAAGACACGATGAAACTGCTGATTTAGATAATATTTGTTCCCATACAAGAATCTATCGAGTTATTGAAAATTAATTTTCATGCTACAACCAAGATTATTTAGTTCTACAACAACAATTTTAGAGATACCACCTGATTTTTAGTGTTTCCGAAAATTTTGAATTTAATAAAAGAAATCAATCTTCCATCTAATATTTATAATACGATTTTTCTAATGATTAAAGGCAAATGAAATTGTTGGATTGCTAATGAGATATAGAAAATTTGTCCTCATAATACAACCAAGTATATTGCGTTCCACAAATAGTAATTATATGAAATTTACTGAGAAAATGATTTCATTGATCTAAGTAAAACAGAGATAATTACAGGTATTTATATAGCATCACTAAGCAACTAAATTAAGCCAAAACTAAGTTAACTTATCTAACAAACTTCCTAACTAACTAACAGAGGTGTACAATTAAGTCAATCACGTGTAAGTCACATGTCCACTAACTAATACTATACTACATGTAGCTTTTATACTTAAACTACTTGTCGTTGATCTCTGCTTTAGCTCTATAGCTACCTGGACTTCTTGACTCGTGTGATTCACTCAGCTGCTCTAGTTTCTTTGACTTCTGATACTCCCCCTCAGGATGGACATCATGAGAATGAATTTTGGAAATGCCCATCCTGGTAAGAAGGCCATAAAATTGATTCCAACTCAAAGCTTTTGTCAACAAATCAACTAACTGATATTGAGTTCTAATCCATCACACTTTATAACTCCTGCTTGCACCTTATCCCTCACAATGTGACAGTCTATCTCAATATGTTTTGTACGCTCATGGAATACTAGGTTAGTACCTATGTGAATTGCTGCTTGAGAATCACTAAACAATAAGGCAACCTGATTATGTTTAACATTCAGATCCTTAAGTAAATACAAAATCCATGTCACTTCGCACATTGCAACAGCCATTGCTCTATACTCTGCTTCTGTCGTGGACCTTGAAACTATATTTTGCTTCTTAGACTTCCAAGAGATGAGAAAGTCACCAAGAAATACACAGTAACCTGTGATGGACCTCCTAGAGTCAATGCATGCAGCCCTCTGCATCTGCAAATGCTTTGATGTGTAAGAAGGATTGAGCTGAAAAGAACAAGCCTTGTCCTGAAGTGCCTTTAAGATATTGAATTACTCTATAAGCTGCCCTGAGGTGAGGCTCTCTAGGCTTAGACATAAACTGGCTCAACCTATGTACTTAGTAGGTGATATCAAGCCTAGAAATAGTAAGAAATAGCAGCCTCCCTATCAATCTTCTGTACATACTAGCATTAGCCAATAACTTGCCTTCATCTTTGCTTAGTTTGAGATTTACCTCCATTGGAGTTTTAACAAGCTTATATCCAAGCATTCCCACATCATTGATCACTTCAAGGGCATACTTTCTCTAGCATGATGAAATGCTTTCTCAGACCTAGCCACTTCCAAACTCAAGAAGTATTTCAAACTGCCCAGGTCCTTCAACTTGAACTGCTTATCTAAGATAGTGAACTTTTTTTTTTTTTTTTGAGAAACAAAGACAGTGAACTTGATTGGATGAAGTGGATCGATTTTATTTGAAGCTTGATCATTGATCATTCATTCAACCTCATGCGAGAGAAATCAGATTGAAAGAGATCAGAGAGGTCTATCTTACGGTTTCTAGGGCCCACCCTATATATTAGGACAAATAAAGTGCCTAATCATACTCAACACCAAATGATTAAGACTAGGAAATCTTTTTATTTTTATTTTTAATTGAATATTTTCTTATTATATCATTCATTAATCTAAAATTTTAAAAAAATCATAGATTAATAGTTATATTTTCAATTAAATATTTAAATTTTAAGTTTTTGCAGTATTAAATTATACATAAGAAATAGGTTTATCGATTGAATAGTAATTAACATTCAATTCGAATGAAATTTGATAGGTGTGTTAATAACATAAAGAATATGTAATCCAGTGGTTAAATTTTCAAAATATATAACTATGTCAATTTTTTAGCGAGTGTTTAAAGGTTTTTTTTTCCAAATTAGTTTAGAGAAAAACTTTGTTAATAAGAATAATGTTAATACCACAACAAAACCAGCAACTTTGTCGCAACTTACTCAAATAGTGAGTAGTTAGTAGTGGAATAAAAATGGTAGGTTCATGTAGGTCTACAATTCATCACTCATGACTCGTTACATAGGTAAATTATGACAAAAATTGTGAATTAAAGAAAAAGAAAAAGATAAAGATAAAGAAAGTTGTTTACTCTTAGAACTAAGACAAGCAGAACAAGAGTGAACAACATTGCTAGAAACAACAGGCAGACTAAATTTTGAAAGAACATGATTAACAGTACGAAAAGCAGGATGTCCCAAGCGTGAGTGCCATTGTTGTGGAGAAGTATGTTCACCAACAAAGACAGATGACGACGAAGGCAATTTATTGAAAACAGAATGAAAAAGGTACAACCCATTTCTACTCAGCCCGCGCAGCAGAACTCTCCTCGTTGTTCGATCCTTCACAAAGAAATAAGAGGGGTGAAACTCAATAAAGGTATTAGTGTCAGATGTGAATTTATGAACAGAAATTAAATTTTTGGTAATGTGAGGCACATGAAGAACATCATGTAAAATAAAAGACGAGGAAGGAGTTGATAATTTAGTAGAGCCAATGTGTTTAACATTCAAACCAATATTGTTACCAATGCGAATCTGATCAAACCCTTGATACTCCTCTACCTTCACATTCAAATTTGCAAAATCAGACGTGAGATGATGAGTTGCACCAGAATCAGGGTACCAATTGAGATCGGATGGAGCCTGTGGAGCAGCAAGCAGAGCATGCATGTTGTTGGTGGTGTCAGTGGAGAAGGAATTATCAAACTTGTGATAGCACTTCAAGGCTGTGTGTCCTATCTTGTGGCAGACCTGACAAATGGGACGGTTTTAGGAGGAAGAATGACCACCCCCCCCCCCCCCGTCCTCGAAAATTCCGTTGATTCTTAGAGGAAGAGTCACGGCCTGTTGAAGGAGAGGAGCTACCACTACGTGAAGGCCATCTCCCCGCAAAATTGGCCACTGCAAGTGAGAGGTCCACATTGGTTGTTGGTGCTCAAGCCGCAATTCATGAGCTAACAAATGCCCATATAATTCATCAATGGAGAGAGGATCAACTCTCGTGGTCATAGATGTAACAAAGGAATCATATTCAAATCCCAGATCAGCGAGAAGAAATGAGATGATTTCAAAATCATTCAAAGCATGAGCGATAGTAGCAAGTGTATCAACCAGTGTTGTAAATTGATGAAAATAATCAGCAATTGAGGAATTGCCTTTCTTCAAAGTGGCGAGCTAATAATGGATTTGCATTGTTCGAGCCCTTGACTGAGAGGTAAACATTCTCTCTAAGGCTTACCACACATCCCTTGATGTGTTGAATTTGACCACATGAGCTAGAATATGCTCAAAGAGGGAGGATATTATGGCACTGAGAATGATCTGGTCTTGTGAATACCAGTGACCGAAGTCCGTATTTTGGATAACTTGTACGTCTCCATTGACTTCAACAATGAGAGATTGAGGTGGAGCAGGAGTGCTTCCATCAAGATATCTATAGAGATGTTGCCCCTTAAGATAAGGAACAATTTGAGCTTTCCATAGTAGGTAGTTGTCACGGGTAAGTTTGATGGTGATGAGATGGTGTATAGCAGTAAGTGAAGTGGGAGAAGGCGAAGTAGTAGCGGTGACAGTAGAAGTTGATGAAGACAAGGAAGCCATTGAAAAAAAAAAAAAAAAGACGTATGTCACAATAGCTCTAATACCATGTAAAAGTAAATAATTGAAATTGATTTCCAAGCCTTACCAACACGGTTCAAGGCATTTTCATATATATCAAAGAGTTTGTTACAATTCAAATTTAAATACAATCAGATATACCAATCCGGATGGATATACTTCTAGCTCATCACTAGATACAAATTCAAAAGGGATTCTGCCGTATCCTAATCCTATCTCATCACAAGCCTATTTCTATCTTATCATATCTTATTCAAAATATGATTAAGCTATACAAATTCAAATATACATCAGCTGCTATCCTCGGCAATTACAGCTGTATCCTTAACAGATAGTGTCACCGTGCCAGTAGTGTAATGTAATTTTCAATAGCAAATTATCAAAGATCGAAAGTACCTAACACATATAAAATAATAAAAATATAAAATACTCCATGGGGAAGTATACCTAACACACAAAATAATAAAATAAATCATTTTGCTTAGAAATTTACCAAGCCATAAAATAAATCATTTTTTTTCCTGCTGCACGCATTTCAGCTTTAGGGGGCAAAGTTATTGTTCACGCATTATTTGCATTGTTCACGCATTTTTCAGTCACTTTTTTATTAAAAATAGGTTCAACGATACTATTTACACATTTAAAAATTATTTTACTACAGTGTTTTTAATTTTTAGTTTTCAGCTATATCCAAAGAGACCCATAGCTTTTTACTTTTTCTTTTTGCTGAATGATCTACCAAACCATGATTAGACTTCAAGCCAAGGAGTTCATATATTTAAAATATACCCCATATATATTTCCACTCGATCACATAGCAAAATGGTATTCTTATACTTGCTAGCCCACCCTTGTTCAGCCAGCCAATCTTCCCATAATGACTTTCTCTGTAATCAGATCAAGCAGAAGCCTAGTTAGGCCATCGGAAAAGACACCACAAGGCTCACTACTTGATCTATCAATCATTGATAGACTACCAGTTCTAAGATGCAATGCTCGAACGTTGCATGTGTTTAGGCATGGCCCTGAGGCAGCACGAGTTATAAGAGAAGCTTTGTCCAAGGCTTTGGTTCCTTACTACCCTCTTGCTGGAAAGTTGAAAGAGTCAAGCCAAGGTCAACTCCATATTGAATGCTCTGGAGAAGGAGTGTGGTTTGTTGAGGCGTCTGCTGATTGTACCCTATATGGTGTCAATTACTTGGACGATGATATTGTATCCATCCCATATGATGAGCTTCTACCTGATCATATCCCAGAGAATGAAGGCATAGACCCACTTGTGCAATTGCAGGTAAATATTCCGATAAGTTATAACCAATTCATTTTATTTGAATTATCTTCAAAATTAAGTTGGAAAGAAACTCTAGCCCTAGTATTTGCTAAACTCAATGTTGATTAGCTAAACATGAAACAAACTGCTAGCTAGAACTATAAGTTTTGCGGAAACAATATAAAACAAAATTTATATTTTCATTTAAAGATCGTTGTACCACATAACCATAGATTCTAAATAGAACAAAATAGCGTACCTCTCTTAGCAACCCAAGTGTGTTGCCTCCCAAGGTATTCACATCTCTCTCTTCGTTTCTTTTTGGGTTTTTAGAAGACTACAGTAACACTCAGTAGTTCTAATGGCCAACCACTAATGTAATATTATAAAATCTTATTTTTATTTAAGACTTCTAAAACCCAAGAGAGAGATTGGACATGGGATCCTTGGGGATCCTAATCTTCAGTTGTAGGATTAATCAATAACTTTTGAATGTTATTGACTTATCTTGAAACTCTTTCAAAATTGTTCCTTAATTTTCTCAACCATATCAAGAAAATATTTGAACTTCTACAGATTGCAATAATGTCCATCAACACATTGCAATTGACCCCTGAAGATTAGAGAATTACAAATGAGGTCCCATTACTTACAATTTTATATCTATGTCCTTTCACCACACTATATTCCCACAACCCACCAGGACTGGATTAATATCACTATCATGTCCCTAGCTTATGTAACCCTTAATTTCTTGATTTCATAATTTCTATTGGACTCCAAAATATCTTTGAAAAAACTCTTTAAATACACACACACACACAATATTATATATATATGAAAAACATTTTTAAAAAAAGTCACCGGCCGGTTTTTTTTTGAGTCCAACTTCAATATGAAAAACAACTGAATATGTTGTCTTCTTTAGAGAGTGGTGGATTCATTGTTGAGCATTTACATATTTTACTCCATACACACATAACCCAACGTGTCTATATATAGCCTTTAAAAATTAGCATCACCAGTTGACACTGTCAAAGTTATGTGCATAGTAAATAAATATACATAAACCTCTCATGTTTGAGGACAATAGAACAATTGTGATAGAACAACCTTTTAATTAACAGTGATCACTCCATAAGGTGTTCTTGATCGTATCTAATTCAGTGTATGTACTTGTTACATTACACCCACTTGTCTGCTTAAAGTCACTACCTCAATGATGGAGTAAATCATCCTATCATATAGCAGCACAACAAGTGTAGGCTTCAGTGGTAATATTCAATTAATATCCAAAGCCTAGAACAATTTGATAATCTATGAAAAATCATTACTCCCTGTCTTTGGTTCCTTAACCATTAACATGATTTTTCTACAAAGGTGACATCACATGCCATATTTAAACAATGAAATATACCTATAAAAATTTATGAATGTGAAAATAAAATTTTATTATCAAATAAAAAATGCATAGTATTGTTTTTGAGGGCACATAATTCTAACAATCTTTCACTTGCACTCAAAACCAATCATACATGTATTTAATACCCATTGCTTCCAGATGTTTCTCAAACACCTTTTGAGACAATGCCTTTGTGAGTGGATCTGCTACATTATTGGCAGAGGCAATCTTTGTTATTGCTACATCACCTCTACGTATGATATCACATATCAAGTGATATTTACATGCAATATGTTTTGTCCTTTGATGAGCCCTTGGTTCTACTGCATTTGCAACAGCCCTACTATTGTCACAATAGATAGCAATGGGTGACTCAATAGAAGGAACAACTTTAAGTTCTTGAATGAACTTGCGAATCCACACAGCTTCCTTTGCAGCTTCACTTGCAGCTATATACTCTGCTTCTGTAGTAGAGTCTGCAGTAGTATCTTGCTTGCAACTTCTCCAACTTATTACTCCCTTGCCAAGAGTGAACACAAATCCAGAAATTGATTTTCTATCATCAATATCATATTAAAAATCTGAATCTGTATACCCCTGGACAGTCAGATCCTCACCACCAAACACCAAGAAATAATGTTTGGTCCTATTTAAATATTTGAGGATATTTTTCACTGCTGTCCAATGCTCAGAACCTGAATTGGATTGATATCTACTCATAATGCTCACTGCATAACAAATGTTTGGCCTAGTGCAAAGCATTGCGTACATGAGACTTCCTACAGCTGAAGCATAAGGACAATTTCTCATCTTCTCTCTCTCTCTTCTTGTGTTTTAGGACACATTTGATTAGAGAGATGAACTCCATCTCTAAAAGGTGAAAAACCTTTCTTGGAAACTTGCATGCAAAACCTAGCCAATAACCTTTCTTGCAAACCTGCATGCAAAGTCCCAATAACCTTTTCTTTCGGTCTTTAAACAATTTGATTCCAAGTATATAGGACGCTTCACCAAGATCTTTCATTGCAAAGTGACTAGATAACCATACTTTTATAGATGACATTGCTCCTACATCATTGCCAATAAGCAGAACTAAAAATGTAATAGTGCTCCCACTAACCCTTTTGTAAACACAAGGTTCATCCATATTTTGTGAGAAACCAAACGATTTGATTACCTCATCAAAACGGATGTTCCAACTGCGTGATGCTTGCTTTAGACCGTATATAGATCTCATCAGCTTGCACACTTTTGATTCTTAACCATGAGATATGAAACCTTCTAGCTAGTCCATAAAAATTTCTTCTTGAATGTTTCCATTCAAGAAAGCTGTTTTAATATCCATTTGCCATATCTCATAATCATAACATGCAGCAATTGACAATAGAATCCTTATGGACTTTAGCATGGCTATTGGCAAAAAAGGTTTCCTCATAATCAATTCCAGCCTTTTGATTATACCCTTTTGCCACTAGCCTAGCTTTATAGGTCTCCACCTTACCACTAGGTCCTATCTTCCTTTTTTAGACCCATTTACAACCAATAGGCTTAATACCTTATGGTTTGTCTACTAAGGTCCAGACCTAGTTGGTATACATTGAGTCCATCTCTAATTCCATGGCCCTTTTCCAATTCTCAACGTCCTTATTAGTCATTGCTTCTTGATAAGTAAAAGGATCATTATCATGCTCCTCTTACTCCATTAGATAAATCTCATTTAACAAAGTGAGTCTAACTGGAAGCCTGATAGTCCTTTTACTATGTCGAGTCTCTTGTATTTTGCTTGGTTCAGTAGGCACTATTACTTGCTCTTCATTATTCTCATTCAACTCAGCCATTGGTTTATCAGTTTGTTCATCAAGAGAAACTTTTACTCTACTTTCATTTAAGCTATAATCTTCCTCAAGAAAAATAACATTCCTACTCACAAACACCTTTTGCTCACTAGGATTGTAAAAATAGAAACCAGTAGACATCTTGGGATAGCCAACAAATAAATATCTATCACTCCTTAGTCTTAGCTTATCCATATTAGACTTTTTAACATGTGCATGACAACCCCATATCTTTAAGTGATTTAGACTTGGTTTCTTACCAGTCCATAACTCATATGGGGTATTAGGAACTGATTTGGTAGGGACTCTATTTAATAAATAAATAGCAGTCTCCAAAGCATAACCCCAAAATGAAATTGGCAACTCTGACATGCTCATCATAGAACGAACCATATCTAATAAGGTTCTATTTCTTCTTTCAGCTACACCATTATGTTGAGGTGTGGCAGGGGGAGTCAATTGAGAAATAGTCCCATTTTCTTTTAGATATTCTTTAAATTGATCCAAGAGGTATTCTCCTCCTCTATCAGAACGAAGAACTTTTATGCATTTTCCAGCTTGTTTCTCAACCTCATTACGAAATTCTTTGAACTTTTCAAAGGATTTAGATTTATGTTTCATTAGGTACAAATAATCATACCTAGAATAATCATCAATAAAAGTAATGAAGTAATAGGAACCACCTCTTGCCATGTGATTCATAGGACCACAAACATCAGTGTGTATTAATTCTAAGACATCAGTGGCTCTAGCTCCCTTTCCTGTAAATGGACTTTTGGTCATTTTTCCTTATAAGCAAAGCTCACAAATTGGATAAGGCTCTACCTTCAAAAGATTCAATGGCCCATCCCTTACCAATCTATTGATTCGGTCAATATTGATATGACCAAGCCTTAAGTGCCACAAAGAGGTAGGATTAACATCTCTTTTTCTTTTAAGAGATAACACACTGGCGGCTATATCATTCTCAACACAATTAATAGAATCATCAATAGAACTCAAAAAATAAAGACCATCTTGTAAAATGCCAGAAGTTACAAATTTATTATTAAAATTAACAACAAGTTTAGAAGTAAAAAGAAATGAATATCCTGAACAACCAAGTTTTGAAACTGAAACTAAATTTCTTCGCACTTCTGGCACATATAAGCAATCTTCTAAGACAAGAGTTCTACTAGAAGATGATTCTAAATAAAAGGTTCCAATGGCAGTGGCTGCAACAGTTGCACTAGTCCCCATCTTTAGGATCACCTCCCCTTCATTTAGCCTTCGGGTCTCCTCGAACCCTTGCAACATATTGCAAATGTGTGAGATTGTACCAGAATCTACACAACAAGAATCAAATGGACCATCCATTAAATTTGTTTCAATAACGAGCAAATTAGGCATACCTTCTGCAGGTTTGTCATTCTTCAGAGAAGCCAAATAATGGCGACAGTTTCTCTTCCAATGACCAGGCTTACCACAGTGGAAACAATTTCCTTTTGCTTTCTTTTTCTCAGTGTCCTTATTCACTTTGTCACCTTGAGCCTTATTGAATGACTGAGACCCTTTTCTCTTAAAGTTCTTATCCTTAGGCTTCAACTTAAGAGAAGAATCAGATTTTTCAGCCAACATTACAGTAGGCTTTTCTTTCTTGATGAGATCATCAGCTGCTTTCAACATATTGAGTAGCTCTGACAATGTCATTACCATCTTATTCATGTTATAATTCATGATAAACTGATTTAAAGAATCAGGTAAAGATGCTAGGATCGCATCAACTTGGGTCTCACTATCAATTTATGCACCAAGCATATCTAGTCCGTTGATGAAAGAAATCATCTTCAGGACATGTTCCCTTCTGGAGTTCCTTCCACCATTTTGGTGGACATGAGATTTTTCATAGTAGTTTGCCATGCACTTCTGCTATGTTCACCAAACATCTCTTTGAGGTGCATCATCATATCTTGTGTTGTAACTAGGCCTTGGCATTGTTTTTGCAGCACATTGGTCATAGAGGCCAATATGTAGCATTTAGCCATTTCATCAGCCTCATGCCACTTATTAAATGCATCTCTCTGCTCCTCAGTGGCATCAGCTAAAGCAAGTTCTGGTGCCTCAGTATTCAGGACATGAGCTATCTTATCAGCAGTGAGAACAATGATTAAGTTCCTTTTCCAATCTACATAGTTTGGTCTTGAAAATCAATTTTCATCCAAAATCTTAGCTAAGGGATTAAAATTGGTCATAATGAATCTGCAAAATAATATTTTCACATACATATATCCATCAGATTCAGGTTTTTGAATAACTAATGGTACCTCCCACCAGAAAAAAATATCATAGATTCCCAGAACAGAATATAACAATTATATTCATAAATAGTTCGAAGTGGGCATCGGAAACCCTTACCTTGCATGCTCCAATAATTTCTTTTGAAATATACCATGCACACCATATAAAGGCAAATAGATACTATTCATCATGATTTCGTCTCATGTTTCTAATTTTATTAATTTATCTATGACTCCGATTTACTTTTGGCCTCCAAATCAAACATGTTTTACACTATTTTAGTGGTCATGTTTATTTGGTTAAGTACAAACCATTATCTGAGTGAGATATACGTACTAGTATGATTATGTTGCTATTTTAGCCACAGTCCCACCAGTCATACACACACCTATCTTCCCAAGAAGTAAACAAGAAGAACTACTAGACCAAAATCAAGTATATCCTTTTGGCTTCAACAAAATTTTAATTTAATAGAACCTTTATTCACCAACAATGGAGGGTCATAGGAATTATTTTGTAAAATAACCTATTCAGCACTTTAAAAAAAAAAAAAAAATATATATATATATATATATATATATATATTACTACTGGGACTATTTAAATATTGTTCTTTATGTATTTGATACAACTCCCACTAATTGAGATTCAACGCCTCAATTCGGCAATACTCTAGATTTTTTCAACATAAAAAGGTGAGTCAATGAACTAAAAACATATCAACATGGGTTACACAAATAATCACATATACATGAAACCATAATAGAAAATCTATACAGCAATATTAGCACTACAGCGCACCACTCAAGAGTAGATACAAGAGACATGCGACTTCAGCAACATATTTATCAAGTATAATCAAGAACACCGAAAACGAATCGGAACCAAACGATTAACAATCAACATATCACATATATCAATCATGGCACATATTTTTGTTGTTCTCCACTTCTCCGAATAAATAAAAACAATTAACATATCACATATATCAATCACGACATATAGGAAATAAATCTTGGCACACATACTGATATGAATAATAATTCAAAAATCCATGATTAACTGTGGTTTGCTCTGATACCACTATAAGTTTTGTGGAAACAATATAAAACAAAATTTATATTTTCATTTAAAGATCGTTGTACCATACAACCATAGATTCTAAATAGAACAAAATAGCATACCTCTCTTAGCAACCCAAGTGTGTTGCCTCCCAAGGTATTCACGTCTCTCTCTCTGTTTCTTTTTGGGTTTTCAGAAGACTACAGTATCACTCAAAAGTTCTGATGGCCAACCACTAATGTAATATTATAAAATCTTATTTTTATATAAGACTTCTAAACCCAAGAGAGAGATTGGACGTGGGATCCTTAGGGATCCCAATCTTCAGCTGTAGGATTAATCAATAACTTTTGAATGTTATTGACTTATCTTGAAATTCTTTCAAAATTATTCCTTAATTTTCTCAACCATATCAAGAAAATATTTGAACTTCTACAAATTGCAATAATGTCCATCAACACATTGCAATTGACCCCTAAAGATTAGAGAATTATAAATGAGGTCCCATTACTTACAATTTTATATCTATGTCCTTCCACCACACTATATTCCCACAAGCCACTAGGACTGGATTAATATCACTATCATGTCCCTAGCTTATGTAACCCTTAATTTCTTGATTTCATAATTTCTATTGGACTCCAAAATATCTGTGAAAAAACTCTTTAAATATATATACACACACACACACAATATTATATATATAAAAACATTTTTGAAAAATGTCACCAACCGGTTTTGTTTTGAGTCCAACTTCAATATGAAAAACAACTGAATATTGTTAAATTATCGATTGTCCCAAAAGCTTAAATTGTTAGGAAATGGTGAATTTAATCACTTAACCATAAGTCTAATACTTCCCCTCACTTGTGGGCCTAAACTTCCCCTTAATAAGTGGGGGCCCAACAAGTGGGAATTTAACACTTTAAATGGGAGGTAGAGTAAAGCTAGAGATCGAACTCAGGATCTCCTGCTCTGATACCATGTTAAATTACCAACTATCCCAAAAGTTTAAGCTGTTAGGAAATGGTGAATTTAATTACTTAACCATAAGTCTAACAAATATACTATCTTCTTTAGAGACTGGTGGATTTATTGTTGAGCATTTACATATTTTACTCAATACACACATAACCCAACGTGTCTGTATATAGCCTTTAAAAATTAGCTCCACCAGTTGACACTATCAAAGTTATGTGCATAGTAAATAAATATACACAAACCTCTCATGTTTGAGGACAATAGAAAAATTGTGATAGAACAACCTTTTAATTAACAGTGATCACTCCATAAGGTGTTCTTGATCAGATCCAATTCAGTGTATGTACTTGTTACATTACACCCACTTGTCTGCTTAAAGTCACTACCTCAATGATGGAGTAAATCATCCTATCATATAGCAGCACAACAAGTGTAGGCTTCAGTGGTAATATTCAATTAATATCCACAGTCTAGAATAATTTAATAATCTATGAAAAATCATTACTCCCTGTCTTGGTTCCTTAACCTTTAACATGATTTTTCTACAGAGGTGACATCACATGCCATATTTAAACAATGAAATATACCTATAAAAATTTATAAATGTGAAAATAAAATTTTATTATCAAATAAAAAATGCATAGTATTGTTTTTGAGGGCACGTAATTCTAACAAGAACCACAAGAAAAGTAGTTAGAAAGATGCTAATTAATGACACTAATATGCTTATTTGATACAAGGGATGTGGGCTAAGTCAACTAATTCTAAATTCAAAAAAAAAAAAAAAAAAGATAAAGCTTAGTGGACTAAATATTTTTCTTGTTTTTAGTCCAATGGATAAAACTTCCATTTAATATTTTTGTATTTTGTACATGATACAAATTAATACGTGATTATTTTAAGACACGTGTCGTGTTTGTGTCGCGTTCAGTATATAAAAACACTAGATACAAGCCAAACTCTATAATAATTCCAGTCTGATACGTTGACAATTTTAACCATAAATGCTTTTTCAGGTTACACAATTTGCATGTGGTGGTTTCGTGATAGGCCTCCTATTCTGCCATAGCATATGTGATGGCCTAGGGGCTGCACAATTTCTAAATGCGATTGGCGAGCTGGCTAGAGGTGCTGAGCATCTAAGCACTGCACCAGTGTGGCAACGGGATTTTGTTCCACCACCACCTGAACAAGCAAAGGTCACTCCATTGCCAAACCGACCACCACCAATGCCCAACTATACACTCAACCATGCAAATGTAGACATAACGCTAGATCACATCAACCAGCTCAAGCAAGAATTTCGTCAATCAACAGGACACACTTGCTCTTCTTTCGAAGTTGTTGCTGCCAAATTTTGGAGCCGTCGAACACAAGCTATAAACTTTAAGCAAGATACTGAATTCAAGCTTGTGTTCTTTGCAAATTGCCGCCAGCTCTTGAACCCTCCCTTGCCAAACGGTTTCTATGGCAACTGCTTCTTCCCAGTGACAATCACAGCTTCAAGTGAGTCACTCACACAGGCATCAATTTCTGATGTTGTGAAGCTGATCCAAGAAGCAAAGGCTAAGCTCCCAGCTGAGTTTGACAAGTACATGAAGGGTGAGTCTATCAAAGATGGTGAAGACCCATTTGCACCACCACTTGCTTACACCACACTATTCATGTCGGAGTGGGGCAGACTGGGATTCAACCAAGTAGACTACGGGTGGGGCCCGCCAGTCCACATTGTTCCAATCCAAGGCTCAAGCATCATACCAGTTGGTATTGTGGGGTCCTTGCCTTTGCCAAGGAAAGGTGCTCGATTGACGACATGGTGTGTGGAGGAGGCTCATCGCCAACCTTTCCTCAATCAGATGATGACTTGACAATAACATGAATCTTCCCCGAAAAAGATCCAAAGTATAATTCCAATGGTTTAGACCATTTCAAAATCCTTGAACCTAATTGCTTCCTTTGCCTACATTAGGGATAAATAAAGCATGAAATCAAAGTATTTTGTGTAATAAATAATAGGCCTTGTTGGAATTGGTGTGATGGCAAGAATCTTCCCCTAAACTTATATATCGTGGATTTGAGCTCGAGAATCAGTCTCTTAAGGGGAAAAAAAAAACTATGTTGGAATTTTATGCACTTCTATTTAGATAATGCATTTATCTCACATATGTGTGTCTATATATATGTCTAAATAGTAAATACTACTATTAACAGAAATTTGAAATACAATAAGGCCAAAATGCAAAAATCCCTGAGATTTGGGTTAGTTGCAAAGAAACTCCTATACAACACAATTTTGTATTATTGAACCTTTTTGTTTAAGAATTAACCAAATTGATCCTTCTGCCAAAATTTCATTAAACTATAACCAGTGAAAAGTGGCCATGTATTATAAAAGATTCTTTTTTATGGAAACTTAATAAAAATTTTAAATAAAATTATAAAAAAAAAAGAAACACAAATTAAACCTGTTTGGATAATAAGAAAACAAATGAAGGAAAATTATCGGCAAGAGTAAAAGGCTACTTGCACTTAAAGTAATTAATACAATACAATACAATCTTCAATGAGAATATTTGCTCAATCTATCAATTTTTTTTATATACAAAATAGAAATTTTATTCTAGCCTAATCTAAGAGTATATGTATATAAAACTCCCTCCTAGAGACTTAAATCCTGGCCTTTGCCTCCCTCACCTCACAAGTATTTATACTTGTGGAGTGACCATCGCACCAAGGATGTGTAATGGTTGATCTATTAATTATAGATATCAAAGTAATTGCTACACTATTTTTAAGGCTAAGGCTAAAACTAATCCTAAGGATACCAAGTTCAAATATTGAATGATTTGATCTTCGTGTGTGTTATTCTTCTTTGTTTCTCCTTTTTATAATCTGCAAGTTCTTGTCGTCATTGTAAAAAAAAATTTCAAAACTCTGTTTCAGAGGAGAGAAATGAACGAAAAAGAATAGAAAAAAAAAATATTTTTTATATTATTCTTTTCATACCCTTATTTGAGAGTAATAAGGTCTATTTGGATACCGCAAAACTGAAAATTAAAAATATTGTAGCAAAATAATTTTTAAATGTGTGAATAGTGCCGTAAAACCCAGTTTTAAGGAAAATTTTGCTGAATTAAACAACTTGTGGGTCCCGTGAACAGTGAACAGGACCCACTTATAGAGACGCAAACGCGCTGAAATTTCATTTCAACACAATCCAAACCCAACCTTAATGGAGGAAATGTAAATATCATTCCATTGTTTGGAAGTATAAATGAGAGAGAATAGCATGGATTGTAAGAAACACCCATTTTCTTAATTTTTCCTTAAAACCTCAAATTTTTATTTCTCAAAATTGGAAGGAATCAAAATGAATGAAATTACATTTAATAAATTTTCCACTGGAACTCCCCAAAATACTGCATGTACATTCAATCCTTTATTTTTTAAATAGAGATATAATAGAAAATATTGTTATAAAATTATTTGTTTAATTCCTTCTAATGTTACTCTCAAATAGAATTACTTATATTTCATTTATTTATTTTAAAACATTCAAACAAGATTTCTTAAATTCAATTTTTATTTTTATTGAGTTTATTCTTCACACTAACCACTCATCTTACCTATGCATCAAATACCCTTTCTACTAGAACAGCCAACCTCGCATTCTTTATCCCTTTGTACCATGTTAAGTCTATTATTTGGCCCAAATCTTCATGGACAAACTTTATTAAGTCGGGGCTTGGTCAAAGTTTGGGTTCTATTATTATTTATTTTTCTTTATTATCCATAAAGTTTTTTTTTCTTCATAATTTGATAATTGAGAGAGAGAAAATTTAAAGCCTAGAGATAAATTCCAATTAGTTAAGTTATAAAGTTCTTAGCTATCTATAAACTATAATGTATAGTTTATATTGTATGAAGTTCTCTATTATTTCAATGCTTTAAGGCAAGGTACTTTCCTCAATGTAATTTTTTGGAAACGACTGAGTCACCAAATTGTTCTTATGTATGGAAGAGTATGGTTGCTGCATTACCTATTCTTAAGAATGGGTGTTGTTGGCGAGTGGGGAATGGTGAATCCATCAAAGTATACTTGGATAAATGGATACCTAAATGCTTAGCAAATAGGATTCTGCACTGGGGACAAGATGCAGATAGAGAGATGCTAGTGTCGGAGTTTATTCATACTAAATTAAATGGGTGGAGATGTGATACTATTCTGGAAAAATTTTGTGAGGAGGAGGCTACTGCTATCTGCAAAATCCCATTGAGCCGAAGGAAAATTGTTGATTCAGTGGTATGGATGCATACCAAGCATGGGAAATATTCTGTTAAGTCCGGGTATCATCTGGCAAGGAAAGTGATAAGGAATGATGATGAGGTTGGCAGCTCAGTAGGGGTTGGTGGTCAGCAAATATGGAAGAAACTTTGGCAGCTACATGTGCCAAACAAAATTAAAAAATTCGAGTGGAGAGCTTGCCAAAATATTCTACCAACCCGAATGAATCTTGCTCGATAGAAAATAATATCTGAGATGGGATGCCAATGCTGCACAGGGGTGCCTGAATCTGCAATACATGCAATCTGGGAGTGTGGAGTTGCGCAAGACGTGTGGGCTGGCTGTGCTATAAGGTTGCAGAAATGTACCACTAATTTCCCTAACACTATGGCTTTGTTTGAGTATGTTTTGGACAGGTTTTCAGTAGCTGAGATGGAGGAGTTCCTTGTTCAAGCCTGGTTTATTTGGAATCAAAGAAATTCCATTGTACATGGAGGACAAATGAGGGACCTGAAGTGGCTGAATCATAGAGCAGGGGAGTATTTAGATGAGTATCGAAATGCTCAAACTCATATAACTATTCCACACACAGAGCCACAGACAAGACAAAGATGGAAACCACCCCCTTCACAATTGTACAAGCTTAACTTCGATGCTGCGGTATTTGATGGAATTCAGAGATCGGGATTTGGAGCTGTAATCAAAAATTCTGCAGTTGAATTAATGGCGGCAATGTCTGTCAAAGGACCCTCGGTTAGTTGCAGTGAAGAAACAAAGGCGTTGGCGTGTCGAAAAGCTCTCGAATTCGCTGTGGAGTCGGGTTTTGCTGAGTTGATCATAGAGGGTGATAACGTTGCTATCATGAAGGCAGTAGCAAGCACTGCAGGCGATCATTCTTTGCTGGGACATGTGTATGAGGATATTAGATGCAGCATTCATGGTTTGCAATATGCTGACATAAGTTGTATTAGAAGAGGGGGAAACCAGGTTGCCCATATTTTGGCCAAATATGCTAGAAATGTTGATAATGAATTGTATTGGCTAGAGGACTCTCCTCCCCGGTTATAAAAGCCTTATATCAGGATTGTTTAAACATGAATGAATGAATATTGGTTTTGCTTTCAAAAAGAGAAAAGAAAAAAAAAAAAAAAAAAACTTGTAGGATTCTAGCGGCAAGCATCATACTATCATTTCTCACTCTATTTTTTTTTTTTTTGAATGAAATGTTCAAATTCTTAGATATAACTAGTGTGGGCTGATCTAAGGGCATATATATCAAGCAGCAAAGTTAAGCCATTGGCGCCGTGCTATCTTTTCTCACTCTGACTTTTTGAATGAAATATTCAAATTCTTAGGCATAACTAGCGTGGGCCACTATCCCAAAAAAAAAAAATAGCGTGGACTGTGCTAAGGGCCATATGTATCAGGCCCAGTATATATACATATATAAAATAGTATATTCTAACTAGATATCACTTCTTCTCTATTAACGTCTTGAAACTCTCCTAGT
Source organism: Castanea sativa (assembly GCF_040712315.1). Lineage (NCBI taxonomy): Eukaryota > Viridiplantae > Streptophyta > Magnoliopsida > Fagales > Fagaceae > Castanea > Castanea sativa. Next base: position 42,983,593 of record NC_134023.1, on the reverse strand, counting down.
TAGAGTATTTTCATCTGGAAATTGCATCTTATCCTATTTTACCATATCAAAAAGTTACTTTATCAATTATACTATACTATTTTACAATATTTTCAATATCCCAACTTTTATTTTACAATACAACACATTAAAATAATATTTCTACACAATAAAATAATATATCTCAAAATCACCATCATTTACAATGCAACATATTATTTATTCTCTCTCTCATTCTTTCTATTCAAGAACAACACAAATTTACTGAAACCACCATCACCACAAGCCCGCCACCGCTGCACTGCACACATCGGACACCACCACCAACAGCAGCAACCCATAATCTACCATCAACACCACAAAAAAAAAAAAAGTGGAGAGTTTATAGCACCAATCCACCATCAACACAATCAACACTAAATGCAGCAACCCACGGTCCCCACCACCGTAAGCAAAACCCAAACCCATAGCAAGCAAAACCCAAACCCACGGTGGCAAACCCACGGCCACAATCAATAAACACCACCAACCAAAAACCCAAAACAACAAACCCATCCACCACTCCACCACTCACCACAAACCCATACCACCAAACCAACCAACCAGCCACCGCCGTTGAAAATCTGAAGAACACCACCCGCTCCGACCATCAACACCACCAAAAAAAAGGCAACCCACGGTCCCCACAACCCGCGGCGGCAAACCCATACCTAGACCCACAACAAACCCGAACCATCAGAACCCACCTATAGCAAACCCCATCAAAACCCATTCCAAAAATCCAACACAATCAACACAAACCCAAACCGCCGCCACCACCTACCCATAGCAAACCCCATCAAAATTCAACACAATCAAAATCCAACACAATCAACACATTCAAAGAACACCACCCTCTCCAACCATCAACACCATGCCGCCGCCACCCATCGGCCTAAAACCCAAACCCATAATCACACCGATCCATGTCGCTGCCGTCAACCAAAGAGAGAGAAAGCAAGCCTCATCGCCACCGTCAGCCAGGCCGATCTGCAACGAGAAAGAGGATAAATAATGGGAGTGGTGGCTCACCATGGTGTGGTGGCTATAGGTTTTGGGTCTGAAGAGAGAACAAAGAGGGCAGAGAAAATGAGAAATAACAAGAGAGAGAGAGGGAGGAGTGAGAGAGAGAAAGTGTTGGAATTGTTTAATAAAAAGTAGGAGAGAGAGAGAATTAAATAATAATAATCAGTTTACCATTCAGCTACAGTACCATCATACATTTATGATGATACTGTAGCAATATGGCAAAAAAAATTGGCTTTTTACAAGTTTCCACTTTCGAATGCTAAGCTCCTATGGGCTTGAATGCTAAATTTTCCTTACATTTGGCATTTCGCAAGCCCAATGCGAATGCTCTTAGCATCCTCCATGGAAGTGCCTAGCCATTGGATCAACACATTATTAATATATATATATATATATATATATATATATGAGCAAGACTTAGGTACAGTACTTAGGTGTTGTTCTTTAAATTCCCATTTTAAGATTCTGCCATATGGGTTTTTTCTTATGAGATAGAAGTGTATTTTTTTAGTTAAGTAACCACATAGCGAAATCTAAAGAAGGAAACTTAAGAAACAGCACATAAGGTACTGTACCTAAGTTTTGTCCTATATATATATATATTGACAAGTTATATCCTTTCTTGACCACACCTCATGGTTGTTCACCTGGTTCTCTAGTGGTCTCTTTGGATTTGTGGGGAGGGAAGAAGGAGGAATAGAATCAATGGCAGCTCTAGAAATATTTTCTATAGGAGTCATTCAATTTTCGTTAAAGAAGTTGACAATGACCTTTTTGTACATAATGTTTTTCTTTTTTTCATCTTGATTGTGGCAGGAAAAAGAGTAAAAACGAGACCCAGGCTTGATACTGTTACTATTTGCTCACACAATTCATTTCTAGAGATGAGATGCAAGGTCAACCTTTAAGTACCCGCTTCAAAGTTAGATCAAAAAGATTAATGTAGCAATTAATATTTAGTTAGAGATTGCTAGAAAATGGCTAAGTGTTCGTCCTCAAGTTTAGTCTGTGGTTGGTGTTACAGATGGATGTCTACTATTTCTTTTTCTCTTTCCAAATTTCTCCCTCGCCCTTGATTCGAAGGCTTCTTGGCTTTATATAACTTAGCCAAGATGCATCTGGATCTTACATTTGGAAGGTCATGATCAAACTATCTTGATACTTGTCCCATTAAGAACTTGCTAGAAGGTTTCTACACTAAGACATTAGCTGTGAGACTACTACTCAGAGTCATTTCCCCATTAATGCGGCCAGTTAAGTGGTTGCAGTGCATTTAATGCGGAAGGGATGACCACTTTGTCGTATCTTTTACTTCTCTTCCTTGTTGAATACCTAGTTACTTTTGTTCCCCCTCGGATTGCCCCTTGCCTCCTTTGACCCTGCCCCTTGACCTTTTGAGGTTAGGCAAATTTCCTCGGCGCCCTCACCCGCTATGGTCACGCAACCCAAGCATGGATTAAATGTACACTTTCCGAGGTCAATTTGTCCCTGAGGTTTACCTCCATATGAACTTCATCAACTGGCTTGGATCCTTGTCCCCCCACATTGATCATTTTGGATGATAAGATGAAATTTTTTTGCAACCTATGATTCAAAGGAAGATTTTTCAAGTTAACATGAGTGTTTTTAGATAATAAATCTTAAGTAGGAGATGAATCATGCAGTATAATGATATTTTCTTATAAAAAAAATTATATATAGTACAACAAGAGAATAAAGTATAAAAATAAGTTCATTGAACATATTGTTTCTTAGTATATTGAAGATTAGTGTTGTTAAAATTAAAATTTGGAAATTATCTATTGCGGCTTAATATAATAAAGTTATTAATTTTTATTGTTAAGTAAACTTTAATTATTATTACTTAGAATATTTTTAATTTTTAATTTATTAGTTTTGGTCTTTACTCTTTTCAATTATTTTATTTAATAATTCAACTTAACTTTGACAACTTATTAGTTTTATAACTCATTAAAAACATTTTTTATGTGTCTTTTGCATTACTCTATTAAGAATTCAACACAATAATAAAATCATTAAAATAAAATAAAAATTGTTGTCACTTCTCAATTCCCACTTTCATTGCCTCACACTTAATTGTCTTTTAATGTTAGTTATTTACATTTTACTACTGTAGAGATGAAAGGCCCAGAAATGTATATTGGGTCGTGAGCCTTGTCCGAGGAAGTTTAATAGTCCGAGGATAAGTAGATGTTAGGGAAGAAGTATGAGTCAGAATGTCACGGAAGGATTATAACCATGAAGGTTTGGGAAGGTAGTCTGAGGGGGAAGGTAAAAGCTGAGGTCAAAAAGTTTGATCTGCCATCAAGATTGATATGCATGAAATATATACAATAAAGTTCCATCAGATTTGCATAGTTAGACTTGTTTTTATATTATTTTGTGACTAATTATATATTATATTTGTTTTGTGGAAAATAAAGGCTATTCACAATTGAGAAGCTGAACAAGTTACAAATTTAAATGCTAGGTGGGTCATGCCGATTATAAAGCTAATTCAAGAGAAGAGTGCTTGCCATGAAGTAAAGATTCAGCCCAAGTAAACGTCCAGCCCAGGTGTGAATTCAAAAGAAGACCAAAAGCAAAGAAAGAAAAATAAGAAGAAGCCAAGATGCATTCCAACGTGTAAGAAGTTTGCAAGGAAAGAAACTCTAAAAGCAAGCACAGGTGTCACGAAAGGAAAACACAACCAACGTGGTGGGCTTTAGAGTCCAAATTTGTTAATTGTTGGTGGGCCTCTCTATTTCTTATTGAAACACAAACACTCTTGGGCTGGTCTTTGGTTTCGGCTGGGCACAACTTGAAGCTTAGCATGGCGGCTTCTCTTTGAAGTGCGTATGTCTTTGTGTGATATAAACAGGAGCAAACAGAAAATTAAGAGGGAGTTAGCGGCTAGCCGCTAGGACTGGAGCACAGGCAGCAGTACGCAATTTTCTTTGTGATTTTTCCCTAGGACTGTGACTATTTCTTTCTCTATTTTATGGTCTAGTTTAATGTTAAAATTTTTTTATTTTTGTATTTTATTTTAATTACTATGAGTAGCTAAATTTATAATTAAGGTTGAGGATGAAACCTTGTTAAGGAATATTAGTAATATTTATGTGATTTAATTTTTCCCATAATAGTTATTCTTTAATAATTTAAATTGTTCTTGTTTCATATCAATTGACTGAAATGAGATTCTAGATATGAGTTCAATCATGTTTTTCTCATAATTTAGGATTTGTCTTAATTAATTGAATGCTTGGTTTATTAATTCTTGATTATAGAATTGGATATATCTTGTGATTTATTTGGCTACGGATACAATTAATTATTTGATTTTATACTTAAGAAACGAAGAAGAACATGCTTTTTATTTTTAAACATAAATTTTAATGAGAATATTTTTCATGATAGCAAGATTGATTTCCAAATTGTTATGTAGTGAGTTGGGAAAAATTAATGATCATAAATATATGTTGATATGACTTACAAGGCGGATTCCAAAACCTTGATTCATTTCCCTTGATTGTTTACATCTTTTTATTACTTTATATCTTTTGCTTAGTTTAACTATTTGCTTAATTTTATTATTTGCTTAGTTTATTTAATTTCAAAACAACCAATTTTTATTAAACTAGATTAGGATTAATTTAGTTATGATTTAATTAATTTTCCTACGTTCATTCAAGTCCTTGTGGGTTCGACCTCGTTCTTGTCAAACTATACTTTGGTACGATTCATACACTTGCGAGTATTTTAAAATTTCACAACAAACAGCAACACTCCGGAGGATTCTACTGATAAAGATAAACATCAGGAGACAATAAGAAAAAGGAAAACTAAGAAATATCTAAGAGAAAACTACCACCACCGCATTAAAAGCTCTACAGCTAACCCTCTGGCCGCATTAATGTGGAGATGATACCTGAACAATGGTATTCAGCCTTACAACTAATCTCAAAAATTTCAGAAAGGTGCTGATGGGACAAGGATTAAAGCCAACAACTTAACCTACAAATAAAGGGTGGAGATGAAGAAAAACAACAAAATATAAGGAGGAAAGGCCTCCTTGATAAGGGATCTATCTGAGAATCTGAAGAAAGAGCACGGTAGCAACATTAACTAAAATTGTAATCAAGTCTAAAAGAAATATATTCAAGAACTATTCTCCTCAGACTTTGCCGAGGAAGTATTTCTTTGCATAAAGCTTGTTTTTCTTTGCTTTCTTATGATCTTTGGTCCATTGTGAGCATTGTTCAATTCATTGGAACCTAGTTTTTAGCCAATCTCTACAAATTCATTGTGTTGGGCTCTTTGGGCCTTAACCCTATTATCTCTTGGGCTTAGGATCCAAAACCTGCCCTTATAATTGGTGTCGTCTGTGGGGAATTACTTGAGCTTTAGTGAAATCAACGTTCAACTATGATAGGTTCGGGGCCTAACTGAGAAGAGTCTGTTGGTTCCTAACTTCAAGATTAGTTTCTCAATCTTGAACGAAGAAGTGACCGAGAGGTTAGTGTGCACACCACACACACTAGTAGGAGCCAATCTTGAGGTGGGAGTCACATCTCTCATAAGGAAAATACTAGAAGCATGCAACTGGAGATTGACCATTTGCGAAGGAGGTTACGCCGCGAGCGACATAGAGCAACTCCTTCAAGTTCTGACCATTCTTCTAGTGATGATAGTGATAATAGCTACCGATCTAGGTCAAGGACTTATTCAACTTGCACACAAGCTCCTCCTTGCTGGGCAAGCCTGGAGGAAGACACATATACACTTCTTCATGCAAATCACCATGAAGAAATGCATTGTTTACATCCAATTGGTGAAGAGTCCAGCCTTGCACAGCAACCAAAACCAAGAAAAGCTTAACAGTCACCATCTTGGCAACAGGAGAGAAGGTCTTAGTATAATCCAAACCCTCCTATTGAGTATAACCTTTGGCAACTAGCCTTGCTTTGTACCTCTCTACACTACCATTTGACTTGTATTTGATTTTAAAGACCCATTTACAACCAAAAACCCTTTTATTTGGAGGCAAAGGAACAAGAGACCAAGTGTTATTGAGTTCTAAAGTCTGAATTTTAGTTGTCATGGCAGCATCCCAATTAGGATCACCAACTGCCTGATGGTAAAACTGTGGTTCCTGAATTATGGAGATATTATTGCAGAAATGAGAGAAAGAAGGAGAGAATTTGTGACTAGAAATATAATTGGCAATAGGGTATTTTGTGGGAGCAACATTGCACTTATAAGCTTGAAGATAAGCAGGTGGTCTAGAGACTCTAGTAGACGTCCTAGGGACAGGAGTGGTTGGAACAAGATTAGCTGGAAGCAAATGAGGAGCACAGACAGGTTCAATGGACAAAGAAGAAGAAGTAATATTAGAAATAGAAGCAGTAATGTCATTAGGAACAAAAACAGACAAATTCTCAGGAAGATCAATAAATTGTTCTTCAAGAATAGTGGAATCAATATAAACTAAAGGGTTTGGTATAGGAGCAGAATGGTGAATAGAATCAGTGACCGGTAGAGGTGGAGCATCAGGAAAACAATCATGATAAAAAAGGTCAGGTTGAGATAAAGGAACAAAAGCAAGAAGAGACTTAAAGGGAAATACATATTCATGAAAAAGAACATCTCTAGAAATGAAAGAAGATCTGGTTTGCAAATTCAAGAGCTCATAACCCTTAACCCCAAAAGGATACCCCAAGAAAACACACTTAAGAGCCCTAGGGTCAAACTTGCCTCTATTGTGAGAAAGAGTAGAAGCAAAACATAGACAACCAAACACTTTGAGATGTGAATAATCTGGAAGTTTATTGTAAAGAAGCTCAAAAGGAGATTTGTCGTTCAAAAGAGGATAAGGTAGTTTTCTTTATAAGATGTACAGCAATGAGGATACAATCACCCCAATAAGCAATAGGAGCATTTGATTGAAGCCTTAAAGCTCTAGCAACACAAATTATATGTTGATGTTTTCTCTCCACAACAGAATTTTGTTGTGGAGTGGCAACACAACTATGTTGATGAATGATGCCATGAAGCTTAAAGAATTCAATCATTTGAAATTTAAGTCCATTGTCTATCCTAAAGACTTTAATAGACTTACCAAATTGATTTTTAATCATGGTATAAAAGGATTGTAATAAGGATCTAGTTTCAGACTTAGATTTCATAAGAAAACCCAAGTTGATCTAGCACAATCATTAACAATGGTAAGAAAATACTTGTGACCTACAACAGTAGGTACCACATAGGGACCCCATATATCACAATGTATCAAATCAAATGGAAATTCAGAAACATGATTATGAAAAGGAAAAGGAAGCCTTTTATACTTAGCTAGAGGGCAAATTTCACAAATTTCATTAGAAATAGAATTGAGATTAAGAAGTACATTTTTCAAAACAGAAATCTTAGCATCAAAGGGATGCCCAAGTCTGGAGTGCCAGACAGAAGCTGGAATTTTGACATTATTGACTACGTGAGATTTATTTGTACTAAAAGTGGAATGAAAAACATAATTAAAAATAGATTGAAAGGATGGAGTAGCTTGGGACTGAGTTGGAATGGCACAAGTTTCAGAAGGGCTATGTTGAAGGAGATACAACCCATCATGAACTCCACCCATACCAATCGTCCTCCAGCAATTGAGGTCCTAAATGAAACAGAAAGTAGACAAGAAAATGAGACAACAATGCATTTTCTTGGTGAGTTGGCTGACTGATAAAAGGTTGAAAGAAAAATATTGAACACAAAGCACATTGGTTAAGACTAGATTTTCCGAAAGACATATAGAACCAATATGAGTTACCAAAGCAGTCTCACCATTAAGAAGTGCAACCACACAATTAACAGCAGTAAAATCAGTCAACAGATGAATAGAATACACTATATGGCCTGTTGCTCCAGTGTCAATAACCCAAGTATTACCACCAAAAGCTGTTTTATGTGTAATTTGAGTAGAAAAAACTGAATGCCTCAAATCAGGACAAGTAGAATTAAACGTACCTACCATGGTGAGAGCATCTATGGCACCGGAAGAAGAAGGCACAACTGGATTAGGCTTAATCACATTGTTGGCCATGTGTGCTTTCTTGTTGCCCATATTGAACTGAGTCTCCTTACCACCAAAGGTGAGATGAGTAGCTTGCATTTGAGTCCCCAACATGGTCAAAAACTGCTAACATTACTCTTGAGTGAAAGGAAAAATAGCAGATGTATGACCATTGTCTACACAAGCCTTTTGAACATTAACTTGATTTACCATAAAGTTCTTGCCTTTAGGTTTGAAGCCTGGAGGAAAACCATGTAGCTTGAAGCATTTCTCCATGACATGTCCAAGCTTCCCATAGTGAGTGCATATAGGTTTGTCTCTACCCTTGGAATTCTTTCCTCCAGAAGCACCAAAATTACCAAAGAAACCAGGGAAATTGGGATTGGAATTGACATTAGAACCTTTCACTGCAAGAGTAGTAGACTCTATGTGAACATAATTGCCAAGCCCTACACTCCTCTGCCTCTCTTCTTGAATTAACAAGGAGTAGACTTTGTTAATGGTTGGCAATGGTTCCATCAACAAGATTTGTCCTTTGATCTGAGAGTATGACTTGTTGAGCCACATCAGAAATTGCATGACCGATTCTTGAAGACAAATATCTTCAAGCTTTTGAGGCAAATTACAGGTACACTTTCCACAAGAACAAGTAGGAGTAGGCCTAAAATTCTGAAGTTGATCCCAAAATAGCTTCAACTGAGTAAAATAATTGGTAATTGAAGACTCACCCCTGACACATTGAAGCTATATCTTTCTGAAGTTGGAAAACCCTAAGTCCATTCCCTTGAGAATGTGTATCCCTGAGATCATTCCAGATTTCCAGAGCAGTGTCTCTATAGGTGATACTCACTCGAATTTGAGGTGACACAGCCTTCATCAACCAAGAACCTACCATGTTGTCATAGCGAATCCAAGCATCAACTGCTTCTAGAGTCTTTATCAATGGTGAAGAGAGAGTAATGCTACCATTGACAAAGCCAAACTTATTCTCGGCAACCAATGCTTTCCTTATTGAACGAACCCAAGCATGGTAATTCTCACCAATCAACGGTTCAGACACAAGCATGGCTCCAGGACTTTCAGCATGATGAAGAAACAGAGGATTTGAGATATCCTCTATGAGTGCAGGATCTTGCACAGAGGAAGAAGACGAAGTATTAGTTGCTTCAGCCATTGACGAAGCTTCAAAGCTCTCAAGAACAAACCCTAGAAATTTTGGGAGAAAATAGAGCAGGAAGGCTCTAATACCATATGAAATTTACTGAGAAAATGATTTCATTGATCTAAGTAAAACAGAGATAATTACAAGTCTTTATATAGCATCACTAAGCAACAAAACCAAGCCAAAACTAAGTTAACTGATCTAACAAACTTCCTAACTAACTAACAGAGGTGTACAATTAAGTTAATCACATGTAAGTCACATGTCCACTAACTATACTACATGTAGCTTTTATACTTAAACTACTTGTTGTTGACCTCTGCTTCAGCTCTACACCTACCTGGACTTCTGGACTTGTGTGATTCACTCAGTTGCTCTAGTTTCTTTGACTTCTGATAAATTATGGTACCCACATGGTTTTTACTGTTTATGAAATAAATCTTCCATCTAATATTTACAATGAGTGTTTTTTTTTTAATTTAATATTTTTTTAGATACGATAGAATTTCAACTTATAAAATAAAATATTTTTAAAAAAAAAAAAATTTACCAATTGAGCTAACCGAAACCCGAGAGTTTAAACAATATATATAGACCACAAAAAGTCACAAATAAAGTATTATAATTGTTAGAAGAGAATCAGAAACAATCTCTTAACATTCACAAACGCCTTAAATATCAAGTGGTGCAACTCTTAACAATAAATTATATTAGAAAATGTGCTTGAATTTCTCAACGCTCAAAATAGTCAAATTTCTACCGTAAATTTGGCAAGGTCACAACAAATGCATTTTTAACTTGGAGTAATTCTTAAGAGTAATTTTCCTTTAACTTGTTTTCTTATTGTTTCTTTTATTCATCTCTTCAAAAGAAATAATAATACTCTTCCACTTCCAAAAGTGGGATCAAACAATATTTTTTCATGGGTAAAGTGGGATCAAACTTGTATTATAATATATTTGTTAATTAATTATTTAAATAGAAAAAAATATTATAGCACTCATATAATTGAGTGCAAAGTAACATAAGATATTATTTTTCACATTTAACTCCAAAAATCACCCAAATTAATTTAGTCAAACTTGTGAAAATAGCATCAAAGTAGAGTATTTTGAAATATAATTGTGTAAAATAAAAAATAAAAATGTCATGCTAAAATAGATATAAAAAAAAGGAAAAAAAAATTGTACCTATTGCTACAGCTCTTCAAGAATTCAAAATTGTAGATATAAAATATGTTTTTTGAAATAAAATCTTCTTGAAAGTTTTTAGATAGTGAGTGTTTGTTTGGCTTGACTAATTTTGATAATTTATTTTACTATTTAGTTTATTTTTGATATTATTCATGAATTTCATTATACTTTTTGGTATTATTTATAAGTTTTACTATACTATTTCAGCTAACTTTTACTTTTATTTACAGTATTTTTATAAAAAAAATTTCAGCTTAAACAAAATAACCAACCCCAAACGGTTAATAACTGATATCTAGCTAACAGCCACTCCCACAGTCCCACTTCTGCGTCACTTCTTTTTATTTTAATTTTGTCATTTTTAGTGGCCAAATAGTCAGAGTAACGTATTTTTGCTAAGGAATTACTGGTGGGGCCGCCATTGGTTCACGACATCCTCATATTTTTAGAAACGATTGTAATCATTATAGCAATGCGCCTACCTCGCATCAGTCATCATTTTTAGCATTCCACAAACAAATCCAACTAGTGTTCCTGAAAAAAGAAAAAAAGAAATGGCTGAAGGAGTTTTGTTCGAACTTGCAGGCAGAGTCCTTGGAGCGTTGACTTCTTTAACTCTCGAAGAGATTCAGTTGTCCTTGGGTGTCAAAGCTGAGCTTGAAAATCTAACGAATACGGTTTCCACCATCCAAGCTGTGATTCTAGATGCAGAAAAGCGGAGTTCTCATAACCTTGAGATCAAAGATTGGCTTAGAAAGCTCAAAGATGTCATCCTTGATGCAGATGACTTGTTAGATGACTTCTCCACAGAAGTTTTGCGGCACAAAGTGATGGTTGGAGATGTGATGACAAAGGAGGTATGTACTTTCTACTCAAGTTCTAACCAGCTTGTTTTTAGTCCTAAGATGGGTCATAAAATAAAGGCCATTAGAGAGAGTTTAAATGGCATTGCAGATGATAGGGCTAAGTTCCACTTTATGGAAAGCCCCATTGAACCTCAAATGATGAATAGGGAAAGAGAAACTTATTCTTTTGTGCCAGAAGAAGAAGTTGTTGGGAGAGAAGATGACAAAAATGCAATTGTAGAATGTCTTTTGGATAATAATGTTGTAGAAAATGTTTCAATTATTTCGATAGTTGGTATGGGTGGGTTAGGCAAGACCACACTAGCTCAACTGATTTACAATGATAAGATTGTTAATAAAACTTTTGAGTTGAAACTTTGGATTTGTGTCTCTAGTAACTTTGATGTAAAACAAATTGTTAAAGCAATTCTAGAACATTTGATTGATGAGAAGCTTAAAGAAAGCCTTGAAATCTTGCAAACGCAACTTCGAGATAAACTTAATGGAAAAAAATATTTGCTTGTTTTGGATGATATGTGGAATGAGGATAATAATAAATGGTTTCTCTTGAAAAATTTGTTAATGGTTGGTGCAAGGGGAAGTAGGATAATGGTAACAACACGCTCTGAAAAGGTAGCAATGATAATAGGCACAACTTTACGTTATCCTCTAAAAGGCCTAACTGAAGAAAAGGCTTGGAGTTTATTTGTAAAAATAGCATTTGAACAAGGCCAAGAACCAGAGAACCAAGCCCTTGTAGGCCTAGGAAAGGAGATTATGAATAATCGTGCTGGGGTACCTCTTGTTATAAGAACAATAGCAAGCTTACTACGTTCGAAGACTTCGGAAAATGAGTGGTGGTCTTTTAAAAATTATGAACTCTCAAAAATAGCTCAAGAAGAAAATGATATCTCATCAACACTTAAGTTGAGTTATGATCATCTACCCCCATACTTAAAGCAATGCTTTGCTTATTGTAGTTTATTTCCCAAAGATTACAAGATTCAAGTAAAAACATTAATTGATCTTTGGGCAGCGCAAGGTTTTATTAAATTATCAGATCCAAAGCAATGTGTGGAGGATGTTGGCAGAGAGTACTTTATGGTGTTACTTTGGAGGTCATTTTTCCAAGATATAGGAAAAGATGAACATGGCAATATTATATGGTGCAAAATGCATAATCTCATGCATGATCTTGCAACTTTGGTGTCTGGGATGGAAAGTGTTGTATTAAATTCAAGTGGGGAGAAAATTGGTGAAAAAGTTCGTCATCTATCATTTAATCTTATGGATCCAATCACCACGCTTAATGGAAGGAAGATGCGAACAGTTCTTGCATCTAGTGTTGGGGGAAATTTAGGTAATTTAACTTGTGATGCACTTGTTTCAAATCTAAAGTATTTGCGCACATTGGATTTAAGTAATTTACGACTACGTGCATTGCCAAGTTCAATTGGAGAGTTGAAACATTTAAGATATCTAGATGTATCTGAAAATCGAGATATTAAAATTCTCCCAAATTCCATTACTAGGCTACAGAATTTGCAGACCCTAAAACTCAATAATTGTGGATCTCTTAGGGAATTACCCATTGACACCAAAAATTGGTCAATCTTAGGCATCTAGATGTTACTAATTGTTTAAAATTGACTCATATGCCCCATGGACTAGGGCAATTAACTTCTCTTGAGATACTACCACAGTTTATTGTGAGTAAGAGAGGTTCTAGAACTAGGTCTAGTTGTGGGCTAAGTGAATTGAAGGAGTTGAGCAATTTGGGAGGATGCTTATGGATTGGATATCTAGGACATGAAAAAGAGGACATGCTGGAATGTCAAGCTGCAAATATGAAGGAGAAACAACATCTTCAACAATTGATTTTACGGTGGGATCGATTACAGAATGGAGAAACCACATGTTGTGATGAAATGGCATTGAAATGGCTCCAACCACATCCAAATCTTAAAGCATTGGAGTTATGGTCTTATATGGGTGTGACAATTCCAAATTGGATCTCTTTGCTCACTAATCTTGTCAATTTGGAATTTTGGCATACTCACAAATGCCATCACCTCCTACCGTTATATCAACTCCCTTTTCTCAAGTCTCTCAGTCTTGTAGATATGGGAGAGCTTGAATACATATCAGAAGACACTATTAGTCTATCCTTTACTTCATCGTTGTCTTTCTCGAAAACATTATTTTTCCCATCCTTAATTACTCTCACATTATGCGCTTGCCCCAATGTGAAAGGATGGTGGAGGATAGGCGATAACACTCAACCAGAGCATTTGTTAGTACCATCATTTCCTCATCTTTCGGAATTAGAAATTAGTTTTTGCCCGAACCTGACTTGCATGCCACTATTTCCATATCTCAAAGAAGGGTTGACATTGACTGAAGTTAGCTCCAAAGTATTGCAACAAACAATGGATATGGTAGTAACACAGAACCCATCAACGGCATTCTCAACCTCCTCATGTTGCTTTCCTCTTTCTGAATTAGAGACTTTGCAGTTAGAATGGGTTAATGATTTAGAATCACTTCCAGATGCATGGCTACGAAATCTTGTCTCACTTCGGAGACTTTCCATTTTCAACTGTAATGGACTTAGGTCTTTCCCTGGTGGAGGCATTCAACATCTCACCTCGCTTCAAGATATGAAAATTTGGGACTGTAATGAGCTTGTTTTACTAAATGATGAAGATGATGGTATGCAATGGCAAGGCCTTAGGAGCCTTAGTTCACTCTATTTTACTGGACTTCCAAAACTGCTGTCTCTACCAAATGGACTTCAACATATTACCACTCTTCAAAAACTCCAAATTCGTGATTGTCCTCATTTGACAGCTTTACCAGAGTGGATAGGTAACCTCAAATCACTTCAAGAGCTTAACATTAGCAAATGGCCCAATTTGACATCATTGCCTCAAGAGATTTGTTATCTCACCTCTTTACAAGACTTGGAGATTGAAAATTGTCCTAATTTGATTGCTTTACCAGAGTGGATAGGTAATCTCACATTACTACAAAGGTTTAAAATTGACGAATACCCCAATTTGATATCATTGCCTGATGGAATGCGCCATCTCACCTCTTTACAATATCTTAACATCGAAAATTGTCGTAATTTGATGGCTTTACCTGAGTGGATAGGCAACCTCTCATCACTACAAAAGCTTGAAATTAGCCGTTGCCCCAATCTGACATCATTGCCTCAAGGGATTCGCCATCTCTCCGCTTTACAATGCCTTACAATTGCTAATTGTCCTCTTTTACGACAAAGATGTCAGAGACAGACAGGTGAAGATTGGCCTAAGATTGCTCATATTCCATATTTAGATGTGGATTGGTACCTGCAGTATGCAATAGGTAAAATATATGTGTATGTTAATTCTAATTTTTCATACAATCAATCCCCTTCCTCTTCTTTGTGCTTTTGAGGGTTATAATATTTTGGAGAAAGTCATTGATATTTGACTTCTTGTGCAGAACCAATTGAGGCAAAAAATAAAGTTTGGCTCAAAATTCGGACCTTATTTGAAAACAGAAATTGTGCAACATGTCACAAAACTCAGTGGTAGTCATCTCTTCTCTCATATTTTTTTTTCCATCCAAAAAATTTTAATTAGACACATGATTTCTTCACATTATTAGAAGAAAGAAAAACAGCAACTTAAATTCTTTCAATTGTTTTAATTTGTTCTTCTGATTTATATCTTTGTATCTTCCACTCTGTTGATGGAATGATATACATGCAGAATCATAGCGAATTTCTTAGCGCATTGAGGGGAGGACTTAACCTGCAGGCAACTAACAGCAACAGTAACACTGAGGAATTACTTTATCATGAAGGTAGTAGTAGTTGTTGATTGTGTTTTTTGTTTTTTTGGGGAAAATTGGGGGGGGGGGGGGGGGGGTGTGGTATAGAGGTTTCCAACATATACATACTAACTAATTAAAAAATTATCATTTGAGGTAGTTCGTACTAAACAGCTAATTGTTCGAGTGGTTTTTTATATGGGATATTCTAGCTGAATAGATTGTTTCTTTTCCCAAATATTTTTCTGGGACTTGCATTATAAGTATGAAAGCATCACAATTTACAAAGATTGAAATCTCCATCTTAGTCTTCTAACTAAAAATCCATTTAGATTTTGAATTTGTTCAAACATTTGAACAAAAAATCTTTGTCGTTCACCTTTTTTTCTTTTCTCTTCATCCATCTTTCTAATGCTCAAGGCAGGACTTGACCATGACTTTTTTTGTTGGTTGATTTTTTTTGCTCTTCCTCTACTTCCTACAGCTGCTAGTGCAGCCATTCTTTTATCTGGAAGTATGTTTTTCCTAGTACTTTGATAATTGTTGCCTTATTATCGTTGTCCTGCCAAAAAGATATATATTTTTTGATCTAGTTCTACAAATGTTCTTAAAAGGAGTTGAATAAAAACGAAATATTTGTTCACTTACTCACATGTTTGTCTCTAGACTGACTCTTAAGTCCAAGAGGCAAAGAAGAACAAGTAAATGAGTCTAGTTTTTTCCTACATGCATGAATTCATACATTGATTGATTTGGAGTTTTTATCTGTTTGAAATTTACCAATCAAAAAGTGCGTTTGACAGCTTATTTGCATTTTTTTTTTTTGGAGACAATTTGTGACAATACCAAAATAAAGTTAAAAAACTGGCTAATTAGGACTTGAGGATATGGTCAACTTTCCTATTTCATCTGTTTTATAGAATAGATAGATTGTTAATGTTCATGGAAGCACCCAAGTTTAAGAACTTTTCATTTTTCGAGTGGTTGATATTTTGACTCTTTCTCTATCTCCTAGTTTTTATGTTTTATATGTGGGCTGGTGGGATTTGAATCTCTGTTTTTAACAAAAAAATCAGTTAAATACCACTAAATTACAAGACTATTGGTATCTTTCCGTTAAAGCCATAGCCCTTGGGTCTTATTTTTTGGCCATGGAATCAACATGAGGCAGTAATTTGCCTTTGTTTTTAGGTAAATAACTTCATAAATTTAAACACAAAACAAAAAAATTATTCACGTGTAGACAAATCCTTGACATATAGCGAATATGTGATTTACATTTGTGGATTTTCTTTGATTTATATCCCTTTAGTGTTTACATAGATTTTTATTCTTCAAATTGATATCAAGTACTCGAATGTGTTGTGTCATTTGTGTACACCTTGTAATTTTTTGTCCATGTAGAAATCAAATCCTTGCTTTCCCATTGATATAAGTGCTCTTTTTTCCAAAAGTCTGTTTCGAGTTTCGACAGTTAAGTGCCAAAGCCAGCTTTTGGTAGTAATTTAGGCTCTGGATTTTCCCACTTTTTTTTTTTGCTGAATTAAAAGAGGTTTTAGGTGTGGACTTATTGACCCACATCTTATGAGGGAATGTGTAATATCACAAGTATTAGAGCATCTACATCAGTGGATGTAAAAGTTTCTAAAATAAACATAACTACCAATTTTACACATTTTAAGCAAAAAAACACCTACATCAGTGGGTTTAAAAATGTCTAAAATTTTGTAAATCCATCCCGAGCTACAATAACCGTGTATATTAACACGGTTACTGTAGCTCGTTTATCCCATTATTTTATCATTTTCGTTCGCTCATTTTTTTTTCTCTCCTTTCCGTGCTTAACAAACCCAGCTAAAACTCAACTCCTCATCCTCTTCTTTTTCCTCAGATGCACACAAACACGCCTACACACAAACACATCCACACAGAAAATCAACATAGACACACTTGCTCAAAAAAAAAAAAAACATAGATACACAAACACAGATCGGCACTTGATTGGTGCTTGACTGGATCGGAGCGAATCGGAGCTAGGGAGAGTAGATCGGAGCGTGGATCGGAGCGGTCGAAGCTTGGATCAGAGCAGATCGGAGCTAGGAAGAGTAGATAAGAGCTCGGAGCTCGTGGATCAGAGCGGATCGGAGCTAACGAGAGTAGATTGGAGCTCGGATCGGAGCTAGAAAGAGTAGATCGGAGCGTATCAGAGTGGATCGGAGCGTATCGAAGTGGATCGGAGCTCGAAGCGAGTGGATCCGAGCGGATCGGGGTGGATCAGAGAGTTGATCGAGAGGGAGAGTTGATTTGAAATGGGTAGAGAGAAAGAGAGAGAGAGCGAAAGAGAAATGAAAGAGAAATGAAGAGAAGGAGAGAGAGCGAATTAGAAATGAAGAGAAGGAGAGAGAGGTGCGCGTATGTAGTCTAGTAGTTGAGAGAAATAATAAAAAAGTGAGGAAATTGATTATTTAATTAATAGAGGTGGTAGGATAGATGAACTGATGTGGGTGTTTTGTAAAAGTGAATGTGTAAAATCTTAAAAGTAGATTTTTTGTGTAAAGTAGACGGAATCTTTTACACGAGCTGATATGGTTGCTCTTACTATAGCCGCGTTCTTGTAAACACGGCTAAAAAAAACATGGATATAACTCGCATGTTTTGTAGTGAATAGAGTGTGTTACTACATGAACCTCACAACTCATATAAGTATGTGTGATGGGTAACAAAAGCTTTTTACTACTGAACTATACCTCTTGGATGGTTTTTAAGTACCAAAATTGCCATGCACCTTTCCTAGGTAAGAAAAAAAAAACCGAATTGAGTTGCTTTTTAATTTTGAACATTTTGACATTTTCCTAGTCAACTAAAAACATTTTTAGTTTGATTTGGATTTTAGGCCACGCCCAACACCTAAAAACGCGTTAAAGAAAATATTATTGAAATTACCACTAATTTTGTGAACTCTAAAATAGCTTTCAATAGTGCACCAAAATATTGAAAAAGATAAATTATAACATTTTTATGCCGATTGGCTCATTTCTCTCTTTTTTTTTTTTTTTTATTTAAAATCTTATGCATTGAATACATTTTTTTTTTTTTGATCTTGTAGTTTTTGTTATTTTTCTCAATCCATAGGTACAAATGTACAATTACAAATCATAATCCCAAAAAAATAAAATTGTATAAAGTACCTTGAAGTACAATAACTACATAGTATTCCATCCTTTTACATTAATATTAATAATAAATTCTACCATAAATTTAAGTAACGAGAAAAAGGGGGTACACGTGATTTTCGAAGGAGACTCAAAAATTTGCTTTGACGCCTTGGCCTCTGCTTCGGGCCCTCCAAACTCCCTCCAAACTGGTCTATACATGCCTCCATCTCCAACATTCAGTCGTTGGTTCAGTGTTTTGTTTCTTTTTCTTTTGCTTGGGTTAATAGAAGTTGTAATTCTGCAGCCCATGAAGCTGGCAGATGCTCCCTTCTTCTAGTTCTTCGTTTTTCTATAATAAGGATATCATTCTTGCACCTTTAGCTACTGTTTGTAAGGAAGGATATCCCCCCTGTAGCTCTGTTTTTTTGCAATAGATTGAAGATTATCCACACACAAAAAAAAAAAGGTGTACACAACGCCAATATACTACGAGTAATGTTGCATACATAAAAAAATTGACAATTTTTTTAGCAAAAAAGATTTAACTCCAACTACTAATAGGAAGATAACATGTATCACGTTATGTTCAATGCATATGACCTTCTTAGTTGGTCGAGTTAAGTAATAAGGACTAAACATATTTGAAACCAAATTTTGTCTATTTTTTCACACATGTTGAATTGACAAGCTTTTATTGGTTATAACATCAATTTTTTACCTATCACTAATAATTTGTCACATCAACAAGTATTTTACTAGTTCTTAAGCTCACTACTAATACAAATTTTTTACATATCACTAATAATCTATCACGTCATATGTGTTTGGAAGCCAGCTTTTCAATTTTTAGCTTTTATTTATAATTTTTTACCCTACACTAATAATTTATAATTTATCAGATGGCCAATCTTTTTGTCAAATTTTGGACGTCTATAGATTTTCTCCCTAATAATTTGTCACATGGTCGGTCAATCTTTTTGTCAAATTTTGTGTCAATACATAGATTTTCTCATAAATTACTCATGTACTTACCAAAAAGTTACTCCACGTTACCAAAAATGTCAACGTCAGAAATCTGTTAACAATTATTCTAAGATGAGCCACATTCATTGAATTTAGGCTTCTGTTACATTCATTGATTCGTTAATGCGCGCCCTTACCAAACTCTCTCCTCATTAAAGTAAAGTAATGTATTTTCTTTCCGCTTGTATGTAGTAATGCTAATTCTACCATTTTTGCCATAATTTAGTCACGTGGTGAATTCTTCTCTTCTTGTTTGTGTGTGATATGAGTGGTGAGTGGTAGAGTAATATTAGGACCACAACTTGTTTATGTAGCAAATTATGAGTGGTGGAGTTGTAGATCCACCACTTTTATCTTATCACTCAAGACTTGTCACGTGACAAATTGTGGCAAAAATTATGAGTTTAGCATTTTCCATACGTTTATTCTTTAGGACCACACTCTTCGCCAATAAATAAAATTTTTCTCTAAACTAGTTTCAAAAGAAATTTTATAAATTCCCCATATATTTATATTGAGTATAAATTTCAAAAATTTAACCGTTAAATTATGTATTCTTATTATATTTTCTGTGCTTGTAAAATTTTGAGAATATTAAAAATTAATTTTTTTATCATCAAATAAATATTAAAATTTTAAATTTTTATAATATAAAATTATATATAAAAAATAAATTTATTAATCAAATAGTAAATAACATTGTATTGAACAAAATTTAAAGGGCATATTAAGAATATAAGTTTTAAAATTCATATCAACAAAAAAGATATAGTACAAAGAGAAAATTTATTCTCCACCGTCAACATCAACATGAGGTAAAGTTAAAAATCGAATTTTATATATTATACCCAAGTGGACCCCACCCAATTTCTCCCTGTTATTTCTCTCTGTACTTCCATTCACTTACTCAAAAAAACAAAAAAAAAAAATTTATCTGAACCAAATTCCAAAAAAAAAAAAATGTATTACGGCGATGGAGAGAATTGTAAGAGTTATTCGGAAATGGAGGTGTCGTCGGGCGGTGGCGATGAGTACAAGACGACGGAGTCGTCTAGGAAGGGGGCGCAGCAAACGGAGGAGAGCTACCAGCTGCAGCTGGCTCTGGCGGTTCGGCTCTCGGCACAGGCTGGTTGTGGGCATGATCCCAATTTCTTGGTTTCATCTTCGCATCATCATCATCATCATCGGGGAACTCTCTCGTCTTCTGATTCTGCTGAGGCTCTGTCTCATCGTTTCTGGGTGGGTATAATGCTATATTTGCTTCTCTCTCTCTCTCTGTTTCTGTTTAATGTCTGTAACTTTTGCTACAGGGTTTTGTTAGCGTATGTTATACGGCACCGTATTTAAGAGGAATGTTAAATGTTCTATTATAAACTGCAAGCACTGACACTTTTTAAAGTTTCTGAAAAAAAAAAAAAAAAAAAAAAAAAACACAGACAGTTTTATTTGGAGTGCAGAGTGCTGCACTTGTGTATACCGACACTTGACACACTTCTATGTGTGTCACATCTACATGTGTCAGTGTCGTTCTAAAAATAAAAATGCAGAACACAAAACAAAGAGACCATTCATGCTCAAAATAGTAATATTACATTTGAAAATGAATAAATATCTTTAATCTTGATTTGTATTGTAATTTCTAAAAATAAAAATGTAGGACACAAAATAAAGAGAGCATGCTCAAAATAGTAATAGTATATTTGAAAATTAACGAACATCTTTAATCTTGGTTTGTATTGTAATTTCTAAACATCCTTCGATAGTCAAGGATTTGCTTTATTATTTATTATTACTCTTCATTTGATATATATATATATATATATATATATATAAATATATATATATATATATGACGTTATATAAAAAATAAATGCTAAATAAAATATAAAAAAATATTTAATAATTATTTAATCAATGTGTCCCATTGCCCTATTTTTTAGAAAATTGTCGTGTCATAATGGGTACCTGTGCCCATCCTTCTTAGTGTCCATGCTTCTTAGCCAATAAGACACACCGATGAGTTGAATTTAATTGTCTTTAGAAAATGATAATACTAATTGCGCTAAATTGGACAATGCACTCACATGGTTTGATTTAATTGGAGAGCTCTCTGTTTGGTTTGGGAGGATGGAAAAATAGGTGATAAAAAAGATTTTGTTTTTCTCATGTGTATTTGGTTGGGAGGATGGAAAGTGGAGGAATGAAAAACTTCTTTGTTTGGTTGGAAAGTATAGACACCTAATGAACTGTACTTTAAGTTCTAGACAAATAAAATGCACTTATCAATAATTTACAAATAAAAGGCACTTATCAATAATTTGTTGTTTTGGGTAGGATTTTTTATAATTTATGTATGATTAGGCATTTAGACTTAAAATTTTAAAAACAGTAAAAAAAGAAGGGGAGGGGAGTAAAATACTATTTTGGTCCCTAAACTTTAAAAAATTTGTTTTTTATCTCTAAACTATTGAAAATGTTTTACTTATTGTACTTAACTTTACCAAAATTTTGTTTTTTGACCCTAATTTATTGAAAAAAGTTCTTTTTTCTTCCCTATTTTTGTCTCTAAACTATTAAAAAAACTATTTACAAAGTTTAAGGATGAAATTTTATTTATTTAATTTTTAAGTTTAGGGACAAACAAAACAAATTTTGCAAAAAATTTTAGGAATTGAAATTGTATTTTACCCTAAAAAAAAATTAAAATGCTCTTCAACTTATATCCTCATGGAACTTGTTAATAAGAGACTAGTAATGCTATAGACACAACTTCTTTCTTGATAATTCGATAACTGAGGGAGCAAAGATTTGAATCTTGACGTCTTCATTGGAAACATTAAGAGATACCAATTGGGTTACAAGCTCTTGGCTACGGACACAATTTTCATAATTGCTGACATTGGTGACTATGAGTGGTGAAAAATAGATGGTGGGTCTATGTAAAAAGTTGTGTCCACCACTCATAGTCGACCACTTTAGCAAGTATGAAAAATGTTGTGAAAAAAGTTATGGTTGTAGCATTATTGTACTGTTTTATAGTAATACATTAATACTCCCTCTATCTCATATTATTGGTCATGTTTAGAAGATTTAACTCTTTAAGGAACATCGTCTTTCAAAGTTAAAGGTAGAGTTTCCCAAGATTATTCTCTTAATGTAAACTTAAAAGTAGTCGTTCCAATAAATGGTAAATTGGAAAAAAAAAATTATTATGTTCATTGAGCTTTTAAATAGGACCATATTTTAGAACATCTTAAAATGGAATATAGAGTAACAATATGGGACGAAGGGAGTAACTTTTTGTAGTATATGATACTGATAGGTTTTTGTGCTGTCATGTTTCATCACAAGGCTCATAATATTTAAATAAAGATTGGCATTTATAAAGTGTGGCAGTGATGGCTTTGATTATACTCATGTTGGAAATAATTTTAGCTTAAGTCACTTGGTTCTTGGCCTACAAGAACTATTTTTTTACATGGGACTTCACCATTACATGCAACAATCTCTCTTCATGTGTGAGGCTTTGCCAGACCTCAACTAACATAGAGCATAGAGCAGAAAGTCTGGCAACTACTCTACCATGGAAATGCCATCACACGAGGTCCCTTGTGTCAACTGCATAGGAAATGATTAAAGACCCAACAAGTTAATATCTCTATACAGCCAATGCTTTGCTTGAGAACTTTTTCTATTTTTCTCATTGCAAATGATGCTTTTGTTAAAAGTTATAAATTTGGGCTTCATGTTACTCAGCTGATTTCCAAAAATGTTTTGTTGATTGTTATTCTTTTTGCTCAAAGTTCATGTTCTAGTAGAGATTTTGATTTATGAGTGTTAACTCTGCACTGACTTAGTGGCTGGAGGTGTTGTCTGTTTTAGAAGAGAATAGTTCACAGGAAATGATCCTGCCAAAGGAACTTCTTAGCTCCATCTACTGGGAGCTTGGAAGGAATGGGGGAAGGGAAGGACAGTAAAATACATAGAATTTATTTCTTAGTTTTACATGTTCGCCATTCATCATTTCTTTCATTTTGTCCATTATAGAACAAAAGAGGGTTACTGATTATGTATCTTTATTTGTTTCTTCATATATAGATTCTATGTTTTTTGAGAAATTTTCATGGAGACATTTGCTAGTATATATGGTTCACATTGTAATGGTGGTTGAAAATTGTATAAAGACACCAACAACCTTGTAATTCAATTGGCACTTTCTGATGTTTCCAGTGAAGACGTCCAGAGTTCAAATTCCCTCATCCCCAACTATTGTATTATCAACAACAAAAAAAGTATAAAGACAAGGTTGAATTAGCTGTATTTCTGAAATTTTAGCAATTAGCCAGAGGATTTTCTGGTGTTATGTTCTTTCTAACTTTTTTTGCTGACCTCTATGCATGCAAACATTCAATTTCATCTAATAGTTTATTCTTTTGCCATTGCAAAAACTTAATTATGAGAACACCTACTTTCTTGAATACCATGACTTTGATTTTATGATTGTCTGCCAAGTATATTATATTTTCCTCTTATGTTCAAATGTACTAGGTGAATGGCTGTTTGTCGTACTTTGACGAAATTCCAGATGGGTTTTACCTAATCCATGGGATGGATCCATATGCATGGACTATAAGTACTGATCTGCAAGACAGCGGCCAGATCCCATCTTTTGAATCATTGAAGGCTATTGATCCTTGTGATGATTTGTCAATCAAAGTGGTATTGATTGATAAACCTAGGGATCCTGGTTTGAAGGAACTACAGAATAGGTTACGTAGTCTTTCTGGTGGCTGGATGACCACAAAAGACGTGATTGATCAGCTGGCAACCCTTGTTTGTAGTAGAATGGGGTGAGCTTCATGATACTTGTTAAATGTATATCTTGAATGTTGTTAAACTTGCAATTCTTCTTTCCTTGTAAACAAACTTTTTCTGTCGTTACAAGGGGTGCAGTTTTTACTGAAGAACATCTGGGTGCACACTGGGAGGAGTACACTGAACTTCTGAAACGCTGCCTAGGCTCTGTTGTCCTTCCAATCGGAAGCTTATCTGTCGGCTGCTGTGTCCATCGTGCATTGCTGTTTAAAGTAATTCTCACAACCTTAATGTAATGTGATGAACTCTACAACAATTTGTTGTTGTTTCACAAAAATAATATTTTGGCAAACCACCTATTTTAAAGTACATGAAATTCCAATTTGTTGCTAAAGTTCGGAAAGGACAATCAAGTCCTAGAATAATTGCAAATTACATGATTAAGTCTTTTCATCAGTCTGACTTTCTGAGAGGATGTGTCATTTCTTACGTGGTTGCTATAAACATTTGCATGTGTACCTGGCAAAATGACGAAATGTCATCTTATAATAAACTTTTATTATTTTTCTTTGTATAATTAATAACAAGATTTTGAAATTTAAGAATATTTTTGTTGACATGTCAGTCATAATTGCTTCATTAACATTTTCCTTTGACTGATGGAAGGACCTAACTGTAACATTATTGTTTATTTGAGGACTTGATGCAGATTTCTAAACTCTAAGGACCAATTTGGAACTTCAAGTACTTTTAATTTACTAAAATAGGTGTTTTCCCTTATATTTAATAAGAAATGATTCACACCTAGCCCCAAGTCATTTATTTTTTTCCTTTTGTTAGTTTAGGTGATATTGGCATAAATGCTTCTCTTGAACTCATGTTTGATAAGTATTAGAGTTCGACTCAGATTTCTATTCTAATTTGGTTTGGATTTCTCGGTATGGAAGGAAGTTTAATCATATATCAAAGAAGTGACGAGTCATTGTTTAACAAGGAATAGGAGTTTGAGCCCTGTATATAGGTTCAATATTAAGAGGTTGGTGGCTTTTCCTCAATAGATCCTCCCATAAGGGGTGACAAGAAGACTTTTAGAAAAAGATGAATGAGTTTTTTCAAAGAATAGTTTGGTAGTTTTTTTTTGGGTTTAAAGATATCAGTGTTTGTGAGTTGATAGTTTGTTTTGTTAGTGTGACAGCAGCATTGGGTGTATTGGGGCTTTTGGATTGTGAGTTTGTGTGTGTGAGGTTTGTGAGTTAGTTTGTCTTTGTGAGCGTTATTGTTTATGCTTGTGGTTGTGAGGTTTGTGAGTGTTATTTGGAGAGTTTTTTGAGTTTTGGTTTGTGAGATTTGATTGAGAATGTTTGTAATCCATATTGTTGATGGTACATTTTGGGGCATTGCCCGTGGATGTAAGCATGCAGTTTGCCGAACCACGTAAAATATTTTGTCTTGCATGGATGTTTGTGAAAATATATTGTGAAAATAAGGAAGACAACTCAATGGAATTTGAGTCAAGGTGGAGACTTATTAGAGTTTGGCTCAAATTACTATTCTAATTTAGTTTGGATTTTCTTGTGCGGAAGAAATTTTATATATTCTTAGAAGTAATTGAAGAGTCATTGCCTAACAAGGTATAGGAGTTGGAATCCTATATATAGGCTTACTATTAAGAGGTTTGGTGGCTTTTTCCTAAGAGACCATCCAATATGGGGGGAGGTGAGAAGACTCTTAGAAGAACATGTTGCTCTTGGATGTGGGCATGAAGTTAGCCGAGCCACATTAAATATTGTTGTCTTGTGTGGATGTTTTTATTTCTTGCTTGTGTAAATGCACTTTTGCTAGTCCTACATTCTAACAATTAGTATTGAATATATTTCTCATTTGGTATCTTGGAGATATCTGTTAAAATGACTTGCCGGTTTAAATGCTAACTAATTATAATTTTGGCAGACTTTAGCAGACATAGTTAAACTACCATGCCGAATTGCTAAGGGCTGCAAATATTGTAGAAAGGATGTATCTGCCTCCTGCCTTGTGCAATTTGGTTCTGATAGGTATGTTGCAATAATCATATATTCATTAAATGTCAGTACATGAATTACCGAAAGCATTAAGTGAGGCAAAAAAAGCAACTAAAAAGTTTGGTAAAGTGGGGGGCAAAGAGAGAAATTCATAAGAAATTTATATGGGGCATGCCACATGAATTTCCTTGGATGCTTTTTGAGCTTTCTTTTACCCACATGAGGTCATATCTTTACATATTTTTTGATCCACAAATTGTTAATATTTGGTTGTGCATATAGCGTGCCTTGAAAAGAAAGCTCAAAAAGCATAATAGCGACCTCTATATAGTCTAAATATATTAAATTATTGTACTAAAAGCATATACAATAAGACATCATGAGAGTAAAGTGCAACATTTTACACCATAGGTTGTTAATTCAAATTTCACTTGAACAGTTAAACCATAGGGGTAAAGTGTAATTTTCCATGAAAATAAGAATAGTGATCTTGATGGGGATTGGGTATAATGGATGGGAATTAAAATGAAATGAGATATCCTATGGTTTGGGACAGGATTTGTTAAAAGCGCAAATCATGTAAAGTGCATTAAAAGTGATAGACAAGCAAGGTCCATCTCCCCACCCCTGCTCCCTCACAACAACCAGAAGAAAGAAAAAGAAAAGGACTAACAAGTATGAAAGAAAAGTCCACATCACACAGTAATGAATAAGAAAACACTGGAGATTTATAAGTTTAAATGACATAGTAACGGGCAATTATGGATTTTCATGAAGAATTATGTAAAGTAGAAGTATGGAAAATGTAAAAATAGAGTAGGCTTTGGGACATGATGGTATTTGAGTTGAGCTAGTGTATTATTTTCTGTAGCTTGGATAAAATTGAAAGAGGAGCCACATGAGAGGAGAATTGTTTGGATACCTTTAATTAAGAACAAAAGTGAAAATGTTCCAGGGAATATATGGTTGATTTGCTTGGGACACCAGGAGCATTAAGCCAGCCTGATTCATCACTCAATGGTACAGCCTCCATCTTGGTTTCTTCACCATTATGTCACCCAAGATTTAAACCAGCTGGAGCAGCAGAGAACTCTAGGACACTGGCCAAAATGTATTTTAATTGCCAATTGCTTCATTGTGCATTTGATGATGCTTCTTCAGGTGATTCTTACTGCATATACTATTACATTAGTTATTTTGATTCAGTAATTTTGCTTGAAATTTAGTGTGTATATTCTTGGCTGCTATATTTTATCTTTAGCAGTCTACTTGTGGACGGATTTTTCTTTAGCAATCTTGTTGTACTTGTAGAATCACCCTGTTTTATTGCCAACTACTCAAACCATGCTGTGCAAAGGGTGAAATGCAATTTTTTGTAAAGTCGAAGTATTGAGATTAAATTTGTTGAATTGTGACTAACCTTTTAAGTAGTAAAATATTATTATGTTATAAAATCTTAGAGTTAAACAAGGGGATATAACAAAGAATAATACAGAGGGCTTGTCCCCTGAAATGATGTTTGACACGACAGATTGTATAATAAAAGTATTGCCCAATGATTTGTGATGTGAAAACTGACACACGGTGGTGAGTTATTAATAATCCTTAAAAAGATTTTGATTGCATTATGGCAGGTACAGCTTTCAATCAAGATCATAATACTGGTCCAAAGGTCTCTAAAGCCCTTTTCAGCTACTTTGATAGAAACAATGCCATCTCCACTTCAAGCAATAATCATGGTAATGAATCAGTCAGTTCAAGTCATGAGCTTAAACTCAATGAGGATAATTTGGACATCCCATGGAGTGAACTTGTTTTGAAGAAGAAAATTGGAACAGGTACTTGTTATCTCTGACATTGCTTAATGTTATTGATTGTAATGCCTTCCGATTTCTGTTCATGCATGTCATGTATATCAGTGTAAAAATATTTTGAGACTTACAAGAAGGGTGCCACTGCTTTTCAGGTTCTTTTGGAGTGGTCCATCATGCAGATTGGCGTGGCTCGGTAATCATGTTTTCCTTTATTATTTAATTACTTATTTTTTCTTTATTTATGTCTTATATTCTATAAGCAGTTTGTTATGGCTTTTGGTTATGAAATTCCTTGTGTTTTGTAGCTGGCAATATCTCTAGTTTCCTTTTACTTGTTTTTTCAGACGACTAAAACCAGGCGGTAGTTTTGAATTTGTTTTCTTCTTCTTCTTCTTCTCTCTCTCTCTCTCAATCTTTAATCCTATAATAATAATACAAAACAAATGCATTTAAGTCTGTTCGCATGGTTAGGAAGTGAAGGTGAGCCTGTTGGGAAAATGAAATGGTGTGGAAGCCGTTGGGGAGGGGGGGGGGGGGGGTTCTTGTGGCCACCCATTTGGCCCTAGCTCATAGAGAAACTGATTTGCTTGGGGCCTAACGAGCCTCACCTGACTTGGTAGCACTGGTACGTGATTTGTCGAATGTAAAAGCATTGGTAGATATTTTGGGATGTAAAGTATCTAAATTACTCATGACATATTTGGGTCTTCCCTTAGGATCCATTTTTAAAGAGAAGGCTGTTTGGAATTATGTGCTAGAGAAAATGGAGAGAAGTCTGGTTGGTTGGAAAAGAATGCCTCTCTCCAATGTCGAATGTCCAACCTCCCTACCTACTATTTATCCTTATTTCCTATGTGGATGGGTATGGAAGTTGGTCGCTGAATAGAGAATTTTCAAAGAATTTCTTGTGAGGCAGATTGGAGATGAGTTAAAGTTTCATTTGGTCAATTGAAGTAGTGTCTGCAAACCCCTTCAATGCGGTGATTTGGGCATCAGAAATTTATTCTTGTTTAATCAAGCATTATTGGGGAAATGGTTTTGGAGGTACACAATTTAAGAGAGAGGCTTTATGGAGAAAGGTGGTTGACCATAAATATGGAAGCATGTGGGGGCTTCAGGGTTTGTGTGGAGTAATTTTATGGAAGATCATTAGGAAGGGTTGTGAAGGTTTCAATTGGTTCAGTTTCAAGGTAGGTGATGGCTCCTCAATATAGTTTTGACATGACTCTTGGTGTGTTAGGCTACAGCTGAGGGAGAGGTTCCCTAAACTATACAGTATTGCACGTGATAAGGTGGCTTTGGTGGCTGATCATTTGAATTTTGTTGGGGGTAATTAACACTGGGATATTATCTTTGTTCGATTGGTCCATAATTGGGAGCTGGAGTCCATTGCATCTTTTATGGACATGATTTTATCTAGGTTAATAAGATGAGGTAGGGTGGATACCTATGTTGGAATCAATCTCTGCGCAATGTCTTTGAAGTCAAATCCTATTATAAAATGTTAAATTCTACAGCCCATTGTCTTTTCCTTGGAGGAGTCTACAGAAGCCTAAAGTTCAAATCAAGGTCAACTTTTTCTCCTGGGCAACAGCGTTGGGGAATATCCTAACTGCTGATAACCTCAGGAAACAGTGACTAATTGTTATAGACTAGTGTTGCATGTGTAAGAGGAATGGGAAAACTACTGATCATCTCCTCTTCCATTACCCTATTGCTTGATACCTTTGGAGTATGGTATTTTCTCTTTTTGGGGTTTGGAGCTTTTAGCAAGTTGGCAACTTAAGTTTGGCAGATGTTGTAATGTTGTAATATGGAGCCTGATCCCCCATTGTCTTGTGCGGGACATTTAGCGGGAGAGGAATGCCAGAAATTTTGAAGGATGTGAAAATTCTATCCCTAACCTATAACTTATATTCCTCAAGACTTTGTTTGGGTGGATAAATGTCTTGGGTTTGTTCTCTTTTGCTACTTTGCCTAAGATGCTTGATAGCTATAGTCTTAGTGTTTAATGTAGGTCTGTTGTCTACACCTGTGTACATGGGCAGTGCCGCTTTTGTGTTTAACTAATGAAATATTTACTTATCAATAAAAAAATCTCAATCAAATCCATTTTGTTAGTACTAAGGATGTAACTCTCAGGATGTTGCTGTCAAAATTCTCATGGGGCAAGATTTCCACACAGAGCATTTCAAGGAATTTTTAGGGGAGGTATGTGTTAGCTACTTTTGGCTTTATAAAAAAGAGAGATTTCAAGAAATATGAAAGGAGTAGCTCTATCAGTTTTTGGTTTTTAATACGAGTAATAAAATATATATTGTTCTAGATTTTCTCAAGATATCTTCTATTTGTACTTCACTACTTTGATTATGCTTGTTAGGTTGCCATCATGAAACGTTTGCATCATCCAAACATCGTTCTCTTTATGGGTGCTGTTACTCAGCCCCCAAACTTGTCCATAGTTACAGAATATTTATCAAGGTATCAAGATTCCCTGAAATGATTTGCTTAGATATCCTAACTTCTTTTTTTTATACGTTAATAATTAGTTCATTCTGGGAATCAGCTTCATATTTTACTGAACAGAATATTCACTTTGAATTTCAGAGGTAGCTTGTATAATCTTTTACGAATGCCTGCCACCAGAGTAATTTTAGATGAGAGGCGTCGCTTAAATATGGCTTATGATGTGGTATGTCTTTGGCGACATAAGTTGGCATTATGTTTCAGTTATTTCTATGCAGGGGCAGAGCATCTGAGCCATTAATTGTTGGTGAAAAGTTGGTGCCATCATCATCAGTATCACACCAGAAATGAGTTTATAAATCTCCTTGGGTTTAAGCTATGTATTTCTATGTACAGGCAAAGGGGATGAATTATCTTCATCAACTTAAACCTCCTATTGTTCATCGAGATCTGAAGTCTCCAAACCTTTTGGTGGATGCTTCATATACTGTAAAGGTTACTCTTAACAACTCTGTCGAACATATGGCAATTAGTCCTTCCCTATAATTGTGCTTAATAGCTTTTCTCTTTATGATGATTAGATACACATGAACATAAGCTTAATATAATTGGGAAAGAACAATGGATAATAATATCATAAACGATCAACATTCTAAATTGGAGAAATATATTGGAATGTCTCTCCATTCCTCTAGTCATTCAACAAAAGTTTTAACTTAACACAAGGTTTGGTGTACTTTATCAATGATATGGCTCCGAATGGAATGGAATGGTAGAAAATCGAGAAGGTTTTTTTTGGGTTGTTATGAGTGTATGTGATTGGGGTGGAATTGTAATATTGTGATATTAGTGTAATTACCCTTATATAAACAGTGTACATTTGTATTTAAGTGTGAAATTGCCTTCCAACATTTTCACATTAATGAAACTTTGTTTCTATTTTGCATCTAGACTATCTGATGTGCTTAATGAGTCAAACCCTTCTCATCTAAAGTTCATTTTTATTTACTCAATTTGAAGATAAAAATTGCTTTACATTTCAAAATCCATATTTAGAAAAAATAAAACCATAGATTGACATATTCTTTTGCTTATTTATATTTGGAGAGGTTGGTGGTGAAACATTTTGTACTTTCTTTTTGTTGAAATTTGACATATTTGACCATCCAGGTGTGTGACTTTGGACTTTCCCGCTTGAAGGCGAACACATTTCTTTCATCTAAAACAGCTGCAGGAACTGTAAGTGCTATATGAACTTAAGAAATTGTTATCTGTCTCATTCTTTAACTGTTTCTTTTAAATAAAGGATTGCTCACCCTTTTTGTTTCTTTTTTATTAGCCTGAGTGGATGGCACCAGAAGTTCTCCGTAATGAGCCATCAAATGAGAAGTCTGATGTTTTCAGCTTTGGTGTTATCTTGTGGGAACTTGTGACCCTGCAACAGCCTTGGAGAAATTTAAATCCACCTCAGGTTGTTTGTCAATTAACTAATTGCAAGCCAGATGGTTTGTAAAGCTATAGAAAAAATATGGGTCCTTATATTTGTGCACTTGATCATTGATAGAAAGAATCTCTTTGAAGGTGAATGTAACAAAAGTTGGGTCAATTGGGGAAAAATATTTTCCAAGTAGTGAATGGTATTGAATACTTTAAATAATGTCTTTTTCTGGCAGTACTAAAAATGGACTCAGTTACTGGAACTAGCAGTGAGCTGGCTTCAACTGAGTGCTAAATATGATATACTAGGTATGGTTCTTCAAAACGTGTCTGAGTTTAAATGAATGGTAGGCGGTGACTACAAATAAACTCAGTTACTGTACTAGCAGTGTGCTGGCTTCAACTGAGTGCTAAATATGGTATGCTAGGAATAGTTCTTCAAAAAATTGTCTGAATTTAAATGAATGGTAGGGGACAACAAATGGACTCAGTAACTAAAATTAGTTCTGAGCTGGCTGCAACTGAAGTGATTGATATGATGTGCTAAATATATTATTTCAAGACATGTATGACTTGAAATAAATGGTAGGACAAGTTGAATATTTGTGATGGAAAACTGATGATCTGCTTCCTTAAGTATCCTTTTCAACTTGAAGAAAGACTGAAGGGACCTGGAAAAGAAAATATAGAAAATGGATACTATCCTTATGCAATAAATTCCTATTTTAAGGTCTCCAGTAGAAGGTAGAATCTAATAATATTTCCTTAAAAGTCATCAGTTTTAATGCTTCAGTTATGTTCTGTTAATTCTGAGTTAGTCCACCTGAGGTCTTCATGGATTAACTCTTATAGGTAGATTCACTTTCTCAAAATGATGCTAGAAAATCAATTACTTTTATTGCTTAGCTTAATCTATCTTAAATTTTGAACACTAAATTTGCAACTCAATCTCAGAGTTTATTGATTTCTTATGTTGCTATGAGGTGCGGTTCCTTGTATGTGGAATTATGGATACTATATTGTTGAGGTGTAGCTTGTCAAATATGATTCATCATTGTTGCAGGTTGTCGCAGCTGTTGGT